>NC_072492.1:27201518-27504549 GCF_027574615.1 Eptesicus fuscus | reverse complement strand
AGGACATATTTACAAAATTTCTTTATTTATATGCATGTTTATATTTCAATATTAACCATAGGTTAGTCATAAAAAACAACCTCATTTTGATGTTTAAGTCTGATTCTTTTTTTTATTTTTAACATTGATATAAATGTTCTTAGGTTTTGCATGTCTTCTGTCCAAAATGGCAATTCTTCTTTAAATTCTTTTCTCACTGAAGCTTCAAGTCTTGCAAGATGCTTTTGTGTTCCTTTTCTACCTTTACTGCTAACGAATGCTCTGACTTTATTGCACTACTGTACTTGACACTAGCAGTGCAATAGTATTGTCAAAGCATCTGAAAGCAGGATGCACACCAGAATTTTGATTCTTGCCTTACATCTTCAATATCTGTGAGTAATTTACCAAAATCTTTGTTCCTGAAAACTTTTTTTGTATTACAAAAAATTTTATTACCAAAAGTGTTTTAAAAAGTCATAATTTAGAAAAAAAGTTTTTAACTAATTAAAAATACTGCATTATGAAACACATAAAGAGAATAATTTTTATAGCCAAAGTTGTTATGGCTAATCTAAATGAGTAGTACTTTATAATTTGCTTCTTTCTGTAACGGATTTTGATATTCTCTAGCAAATCTCAGGCATTATTTAATTGAATTTGAAGATGAATTAGTAAGGGATTAAAGTAATGCCAGTTGAATATTTCCTATGACAACTTTTCCTATATCTTAATCTGTGCATCGTGTGGCAAATGCTCAAATTTAAAACTTAAGAATGCTTGATTTAAAGTTCTTTCTTTGTAATTGAGATATAATAAAGTGTGAATCAGCACTATTTTTTTATAATCAGTTTTATTAAAATATAGTTTACATACATTAAAACTTACCAATTTTAGGTGTACAATTTGATGAGTTTTAACAAATGTGTATAGTCATATAACCACCATGCCCTTTTTATGCCCTTTTGCAGTCAACCTCTTCTTCCCAAATTCCCTGACAACCACTTGCCTTTTCTAGAATTTAATGTAAATGGACTTATATGCAGCATACAGTCTTTGTGTCTGGTTTTGTGTGTGTGTGTATGTGTGTGTGTGTGTGTGTCTAGTTTTTTACACTTAACATAATGCTTTTGAGATTTGACCATGTTGTATGTATTAGTAGTTGGACCGTTTTTATTGCTGAGTAATATTCCTTTGTATAGAATTATCACAAATTGTTTATTCATTCACCAGATTATCAACTTTGGGTTGTTTCCAGCATTTACCCATTTATGAGTAAAATTGTTATGAAGATTGTATTACAAGTCTTTGTGTAAACATGTTTTTGTTTCTCTTGAGCAGCACGCTAAATATATGCTTGATTTTATAACAAACTGTTGAAATCTCTTCCAAAGCTATGTATTAGGATTTCAGTTTCTCTACATCCCCACCAACACTTTGTATTGTCATTCTTCATTTTAGCCATTCTCATAGATGTGTAGTTATATTTCATAATTTCAATTTGCATTTCCTCAATGGCTAATGATATTTAATATATTTTCATGTGCTTATTTGCAGTTGATATATCTTCTTTAGTGAAGTGTCAAATCTTTTGCCTATTTTCAAATTGAGTTGTTTGTCTTTTTATTATTACATTATGAATCCTTTAATTTTCTCTGTTATTTGCCTTCTTACTTAAAATTTTTTGATGCAACCCTAGACAGTTTGGCTCAGTGGTTGGAATGTCTGCCCATGGACTGAAGGGTCCTGGGTTCGATTTTGGTCAAGGGGGAGTATCTTGGTTGCAGGCTTGATCCCAGGCCCTGGTCAGGGCTGGTGTGGGAGGCAACCAGTCAATGTGTTTCTCTCACATCAATGTTTTTCTTTCTCAGTTTCTCCCTGTTCCTTCCACTCTCTAAAAATCAATGGAAAAAAATATATCCTTAGGTGAAGATTATAAAAAAAATTTTTTATGTAGTCCAATTTATATGTTTTATTCTTCGATGGTTTATACTTGCTGTGTTCTAAGAAATATTTTCCTAATTCAAGGTCACAAATACACCTATGTTTTTTTCTAGAAGATTTACAGTTTTAATTTTTATATTGAGATCTCTGTTCATTTTTAGTTCATTTTCGTATATGGTATCAGATATGTGTGGAGGCTCTTTATTTTTGCATATGGGTATTCCCTTCTTTTGGTACTATTTCTTGAAAGGAGTATAATTTCCCCAGTGGATTACCTTAGCTCCTTTGTAGCAGATCAATTGAGCATGTATGGGTAGATTTACTTATTTTTGAACTATATTTTATTTCATTATATTGTATCAGCTTATCATAAAGTTATCACTGTAGTTTTTATGATTGATGATATCTGCCATTAAAAATGTTCAACTAAGCCTAGTTGGTATGGCTCAGTGGTTGAGTGTCGACTTATGAACCAGGAGGTCATGGTTTGATTCCCGGTGAGGGCATATGCCCAGGTTGCAGGCTCTCAATCCCCAGTGTGGGGCATGCAAGAGGCAGGCGATCAATGATTCTTTCTCATCATTTACGTTTCTAGCTCTCCCTCTCACTTCCTCTCTGAGATCAATAAAAATATATTTTAAAAAATTAAAAAATATATATCTTCAGGTTCAAGGAGGATGACATACCTGGAACAACGTCTTACCAGACAATACAGAACTGCAGTGAGAAGTAGAGCTACCAAACTCAGCCCAGCCTAGAACACCTAGTCAAACCACTGAGTTTCTTGGCATCATTTTTGAAGTATGTTGGTTTAATCTAGGCTGATGTTTGAATTTCAAAACTTAATCAATTCACGTTCAAGTATGTTGACTAATCCATTCTTAGCAGTATAGTCTAGTTATGTGGAAATATTATCTCATAAGGGAAGGAAACATTGTTTGTCCTGACTCTGAATGAGGGACTAAGGATAAAGCACGTAAAGATGCTTCTGTGCCACTTCTCTTTCTGGCCCTAAGTTTGATAACATTGCGATCCCTCAATTTAGTGTTGCTAGGCTTATCTATAATAATAAAAGGGTAATATGCTAAATAGCTGACGTCCTTCCAGACGGTGGATGGAGCTGGGGCCAGAGGGAAGCCTGGGTCCCGATTGCCTGCAGGTGGTCAGAGGAAAGCCAGCCCAGGTCCCCAGTGGTGCAGGCGGCCGGAGGGAAGCAAGACCGGGTCCCAGGTGCCCGAGGGAAGCTGGTGCTGGCACCCAGGGGAAGGAAGGCCTCCTCTTGCACAAATTTTGTGTTTCAGGCCTCTAGTTTGTAAATAAAAATACAAGATGCCTAGTTAAATTTGAATTTCAGATAAGCAATGTATAATTTTTAGTATAATTATGTCCAAATAGTGCATGGGAGATATTTATACTAGTTTTTTTTCATTGTTTATTTGAGATTGAAATTTAACTGGGTGTCCTGTATATTATGTGGCAGCCCTACCTCAAAGTCCCTTCAGAATGTGTTTTCATACAGTTGTAAGCAGGATACATTAGATTGTAATGCTTTGTCTATTTATTGATCAAATAATTTGGACCAGCTAGGACTTCTTTTACCTATTGTATGAGGAACTGTGGTAAGCTAAGTTAAATATATAAATAAGCTGGAGAAACACATAAATCATAAAAAATTAATATGAAGAATAGTACAGGGTGCTGTGTCTTTGAACAAATAGATGTAGTATTTGTCTCATATATAAAAGTCTGTTAGCCCAGCACATAGACACTAGAGGCAAATAAATGTTTACATTGGATGAATGGGAGGGGGTGGAAGTTAACTTTATAAATAAAGATTTCTCCTTTATTATATAACTAGTGGCCTAGTGCATGGATCCATGCACATTGAAAGGAAATTAATTAGAAGAAATACTTTAATATTGCTATTTGCCCTTTCTGTATAAAAGAAGTGTCAACCAAATTCATGATCAACAATGACAGATCGAAACACACGTGTGTGATTGGCGCCAGTAAGAGCTTTATATGTTTCACGCATGCACAAGTCAACATTTATTTTTAAATTGCCAGTGCGTGTCATATGTACCGGCCGGCTGGTCGGATGGTCGGATAGAAGTACGGTCGGTCACTTAGCCTTTTATATATATAATAGCATATTTATTATGAAGACTTAGAAATCTCGATTAACAAAAGAAAAAAGTACATTCTACTCTGAGATAGAACTAAAATCTTGAGGAAAACAGATTTCTTTAGTGATTTAATTTATCTCCTAGTTTGGATTCAGGATGACAGAGGAATACTAGCTTTAGTAGTTTAAAAACCTTTCCTAGATAGTTCATGCTCAGACATTTAAACTTCATTTCATTCCCTGAGGCCTCTTTCAATTTTTTTTTCATGAATTTAGATAAGCTTTTTTATTTTTAAAATATATATATTTTTTATTTCAGAGAGGAAGGGAGAGGGAGAGAGAGATAGAAGCATCAATGATGAGAGAGAATGATTGATCAGCTGCTTCCTGCATGCCCCATTGTATTTATGTGCCATATTTCGTCTATTCATCTATTAATGGACACTTGAGTTGTTTCCACCTTTTGTCTATTATGAGTAATGCTTCTATAAACAAGTATACAAATACCTGATTGTGTCCCTGCTTTCAATTCTTTGGGGTATATAGCTAGAAATAGAATTGCTGGATCATATGGTAATTCTACTTTTAATTTTTTGAGTTTTCTGTTTTTTAAAGTCTGTTTATAATTCTATTTATTTTCTCAATTTTTTTCCAACTGGAACTGTGTACACATTGCTTAAAAAGGGCATGAGAATTAAAAAAAAACACAAAAACAAAAACCTTTTGAAAGTAGAAAGCCCAGACTTTTAGCATTTGCCAATTTTCCTGGCGTAAATAGTTCCATCTTGACCAATTTTAAGCATCCACCATGATGTTATTGAATGTATTTTCCACTATACAGGTTTACTTTTGACATCTAATCTAATAAGTACCAGTATATAAGACATGAAAAACCTCTATTTTTGTTTTTTTGATTTTTAAAATATATATATTTTTATTGATTTCAGAGAGGAAGGGAGAGGGTGAGAGATAGAAACATCAATGATAAGAGAGAGTCATTGATTGGCTGCTTACTGCACACCCCCTACTGGGGATTGAGCTGCAACCCAGGCATGTGCCTTTGACTGGAATCCTACCTAATAAAATAGTAATATGCAAATTGACCGCACCTTCGCCACGCCCACCAGCCAATCAGGGCGAGTATGCAAATTACCCAAAAAAAGATGGCGGTTAATTTGCATACGCTGAGGGAGGGAGGAGTGAAGACTGAAGACAACTTAGAAGGAAGAGGGATGAAAAGCTGAAAGCAAGGTGGCTGCCAGAGGGAAAGCCCGGGCGGGGCGGAGCGGGGCGGGGTGGAGTGGAGCAGGGCGGGCGGCAGTGGCGCGGAGGCCACAATGGCGGCAGCAGCGGCAGCGCACGCGGCCGCAGCGGCCGCTTGCAGGATTCTTCCTGCAAATGGGCTACTAGTTTGGTTATAAAGATAGAACTTTGGCAATTGCAAAATTTTCCATTCAAATTTAGGTCAATGATGAGAGAAATTAGTGATGGAAGTTTTAGTATATCTCTTTCTGAAATTTTGTTCAATGATGACAGTTCCTGATCTTAGAAGCATTTGAACTTCTGAGAGCTATTTTATCTTACTCTAGATTCCAAAGTAGAGTCCTTAGTCTACCTTTTGTGTAAAGAAAATATCTGTAGACCGTTTCTCATTAAGAACTACTTTTACAGTGGGTTTTTTGGCTTTTACTCTTTCCACTAAGGGTTCAAAATTTCAAGAACCAATCTTTAGTTCAGAGCTTAAGTTCATAATAAGGTCCAAACTCTATCCCCAAAGCAGTTTCCTATGCTGTAGGCTAGGCAATTTCCCTGTGGAAATCATGTTTTGCCTTCCATAGTAAACTCATGGATGTTTCCTTGGTAAATTAAAGGCAGTGCCTGCTTTAAGATCATATAAAAGATGTGGAATTTTGAAAAGTTAAGAATAATTTATAAATTAAACACATTCAGACATAAACCACTTTTTCTTTTTTAAAAATATGGAATGCTTCACAAATTTGCGTGTCTTCTTTGCACCGGGGCCATGCTAAATCTTCTATCGTTCCAATTTTAGTATATGTGCTGCTGAAGCGAGCACTAAACCACTTTTTCTGTTAGATATCCTTTCCAGCTTTTCTATATGTACACACACACATATATTTAGATCTGTGGCAGCTTTCCCCCTTTTTTTTCTCCCTTAGAGGTGTACTACAGATGATGGTTCTATTCTAGGACCTACGTTCAATAAATTGGGTCTATTCAGAAGGCTACTTTTGTGGTATATGTAGTTTTCCTTGTATAATTTGTGACTCTAAGCTCTCTAATTTTGGTCTGTGTAGCATTTATCTGTAGTTCTTTGGTTAATAGGGTTGCAGATAATGGAAATCGAGAGAATCCCTGAAAATAAATTTGTTCTGTGTTTTAACTTGAAACCTCATTTCCTACGAGAGAGGAAAAACCACTGCCTAACTGATGAGGGTGACCGTAGGGAGTTCTTGAAGACATTGTTAGTTATTGTATTAATATATGATGGTGGTGGCTTCTTGGTATTTTAATTTTGGCTCAAAATCTAAGAGACATGCAGAGAGAAATGATTTTCAAAATGTTAACTAGTTTAAGAAATTTTTAATATAGCCTGGGTATTATAGACCATGGAGTTTTTTTATACTTTTTTATTTCCATATTTTCAAAATGAGTTATATATCACATTATTAAAATACTAAAAAATATAAAGAGAAAAAAAAGAATAGTTGCAGTATCATGTTTATTAATATGCCTTTTGGTTCACAGAATAATGATTTATGCTGATTTTTAGTTCCAGAAAGCTGACTCTGATCTGGATTACATTCAGAACAGGCTGGAATATGAAATCAAGACTAATCATCCTGATTCAGCAGGCGAGGTAATCTGCAAAATCAATGTATTTTTAACAGAATATTTTATCAAAAGATTTTCTGATAGCATTTCTAATAGTAGTGATTATAAAAATTACAGTACTCAGTACTGAATTCATAAAATCTTAAAATCTTTTTATCTTGAAAACTTGGTCACAGCATGTTATTGTATTCATGGTCAAGGAAATTTGTGGCTATTTTATTTTTTTAACCCTTGTACAAGAATTATTGAGTCAGGAGATATGAACCATTGTGGAAGCCTTTGACATTGTTAGAGAATATAGATACCTCTAGGACAATCTATCTATCTATATAAAAGCCTAAGCAACTGTTACAACCGAATGACTGGAACGACTGGTCAACCAGTCACTATGATGCACACTGACCACTAGGGGGCAGATGCTCAATGCAGGAGCTGCCCCCTGGTGGTTAGTGTGCTCCCACAGCCAACCTCCCACGGCCAGCCAACCTCCCCCGATCCCTCCCTGCCTTGGGCAAACCTCCTGCGGTCCCTCCCCGCATCTAGCAGGCCCTGGCAGCAGGCCCCGTCCGGCAGCCAGCAGGCCCCGGCTGGCCCAGCCCCAATTGGGACTGGGTGAGATGACCCCAGTAGGCCCTGATCACCAGCCAGGCCTAGGGACCCCATCTGTGCATGAATTTTGTGCACCGGGCCTCTAGTCCTTAAATAAGAAGGGAGCAATCCTGGTGGTAATGATAGTCTATGAAAGAAGTTGATAATATACTGTTCAATTCATTATGTGAACTGTGATTTTTACATAAACATGTACTTAGTTATTCTAAGTTTAGGTTGATTTAGAAATATTAACTCTGTTTATATGCCATAACTACTTGTACACATGCCCATGGAGAAGAAAGCAAAGAATTTTTAAGCATTGTTGTTAACATTAATTTATCATTTGAATCATTAATGTTTATCTTCGATAGCACTTACCAGAAGTTAAGAAATATCATATTTTACAACTTTTCAAAAAACTTTATACAATTAAATTTTTTTTTTTTTGATTGAGTGGAAGCACAACTTAAAGTAACATTTTATACAGTTGGGAAAGCATTGTGATTATTTAGTTTTTACTGAACATTTTAGCTCCTTACTAGAACTGTTCTAGTTCCTTAACTGACTTAGTTGTCTCTCTCTTTTTTCTCTCACTAAATAAAGACCAACCAACCAATTCTGCTGCAGTGGTACCACTTAATGACTGGCCAAAGGACTCATCTGAGCCAGTGTCTTTCAAGTACTATGTGGAAGGCATTTCATGTGGTACTCCCATTTCTCCTCCACTTTCCATCTCTCATTTTTGTGCTACTTCTGGTTTTCTCTTCTACAACTTGTTTTAAAAACAGCTTTATTAGCTATCATTCACATACCATAAAATTCACCCTTCTAAAGTATACGATTGAGTGTGTTTTAGTACATTCACAGAGTTGTGCAGCCATCACAAAAATCAATTTTTGAACATTTTCATTACCTCAAAAAGAAACCCATAGTGTCGCTGGGGGTGTCTACTGAGTAGATACCCCCAAAGGCACCTTAATATATATTTAGTGTTATTTATTATTTCTTTGACTATATCAAACATACTACTAAGTATTCTTTTTTCATGGTGTCTATCTTCTGTTCCTTTCCTACTTGTAATGGCCATCCCATAGGTCTTGATCACCCTCTGCAGAATTATTTTATCAGTCTTTAAGTTAGATATTTTGTTCTTATTTTTTACTGTTGGAATCATCTTTATTTACCATTTCCATCATCAAAAGCTTAGAGAGAAATCTTTAAGGAAGAGGGAAGGAGAGGACCACAAACTGAGCCTCTGCCTATAGCCGTGATGTAGGGTCTGTGAAGGAGATATTTGGAGAGTAGGAAGATAACCACAATAGTACAGTTTTGTGAAAGTCAAGAGTTCACATTTAGAAGACTGGAACTGCCTGACTAGCATGGTTCAATGGTTGAGCACTGACCCAGGAACCAGGAGGTTATGGTTCAATTCCCAATCAGGGCACATGCTCGGGTTGTGGACTCAATCCCCAGTAGGGGGTTGGTGCAGGAGGCAGCCGATCTATGATTCTCATCATTGATGTTTCTACTTCCCCCATCCCTTTTTCTCTCTGAAACCAATTAAAAATATTTTTTTAAAAAAGAAAGATTGAAACAGGAGGAAATAAGGAGAGGTAAGAAGAGGGTTATCAAAATTATATTGTATGGGGTAAGCCTGACCTTTAAATTGCTTAAAATAATTTGGCAAAGAATAATTGTCTAAGGATATGTTGAACTGAGGAAGTACTAGTATATTATGGGACCTAAAAGGTTGGTGGTAAATGGAGTGAGAAAAATGATGCTGGTTTTGAAGTGACAACAGAGTCAAGAGGAGTTAATTTTTCCTCAGTATTAGGAAGATCTATATATATTTGAAGTCTCTATAAAGGGTATTGAAAAGTTTATTGAAATAATAGGAAATTTAAGTTTGGAGGATATGGAGAGGAAGCAGCAATAATAGTGGTAGTGTTAGGGGGCTGAATATGGAGGAGAATATCCATAGATATTTTAATTTTGGGATGAAAAACCAGGAAGGTGGAGTTTCTACTAGATGTTTTCTGCCTTCTCAGTAAAATAGTTGGTGAAGTCTTATGGCAGGAAGAAGTAGATGGAAGTTGGAGGGAGTGAAGGAAGTTTGGAATAGCTAGTATTAGAGAGTTTGCTAATGAACCATCAAGGAATGAAAGTTATTGCCAACTGGCAGAAAGGACCCGTTGAAATGAAATGTCTTTTATGAAATAGTGGCTATATTTTAACAAGAATTTGAAAAACCAATGTAATATATAAATACAGTTGCTTGAGCTGACATGAATTTTATATAGTGAAGTCAATGAATTAGTATTTATACATACTTAAGCCCCATGGCAGTATGTTTAAGAATTTATAAGTGGCTTCAAGTTGTCTTATTCTTTAATGACAAATTAATATAGTTCCTTTAATCATCTTCTGAATAGTATTTAGAATTGTATTTTAGAAATACTATGTAATTAATTGTTGTGACCTTATTTGCTGTTTAATATTGCTTTTTTTGTGAGCTATTTCTGTACATAGGCTTTATTTTTTAATTTATTTTTTTTACTATAGTTGACATTTCAGTATTATTTTATATTAGTTTCAAGTATATAGGATAGTGCTTAGAAAATTATATAATTTACGAAGTGATTCCCTCCGATAATTCTAGTACCCACCTGACACCATATGTGTTACACTATTATTATACTACTAGTAGCCCTGTGTACGAATCCATGTGCCAGTAGCTGCTGCCACCCTCCAGTAGCTCTCTGCCCACTGCCCCGCCCTCTTGTAGCTCCCTCCACTCCCCTTCATAGCTTGCTGCCCTTCCCCCTCCTGTAGCTCTCCACTGCCTGCTTGTAGCTTGCTGCCCCTCCCTCCTGCTGATCCGTGATCCGGTCATTACACGGTCGGTCGTTACGCTTCATGGCGTAATGACCATTTGCATATTACATCTTTATTATATAGGATTATTGACTATATTCCCTATGCTGTACTCCTGCACCTAGGCTTTAAATTTCTTGAGAATAGAATCTAGGTCTTTCTTCTTTCTTCCCCTTTTCCATCCTTGTCACACAGTTGTATAATAAAATACAGTGTTTGATTAAACGTGTTGTATAAATTTTAATTATTAAAAGAAGCTTAATTTTTCATTTCCATAATTTAATATATATTATTTTTTTTCCTGATATAGAAAAATCCAGTTACACTCTTACAGGAATTGTCAGCAATAAAGTCCCGATATCAAACTTTGCATGCACGCTTTAAGCCAATTGCTGATGAGCAGAAAGAGACTAAGAGCCGCATTTATGCTACTTTCAATAAGACTATGACCATGATACAAGAACTACAAAAGCAAACAGACCTGGAGGTAATGCTTTCAATTGACAAGTTGGATACTGTTCGCTGGTTGTTTTCTCAGCATCTATGTTCTTCCTTCCTGCCTTACAGAGTACCGTTTTTCTTTTCTTTTTTTAAATATATTTTTATTGATTTCAGAGAGGAAGGAAGAGGGAGAGTGAGATAGAAACATCCATGATGAGAGAGAATCATTGATTGGCTGCCTCCTGCAAGCCCCCCACTGGGGATCGAGCCCACAACCCAGGCATGTGCCCTTGACTGGAATCAAACCTGGGACCTTTCAGTTCGCAGGCCAACGCTCTATCCACTGAGCCAAACCGGCTAGGGCCGATTTTCTTGAGATGTGTGCTGTCCCTCACAGCCTCATGCTTGGGGTAAATAAAGCTGGCACTATCCTCAGCTTCAGTGTGTGCCTGATTGGCAACGGAAATGGATTTTCCTTTAACTAAACTTAATTCAGGAATGGGTTTGTAACCCAACTGACGTGTGAAGAGGGAGTCTGGAAGTGGGAAATGAGGAAGAGTTTTTTCACTAATGAGAGAGCCTTGGCAAGAGAAAACTTTTCTTTCAAAAAATATTTTTATTGATTTCAGAGAAAAAGGAAGAGGGAGAGGGAGAGAGAGAAATATCAATGATGAGAGAGAATCACTGATCGGCTGCCTCCTGCATGCCCCCTACTGGGGATAGAGCCTACAACCTGGGCATGTGCCCTTGACTGGAATCAAACCTGGGACCCTTCAGTCCGAAAGCTGATGCTCTATCCACTGAGCCAAACTGGCCAGGGTGAAAACTTTTTTTTTAAATAAACATTTTATATAGAGGTGATGCATCACCTCTTAAAGATAAAGCTACCATCAAGAATATCAGAACTGTGAGATGGGAAAAACTGAGTCCTTATCTGATGAATAGACCAGCCCTGAAGTCTGTCCTATTTCTGTATTTATTTCGCAATAATAATAACTTGTATTATTTATCCATTTTGAAATGTGTTTCTTTTACTTGCAGCTAAAAGCATCTTAATTATCCTTCAAAATTTAGCCCAAGTTTCTACTTCTGAGGAAACTTCCAGATTATTTTTGTTTACTTTCTTGATCAAAATACTTTTACATATAGCATTCAGACTTGATTTCTTTGGTTCTGTCCAATTATAATCCTTAAATCGTTTGATTTCTTGGTCTTGTTTCTTAAACTTTAAAAAAAATTTTTAAAATATATTTTTATTGATTTCAGAGAGGAAGTGAGAGGGAGAGAGAGATAGAAACCTCAATGATGAGAGAGAATCATTGATCAGCTGCCTCTTGCATGCCCCCTACTGGGTATTGAGCCTCCATTCTGGACATGTGCCCTTGACTGGAATCGAACCCGGTACCCTTCAGTCGCAGGCTGAAACTCTATCCACTGAGCCAAACCAGCTAGGGCTGTTTCTTCAACTTAATTGCAAGTTCTTTGGGAGCTCAAACATCAAAGTACTTTGTATATAGGTAGCCAAATAATATATTTTTTCTCCTGCTTTCCAAAATTTGTATCATATATATGGCATGAGCTTATGGAAACATTTATTGTTGTGATAAACAAGTTAACTAGCCTGGTCGGCATTGATTGAGCATCGACCTATGAACAAGTTGGTTATGGTTCAATTCCCAGTCAGGGCACATGCCCGGGTTGGGTTGTGGGCTCGCAGGAGGCAGCCGATCAATGATTCTTTCTCATCATTGATGTTTCTATCGCTCTCTCCCTCTCTCTTCCTCTCTGAAATAAAATATATATATAGAAGTTAATTTAATTAACTTCTTTTTTTAAAGAAGTTAATTAAATTAACAGTCTTTAAAGGTGTTTTTGTTAAAATTATAATTGAAGCCTTTAAAGGTTTTTGAAAAAAAGACTGTCATTTGTTTTCTAGCTGTCACCACTGACCGAAGAAGAGAAAACTGCGGTACAGCAATTAAAATCTCACATGTCAGATTTATGAAGAAATGGACTTGCAAAAGGGAACTCTGGTGGAGAAGAGATCAATTCCAGAGATATTTAGGAAAATGTCTTGTTAGCATATGGAGGTGGAGTATGGTGAAAGAGAAGATTTGGCCTGGGTGACTGGATAGTGATGCCTTTCACAAGAGGGAAATATAAGGACCGATATGAATACATTTCAGTCAAAAGGATGGAATGGGAAAAGGTTTAAATATATGCACACTTAGTTTTGCAATTTCAGGCAAGGAAGTCTTAACACTATTTTGTATCTGTTTTTGTATAATCAGGATAACAAAGATGTCCTATCATAAAAGAATGTTTATGTACTATCAGTCAAATGTGAATGAATGTGCATTGGAAATTAAAGATGGAAAAATATTTGTATTATATTATACATTATATATATGTATAGAATTTTCTATTTTTGAAAATTTTAATTGAAGATGTGGTCACATTATCGGTGAGATTGCTAAGTGACCTATAGTGTCCCATAAAACGTAATCTTTGTAATAAGCTGGTTTTCCTGTGACAGCCTCTTTTATTTTTGTCCTATTCCTTCTGCTTGGTAATGTTGAGCAATATGAGTTCTGCTTTCAAATGCTGTTTTAGGTTGTCTTTATTGAATTTCTTTTAAAAAACATTTAAAATCAATATTTTTATCATTTTGTTCTTTATTGAGCTATTTTGTTGATAAAATGTAGTCCTTTGATTGCTTTAAAAAATTTTTTTCTTAAAAGAATAGAATATCTAGCAACTTTATTTCTACTAGAGGCCCATTGCACAACATTCGTGCACTGGGGGGTGGGGTCTTCAGCCCGGCCTGCACCCTTTCACAGTCCGGGAGCCCTTGGGGGATGTCCGACTGACAGCTTAGGGCCACTCACCAGTGGTCAGCCTGGCTTGTGGCTGAGCAGTGCTCCCCCTGTGGGAGCACACTGACCACTAGGGGGCAGCCCCTACGTTGAGCGTCTGCCCCCTGGTGGTCAGTGTGCATCATAGCGACTGGTCATTCCACTGTTCATTCTATTTGCATATTACCCTTTTATTATGTAGGATAATTGACATAATCTCTTCAGAAGCTCCTTCTGGATACTTTGGAGTAGTTGGGAAGGGGAGTCAACCTTTTCCATTTTAAAGGCTACTTGCATTCTTCCACAGCGTAACATCTGATAATTTCCCTCTTGGCTCTGCTTCTGTTGTCACATCTCCTTCTGTGACTCTCCCCTGTTGTATTTCAGTATGACCTTTGTTGTCCTCCAGCCTATATTACTGTACTTGTTTATCCTATATGAAAGCTAAGAAATTGAAATCAGAAGAGTTGCTAGTTTTATGTGTGTTTGTATGTATTTCCCTATTTATTTTGAAATAACTTGACAATAATGTAATTGTCCAAAGTAGGGACAGATGTTGATATAAATGTTAATCACAGGGTTATTTACAATAGTAATACATACACATCTGGCTAATAGCAGGCAAACAGGAAAGTAAATCATGATGTATCTATCTATGCAATAGGAGGTCAGAGTTGCCTATAAATTATTACTGTTAATGTTCAGGGAAATGCTGAATGGGGGAGTGGAAGTAGATATTGCTGTTTTGAAGTTAAAATTGGGCTTTGACATCATATCTGAGATGTTAATAGCAGGTTTTAATTTCCAGCTGTTTTACCCTGAGAAAATCACTTAACTTCTCTGTGCCTGCATGGTGGGAAGCACAATGAAGTTGGTTTTGAAGGATAAATATTGAAGGATATTTAGTAATCCTTCAGTAAATGATATTCCCATATATGTAATAAAAACGAGGCATTGAAACGCCTAGGAAAAATACATCAAATGTTAGATCTGCAGGTTATAGAATTATACTTTAAGAATTATACTTTATGAGCATGTATTTGTCTAGTGGCCAACGTACAATAACTGACAAACAGGGTTAGGAGAGTTGCTCCAGTTAAAATTGTCCTGTCCAGTTTTACTATGTCAAGAACAGAAAGCCCCCCTCCTTTAATTTACAGTTACATTTTAGTAACAGATATTCATTTTCTTCAATACTCAGGCAATTAATATTAATGAAGTTCCTGTACAGAATAATTTTTGGCACATAAATAAAGTTGTTGCCCACTAATTATAATAATATCCAAATGCTTTAATAGTCAATAACTTTATAGATTATTGTTGATTCTCTACACGTGTATTCTAGGTTGGGCTAAGTAATAGTTGTTTGTAACAAACTAGAAAGAAAAAATTAAGTTCAAATCAAGAATTTGATGCACTCTCCTTGTCTCACACCTTCAACTTCTGCAATATTTAAATGACTAGTGAACCAGTGCACGAAATTCGTCCACATTAAAAGGGGATTAATTAGAGGAAATAATTTACTATTGCTATTTGCCCTTTCTCTATAATAGAAGTGTCAGAGTTGAAAGAAGATTAGTAAAATGTATATGAAAACCTTCCTCCTGTCAGAGTCTGAGGCTTACCGTGGGACCCAGAGTCAAGTCCCCGCCCACCCACATGCACCTCAAAATCCCATGAGACCCAGACCTGGCCGGCTCCTCCCCCCTCCCCATTGGGCTAGATCCAGACCCGGCCAGTCCCACCCTTGTCAAGCCCTGCTGGGCAGGGGGTGTAGCCTCAGGTCCCCTGGCCTGGTGCCAGGATGGGGGGTATGGCCTGAGGTCTCCCAGCCCAGACCGGGTGGGGGGCATGCTTTGAGGTCCTCCATCAAGCCCCGCCAGGTGGGGGACATGGCCTGAGATCCCCTGTCAAGGCACACTGGGTGGGGGGGATGGCCTGAGGTCCCCCGTCAAGCCCTGCCAGGTGGGGGTGGCACAGCCTCAGGTCCCCTGTCAAGCCCCTCCAGCAGGGGGATGCAGCCTCAGGTCCCCCATCAAGCCCCGCTGGGCAGGGGCGCGGCCTGAGTTCCCCTGACCCAGCACTGGGGTTGCACCTTGAGGTCCCCCGTCAAGCACCGCTGGGTGGAGGGCACGGCCTGAAGTCCCCTGTCAAGCCCAACCAGGCAGGGGGGCACAGTCTCAGGTCCCCTGGCCCAGTGCTCGGGCGGGGGGTGCGGCCTGAGGTCCCCTGTCAAGCCCCACCTGGTGGGGGGCATGGCCTGAGGTCCCCTGGCCTGGCTCTGGGGCAGGGGGAGCATTCTGAGGTCCCCTAGCCCAGCACCAGGATGGAGAGTGCACCTTGAGGTCCCCCATCAAGCCCCGCTGGGGTGGGGGAGGGCGTAGCCTCAGGTCCCTGCTGATTGCTCATTAAGCCTCCTTATGGGAACTTGGTCTCAGCTGTGGGTGCAGCCATCTTTGTGAGGGAGTGATGATCAATTAGCATATTCCCTCTTTATTAGATAGGATGATACAGAATTGTAGAAAGCGGCCACCAATCTAGGAAAGCTGAATACAGCTGATACTGTTTTGTACTTTGTACAGTCTCATGGCAACCGTGCACCTCAAGAGACAAGAAATGCAGGTGTGGTGTGGATCTTCTACATAACCTGCGGTCCTGTTCTCCCAGCCCTGAAATGAGAAACTATACCGCTCTAGGCTTCAGGCTGCAGCTTCGCTTCAGGTGGAGCGGAAATCTTAAAAACCTGAGTCTCGGCTTCCCGGAGAAAACACCCAAGTTACCACTGCACCACGGTTTTTGCAAAGAGCGGGCCATACACCGCCTGCAGCCAAAATCACAGAGCGAGATTGTTGAAAAAGCGGATTTAGTGGGGCTCTACCCTAGAATCAGAATACCTAGGGGTGTGGCTTTGCAGTTTGCGTTTTTCACAAGCATTCCAGGTGGCTCTGCCGGTTGGCGCGCAAGTTTTGAGAACGGTGGGGCAACGCCCCTCCCCTGAAGGGGCGGGGCCCTGCCACTGCCTGCCTTATCCAGGGGTCCAAGGCAAGCCACCCTGCGGCACGGAACCGCCAAATCTCGTGTGCGCCTCCGCACCGCGCGAACTAGGTGCCCGCCTCTCCGCTCCGCTCCTCTAACGCTGCGTCCTGCGCGCATGCGCGCCGGCGCCTTTCTGCGCCGCCGCGCCTCCAGCTGCCCTGGTTACCGTGGGTGTTTGTGAATTCCCTGCAGCGCCTACTTCGCCGGAGACCTGAGGCGCCAGGCTTCAGTAGCGGTTCGACACGCGCGCGCCCGCCCGCCCGCGCCTCGCGGTCCCGGCTGGGCGGCTGAGCCGGGAGGATCTGCGGCCACTTCTCGCCCTCCCAGTTGCTCTCTAGGGCGGGCACGCGGATAAAATGGCGAAGTGGGGGTAGCTGGCGCGGAACCTGAAGCGATGGGGCGCGCTAGCGGGGCGGTCGTTGGAGCCTCCTGACGCGGGCGCGGGGTTGTTCTCCGCGGCAGTTTGAACTGGCGACCTCGGGCCGGCGCCTCGTAGGTCAGACCACGGACTCCGCGGGTCGCTGTAGGCCCCGCCGAGAGTCGGAGGCAATGGACGAACAGAGTGTGGAGGTGAGGAGGTTTGAGGAGGTCGGTGGTTCGTCTCCCCGTGCTACCCGCTGCGTGTTTTTTAATCGGGTCGCCTTTCCCTAGTCCTCGCTGGTAGGGACCCCGCCGCTGCCGCCGTGGGGAGGGCGGGCCAGGTGCGAAGGGCGGCGTGCTAGCGCTGCAGCCCTCGGGCGCCTGTGCTCGGACCGCTCCCGCGCCCAGGTGGTGCGTCTCTGGGCGTTTTCAGGTTGTCTCCGCCCGGGCACTCATCCCCACGGGGTTTTTGCAAACCACGGCCTGTGCGGAGTAAAACTGCAGATTCATTACAGGGACGTGCCCTGACACTCGCAACCAGTTCCTGTGATTTCTGTGCGGATCCAAATCTCCCTCCGAATGGATAACCATTCTCCCTAGCGGTGCATTTTTGTAGACTTCTGCCCTTCCCAGATTGAATGAGCACATACTCTTAATCATCTTATTTGGCTGTAGTTTGCCAGGACAGCCTTATTCTTATTTTTCTATCTGGCGCTTGTAAGCTCTGATTTGAAATTGTTGGGGTATTTACATAAAGGCTAGGGACATTTTTAGAAAAAGATTGGTTGTTGAACGTAATTGTATAATAATTGTCAAGTACTATATTGATTGTCGAAATACTAGAATACTGAACCCTTGGTTTTTAGTAAGGGCGGCGATGTTACCGGGCTCTTTAAACTAGCTCACCCCATGGTGTTGTCGCCCCCACCCTCTCCCCGCCAGCCTCTGCACCGCACAGGTTCTTTTGGCTTGCAGTCATGATTAGACTCGCATGTGAAAGTATTATAAAGGTTTGGTAGCTTGACCTTGGTTTTATGAGAGTTTAATTCTCCTGTCCTATAAACTTAAAATATATAATAACCTACATTTAATTACATCTGTTTTTCCTGTCAGTTACTTCCTAAACTGATTCATATGAGGCATGTTGCAAAGATAATACTATTTCTTCTAATTTACGTGATGATTTTTTTCTTCCCAAAGCATTGGGAGAACTGCCACTAAAATTCTGCAGGGTGGAATCTCAGGCTCAAATAAGTAGCTTACTTGGTTGCAGCATCAGGGCAGAAAGTCAGATTTCTGGATTCTGAGTTAGTTTCTTTAAATAAATAAAAAAAATTGTTTTTAATCCTCACCTGAGGATGTTTTATTGATTTTTTTTAAAAAATATGTTTTTATTGATTTTAGAGAGAGGGGAAGGGAAAGGGAGACAGGGAGAAACGTCATGTGAGAGAGGGATGCATCCATTAGCTTCCTTCTGCTTGCCCTCTACTGGGGATCTAGCCTGCAACTGGGCATGTGCCCTGACCATGAATCAAACCCAAGACCCTTTGGTGCATGGGAAGAAGCTCAACCAACTGAGCCACACCGGCCAGGGCTTTAGTAATTGTTCCACTTATTCATACATCCATTGGTTGATTCTTGTGAAGTCCCCTCACCAGACTGAACCCACAATCTTGGCCAATCAGGATGACACTCCAACCAACTGAGCTACCCATCCAGGGCATTGATCAAAGGGCACTGCTTTTAAGATACGTATCTCTTAAAAACTTATCAAAGCAATTCATCCCCCTTGGAAAATTGCAGAGAAAGTAAACAGTTCATATTCCTTTAATCATGTAGTTTGCCTTTTTTTTCCTTACTGTTAAACATAAGCATATTTCCTGTATCATTAAATAATCGAAGAAATATTTGTAGTGACTGTATCGTAATCTATGTTAACTGTGATAATATTTGGATATTTGGGCCAGCCAGCTTCTTGCCATTATAATCAATCGTGCTTTTTACTCTTGATTCAGTAGCTTAACCTGGTTGGACCTTACATCTTTTATTATTTTCAGAGCATTGCTGAGGTTTTCCGATGTTTCATCTGTATGGAGAAATTGCGGGATGCACGCCTGTGTCCTCATTGCTCTAAGCTTTGTTGTTTCAGCTGTATCAGGGTAAGCTGTATTTTTCTTTCCACATGCATTTAGCATATGTAGGATATATTGGTAAATGGTAAAAATTAACCTTTTTCTTTATCTTTTCTTATTTTAGATTTTGTGTCCTTTTAAAAAATGTCTTTAATGAATGTTCCTTAATAGATCATCAGTGTATATTGCTTAGTACTGTGGAGATGAATAATCATCAAATGATAACTGCCATGAAATGTCTGGAAACCAAAACCCACTATAGTTCTAATGTATTTACATGATTAAATCATTGCACATTTAACAAGTACTTGCAAAGGGCTGGCCTACATTGTGCTTGAGGTTGAGGGATATGAAGATAAATGACAAAGTGCCTGCCCTGAAGGAACTTAAATCTAATAAAGAGAATGGACTTTGTGTTTATATTGAAGAATGTATACTGTCTTAAAGAGACACTAACAAAATGTTGTAATACCCAGAGGAGGGAGAATTCATACTTGTTTGGCTAAGTTTTCGGCTAGGTCTCCTGCAATTATCTAGCTACACTTAGTTGATTCTCTCTTATTACCTGTTTTTTTTGTGTGTGTGTGTGTTAATTTTTTTTTATTTTCTGCTCCCTTTTTTTGTCCCCCTAATTCTCTCTCTCTCTCTCTCTTTTTTTAATCCCTTCTTAATTTTCAGCATAAGTAGCACTTTATGTTTGTCTACAATTATTGACTGTTTTGTCTTAAATTTTGCAGACTTTTAAAATTAGGTATAATTTACGTACAATAAACTACACATATTTAAAGTGTATGGTTTGATAAGTTTTAACAAATGTATATACCTCAGAAACCATCACAGTGGTCAAGGTAATGAAAATATATGCAATCCCCCAGTTTCTTTGTATCTCTGGGTAATGTCTCCTTCTGCTTATCTGGTTCCCAGGCAACCACTGATCTGCTTTCTGCCACTATAGACATGGGTGGATTTTCTGGAATTGTATACAAATGGAATCTTACAATATGTACTCTTATGTATCTGGTTTTTTTATTCATCAAAATTATTTTGATATTTATGTCAGGTGTATAAATAGTGTTCCTTTTGCTGCGCAGTGATAGCATTGCATTGTATGCATATGCCATAATTTGTTTATCCATTCACCTGTTTTATTGTTTTAAATGAGGTATAATTGACATTTAAAACATTAGTTTCAGATGTGCAACATATTTCTACATTCAACATTTGTATATATTTGTAAAAATGATGACTACACTAACTCTAGTTAACATTCACCACTATACATAGTTACAAAATTTTTTTTTCTTAAGATGAGGACTTTTAAGATCTATTCTCTTAGCAATTTACAAATATGTAGCACATATTATTAACCATACTATTAACCATAGTTATGGTCATATGTTAATAATAACATTATTAACGTACTGTACACATTCACTTGATGGATACATGGGTTGCTTCTAGTTTTTGGCATTTACATAGAGCTATGAGCATTTATATACAAGTCTTTGAATGGACTTCAGTTTTCATTTCTCTTGGGTAAATAGGAATGGAGTGTCTAGGTCATATGGTAGATGTTTAACTGTTTAACGTATTGTCAGACTGTCTTCTAACATATTGTCAGACTGTAAACTTGGTTTGTTCTGTCTTGAATTTTAGTGGTACCTCAACTTTCCCCTTAAGATCAGGAAAAAGACAAGGTTGCCTACTTTCATTACTTCTATCATTACCTTCTCTCCCAATCCTTGGTAACCATCATTCTTCATGTTTCTACAAATTTGACTAGTTAAGTACCTCATATAAACCCGATTATACAATATTTTTCTTTTAGTACTTATTTATGGGCTCTCTATTGGTCTCTCTTTCTGTCTTCATGCCAGTACAAACCTGTTTTTATTACTATAGCTTTGTAGTAAATTGAAATCAGGAAATTCAAGATAGTTTTGGTTATTTAGGGTCCCCTGTGATTCTTTTTGAATTTTAAATATATTTTATTGATTTTTTTACAGAGAGGAAGAGAGAGGGATAGAGAGTTAGAAACATTGATGAGAGAGAAACATCATCAGCTGCCTCCTGCACACCTACTGGGGATGTGCCCGCAACCAAGGTACATGCCCTTGACCAGAATCGAACCTGGGACCTTTCAGTCCGCAGGCCGACGCTCTATCCACTGAGCCAAACCGGTTTCGGCTCTTTTTGAATTTTAGATGGGGTTTTCCTAGTTCTGTAAAAAGCACCATTGTGATTTTGATAGGAATTGCATTGATTCTGTAGATTGCTTTTGGTAGTATTGCCATCTTAATATATTTTTTAATCCATGAATATGGGATGTCTTTCCATTTATTTAGGACTTCCTTTAATTTCTTTCAGCAATATTTTGTAGTTTTCCACATAAAAATCTTTCAATTCCTTGGTTATATTTATTCCTAGATATTTTACTCTTTATGATACTATTGTAAATATATTGTTTTCTTAATTTTCTCCTTGGAGTCTTCTTTGCTAGTGTATAGAAATATAAGTGTTTTTTATGTGTTGATTTTTGTATCCTGCAACTTTGGTGAATTTATTAGCTTTAACTTAAGTTTCTTGTGAAATCTAGGGTTGTCTACATATCTGATCATGTGTCTTCATAAACATAATATTACTTCTTTTCCATTTTGGATGCTCTTTGTTTCTTTTTTCTTCCTTAATTGCTCTGGCTGAAATGTTCAGTATTATGTTGAATAGAAGTGCTAAAAGCAGGCATCCTTGTCTTTTCCCTGTTCTTAACAGAAAAGTTTTCCATCTTTAACCATTGAATATGATGTTTGCTGTGGTTTTTAAAATGGATTTTAGCCCTAGCTGGCTTGGCTCAGTGGATAGAGCATTGGCCTGTGGATTCAAGGGTCCTGGGTTCAATTCCGGTCAAGGGCACGTACCTCGGTTGCAGTCTCTGGCGTGAGGCAACCAATCAGTGTGTCTCTCTCACATTGATATTTCCCCCTTTCTGTCTCTTTCCTTCCACTCCCTCTAAAAATCAGTGAAAAAATATCCTTCGTTTTATTAATGTGATGTATTACACTGAGTGACTTTTGTATGTTGAACTGTCCTTGCATTCCAGGAATAAATCACTTGGTCATGGCGTATAATCAAGAAAACTTGAGTTCAGTCACTTGTCTATTTCATGTGGCTAATAAGTGCTAGAGCTAGGAATCAGACTAAGTCAGGGGTCCTCAAACATTTTAAACAGGGGGCCAGTTCAGTGTCCCTCAGACCATTGGAGGGCCGGACTATAGTTTAAAAAAAAATATGAACAAATTCCTATGCACACTGCACATATCTTATTTTGAAGTAAAACAAAACACCCGCATGTGGCCTGCAGGCCGTAGTTTGAGGACACCTGGTCTAAAGCTTGTGGTTCCATTTAATGAGGGAGAGAAATCAGTTCTTCAGTTGAATGTGAAGGAATTATTATAAAGATGTTTCTTTAATATTTCTTGTGCATTAATATTGTTCACTGGTTTTTACCTTGAGTTTTGGTTTGGAAGAAACATTGTTTTTCCCAAAGTATGATAATTGCCATATTTATTTTGTAATTAAGTTAGATTGTGTCATATGTACAAGGTAAAAATGCTACATATATATAGAGAGAAGGGAAAGGCCACTAGAATGGGATAGGCAGGTAAGTTTTATGGTTATAATCAATGGGTATTCCCATGTGAGAGCGCACAGAGAGAGAGAGACTGTATAAGTAAATGGACAGTCCTGATGTTAAGAGTGGTATATATTGCAACAATAGCCCTTTTGGATGGGAGAAGTATATTAAAAACATAAATTGGTCTCAACCTTTATAGAGCTTATTGTGAAGCAGGGGAGGGGAGACTATAACCACAATGAAGGGGGGAGTGTAGGTTGCTGTGGTAGAGCATGGCAGTGGTACCTAAAATAGTCTGTAGAGCAAGCATGTCAAACACTCGGCCCACAACGAATATTTTCGTGGCCCAGCCAATATAATGGTATGTAAGAAACATTTTAATAAATATTTCGTAATTTAATTTTTACAATATCCTGTTATACATAATTATAAATAACGAACTACAATGTTCGCTAATGATTGATTATTGTAATTGTGTTGCATTCATTTCCCTTACATACCTTATGTGCAGGTGCACCATTTCTCTCCACTAATACTAGAAGCGAATATATATATATTTTTAAATATGCATTTTTTATTGATTTTTTTTTTTTTTTACAGAGAGGAAGGGAGAATGATAGAGAGTTAGAAACATCAATGAGAGAGAAACATCGATCAGCCGCCTCCTGCACACCCCCTACTGGGGATGTGCCCACAACCAAGGCACATGCCCTTGACTGGAATTGAACCTGGGATCTTTCCGACGGCAGGCTGATGCTCTATCCACTGAACCAAACCAGTTAGGGCTAGCAGCGAATATTTTAGCAGCCAATTGCCATTCATTAGTCTTGCACTGACTTGTTTGGTGTGCGCAACGGGAAATATTTCACTTTTGGAGAACAAGAAAAATAGTTTTATTTGCATTATGCTTATTAATTTGTGCAGTTATTCAGTGTCTGGTAAGTTAATGTTCAAGAAAAAAATACTAATTTTTATTAAAATGTTCTATTTTATGTTAATGATTACTCATTTCAGCCCTTTGTATTCAGCATGTCTCTATTGAAAAACTATGTTTCTATGAAAATTAAAGCTTTTGTTTTTTTGTAGCCCACATAAACTTAAGCCTTGTTTATTTGGCTTGTGTTAGCCTTTGAGTTTGACATGCTTGCTGTAGAAAGTTGGGGAAAGCTTTCTGAAGGAAGTGGCTTATAAAATGAAATCTGAAGGATGAGTAGGAATAAACCATTTGAAGAAAGGTATTGACAAGTATCCTGGGCAGAGAGATACCAAATATATTTAAAGGTTTAACCTTGCTGGGTCCCCTAGGTTGAGGTAAAGGACAAGGCTAGGGAAGTGTGGGCTGAAAACAGCCTAGGAGAGGTGCTATGACTTTAGTAGAGTTTTTTCAGGGGAAGAAACTTGACCCAAATTTTGTTTTTACCAAGGGACTGAAGAAATAATTTTCAAGGTTATTAAGAATGGAGGAATCCTCTTCCATGTATTTTCTTCTAGCTTTATTTATTTACTAGAGGCCCGGTGCCTAAATTCGTGCATGGGTGGGGTCTGGCCGGCCCACCCCAATCAGGGCCGATTGGGCCAGGCCAGCCGGGGGGAGGGGACGAGGGAGGTTGGCTGGCCAGCCCCACCCCAGATCCGGGGGAGGGGCCACAGGCAATTGGCCAGCCGGCCCACCCCTGATCAGGTTGGGGGCTGGCCCTGCCCCTGGTTGAACTCTCGGTTGAACTGGTCGAGGGGACAATTTGCATATTAGCCTTTTATTATATAGGATTTTGCTGTGAGGTACCTTTTCCCTCTTGTCTAATTTTTATTGTCCTTTAAGATTTCCTTGGGAATTTTATTTCTGAGTTAATTGACTTGAAGTAAGAGCTTATGTTCTTTTATAAAAGTACATAGGGATAAACAGAAATATCAGATACTGAAATACATTCATTTACCTCTGAACCAATTTACCAGACTATTAAAACAAAAATATTTACCATAAATATTGTGTTTTTGGGAAGGCATTCAGAAAATCTTAGCATCTCCTTTGTATATGGTGTGATACTGCTCCCTACTCAGTAATAATTACAATGGTTAAATTAACATAATTTGAGGTTTAGTGGAGACATTTTGTAATTAAAAGGATTTGTAAAACCTTTTTATAATTATGAGAAAGCAAAGTTATATAGATGTTTAAAAGTTATTGAACTGTGGAACTCAAGACACAAAATGGTTTTGCTATAGCTTATTCATATTTTAGGTCTAATTTATATCTATAATATATATGTGCTTCAAAATTAATTTGCTTTTTAAAAAAGGGATGTATTAGTACCTTAAACTTCCTTGGGGATGTTATGGTATGTTAGTTAGTTAAACTTCCTTGCAGATTCTAGGGTGGGTTATTTAGAAGTAAAACCCTGTGGTTTCTTTGGAGATGGTAGTGACCGTCTGCAATCCAAATAGTCCTAGGATCACTTTCTTTCCTATGAGAGAATAGCTTCTTAACTATTTTGGGATGAGTTCTGTCCCTTTGAAAGTTTGTCCTGGTCAATAGATAATGAGAGGAAGACAGTAGGTTGTCTACTGTTTCTATAAGTATCTTTATAATTAATGCAGGCACTAGAGAGTTAAACTTATTAAATTTGGTGTATAAGTATTCAATCTGTACAAATTAAAGTAATGGTGTTTCTACAATCAAAAGCTAATTTTCTTTTTACCTCCTTAGCGCTGGCTGACAGAGCAGAGAGCTCAATGTCCTCATTGCCGGTAAGTGTTTTGCTATGATTATTTGTGTATTTGGAAAATAATAAGGTGATGGAGTTGGAGTGTGCCCTAATATTAATAAAATTCTTTCTGTAATCTTCATTTCTTCTCTTTGTGAATACAGCTGAAAAGAAATTAATCTCTCTAGATATAGCAATAAACTAATTTATCTTAGAATTATGTAGAATGCATTAAATTGTTTACCTTATTTTAGAAAATCATGTTTAACTTAAAATTAAAAAGGTTTCTGGTTTTAAAAAATCTTAATAGTATAGGTAAATATTTTTTAAAAGTCTTCTGATTCTGTTACTCTTCACCTAGTCTTGTCATGAAATAACCCTTTCAGGTGAAGTTGTTGGGGTTGTATCTAGTCTTCTAAACATTTTCTATCTATGTACTGATATCTATATATATAGAAGGATAATAGGCAAATTGTCTCTGCGGGAGTTTGATTGCTCATTATGATGTGCGCTGACCACCAGGGGGCAGCGCAGAATGAAGGAAAGCCCCAGCCAGCAGCCGGGAGGCCCCAATTGGCCCTGATCGCTGGTCAGGCCTAGGGACCCTACCCGTGCATGAATTTCGTGCACCGGGCCTCTAGTGTGTATATATAATTGTTTTCTTACGGCACAAATAATATAGTACTGTGTTTTTTTTAAAATATGAAATATAGTGGTACCTTTATGTACACATGTCATTTAAATTTAAAAATGTTTGATTTATCTATTATGTGACCATATGTTATTTATTTATGCTTATATTGAGATACGTTTAGATTGTTTCCACTTTCGGTAATTTCAAATGATGATGCCAGATTGTGCTGAAAGATAGGTTTTTACCATTTTACATTCCTAATAAAAGATACAAAAGTACCTTTTCCTCACATTCCTGCCACTATTGTATATTACCAATCTATCTTTTTTTTTTTTGTCCTTTTGCTAGGAGAAAATTGTATCTTTTTTTTAAACAATATATTTTTTAAATTGATTTCAGAGAGGAAGGGAGAGGAAGAGAGAGATAGAAACGTCAATTATGAGAATAATTGATTGGCTGCTTCCTGCACACTCCCTACTGGGGATCGAGCCCACAACATGGGCTTGTGCACTGACTGGGAATCAAACCAGTGACTCCCTGGTTCATAGGTTGACAGTCACTGAGCCACGCTAGTCAGGCTAAAATGTGTTTGTTTTAGAAAATTAACTCAAATTCCTGAATTAAAAAATATATATCTTCTCTCTAGTGCTCCACTCCAAATACGAGAACTAGTAAACTGTCGTTGGGCAGAAGAAGTAACACAGCAGCTTGATACTCTTCAACTCTGTAGTCTCACCAAACATGAAGAAAATGAAAAGGACAAGTATGTCCTCAATTTAAGTATTTCATATATTTTGGTACATGTTATTTTAATGAAACTATTGAAAGGTATTTTATTTTTTTTTTAGTTTTGTAAGTGAACACAGTTTTCTTTTGATGTGTGGGTATCAGTATTTGGAAAGATCTTTCTAACACTTGATTGGCTTATTTTATCAGAGGCTTTCATAAAAGGAGTGGAACTGCCACAGTTGCTGATGTGCTATTAATCTCTCTTCTTTGCCTCTTGATGCCTACTGGCTCCCCTTGGGTTTGCTGAAGATGCCTATAGGTCATTGATTAAGAACAGATCTGATAAATTTCCTATATTTTAAAAGATGTATCCTAAATTTGGTGGTGTGGAAATCATGCTAAATTAGCTTCCAGACCAGGCTGGCAGGAGAGGGCAGTTAGGGGCAATCGGGCTGGCAGGAGAGCAGTTAGGCGTCAATCAGGCTGGCAGGGGAGTGGTGAGGGGGTGATCAGGCTGGCAGGCAGAAGCGGTTAGGGGCAGTTAGGCAGACAGGCAGGTGAGCAGTTGGGAGCCAGCAGTCCTGGATTGTGAGAGGGATCCCAGATTGGAGAGGGTGCAGGCTGGGCTGAGGGACAACCCCCCCCCCCCCCCCGTGCACGAATTTCGTGCACCAGGCCTCTAATATTACTTATAAGTGAGAATATAAAATGTAGACTATTTAGGTATTTTCTTTAAGCTCAATGATGAACAGAACAAATGAAACACTCTCTTTTAAAGGCAAGAGAAAACTTTTTTAAAAATAAATATTTTTTTTATTTCAGAGAGGAAGGGGGAGGGAGAGAGAGATAGAAACATCAGTGATGAGAGAGAATTACTGATCGCCTGCCTTCTGCACTCCCCCTACTGGGGATCGAGCCAGCAACCCGGGCATGTGCCCTGACCGGGAATCGAACCACGACCTCCTTGTTCATAGATGGATGCTCAACCACTGAGCCATGCTGGTCAGGCAGCAAGAGAAAACTTAAAAAAATTTTATTGTGGTAAAATACACATAACATCATTACTATCTTAACCATTTTTAAGTGTACAGTTCAGTAGTGTTAAGTATGTTCACATTGTCACACAACTAATCTCCACTAGGGCTGCCAGAATAGAATAGCATAGACTGGGTACCTTAAATAGTATTGGAGGCTGGAAGTTCAGGGTCAGGGTATTGTTTGCTTTCTGGTGAGACTCTCTCCTTGACTTAGATATGGCTTTTTCTCTCTGTGTTCTTACATGGCCTTTTCTCTGTTTATATACACTTCTGGTGTCTTTCTTTTCTTGTCAGGACAACAGTCCTATTGTGTTAGGCCTCTGCTCTTATGACCTTATTTAACATTCTTAAAGTCTTTGTTTCCAAGTATAGTTACCTTAGGGCTTTCTACATAGGAATTTGGGACAGGGCAAATGCAGTTCAGTTAATAACCAAGTGCATCTTCATTCCTTTGCATGTAGATCTCCAACTTAAGGGTTGCATGTAGATCTCCAACTTAAGGGAAAATGTTATATTTTATTTTTAAAAATATATATTTTTTTATTTCAGAGAGGAAGGGAGAGAGAGGGAAAGAAACATCAGTGATGAGGGAGAATCATTGATTGGCTGCCTCCTGCATGTCCACCACTGGGGATCAAGCCCACAATATGCCCTCACTGGGAATCGAACCATGACCTCCTGGTTCATAGGTCAGTCCTCAACCACTGCACAACACTGGATGGGCTATTTTATTTTTTAAAATATGGAATGCTTCATGAATTTGTGTGTCATCCTTGTGCAAGAGCCACGCTAATCTCTTCTGTATTCTAATTTTAGTGTATGTGCTGCCAAAGTGAACATGGGAAAACTTTTTAAAATTGAGTTGATTTTTTTCAGAAGGATCTGGTATTACTTTGTGCAGTTAATCACGTGTCTTATTGTTAGCATTGACCACATGTAGGAAAAGTGTATGTGCATGCATACATGCTCATGTAGATACAAACACATAATCTGATTTGTCCAAAAATGTAGTAGCAGGCTAGAATTTATCATCTATAGCAGTGGTTTTCAGTTGGTGTGCCACAAGAATTTTTAAAATGTGCAGTATCTGACTCTTTATTTAGTCAGGGGCACTGACCTTTTTTCCCTACATTGTCAAATAAAAAAATGACAACAGCTAATATACTAGTAACAGTAACTGTTCAGTGTGAATGAATCAAAATTATACCTATTTTTTCTGTCAGATCAGCAAAAAATAAATTTTTTGGTGTGCTGCAGAATTTTAGTATTTTGTGTGCCATGAAATAAAAAGGGTTGAAAATTTCTGATCTATAGTAATATTAGGAAATGATGTTATATTTGTACTTTATTCAAAAACTAGTCTGCATTTTTCATGTAATTTTAAGTTCTTATAGATTAATGAAAACAGTGTTTTAAGAAAATTGTGTTCCAATGTAATTCTTTAGCTTAATTTGCAAAAGAAACTATGGAATACATTTTATATTGTTTCCTGAGATATAATTGTTTAAAATTGACCAAAAAATTAAATGATTTTGCTGTTTACTCAAACTTAGGAATTTGTTGAGGTAATTATTTTCCAATTTTAGTTTAATTTATAACTGTATTTTCTTTTCATAATATATAGATGTGAAAATCATCATGAAAAACTTAGTGTATTTTGCTGGACTTGTAAGAAATGTATCTGCCATCAGTGTGCACTTTGGGGAGGAATGGTGAGCAGAACAAATTATTTTTACTTAGAGACTAGAAAGCACTGAAATACTTGTTTGATTTAGATAAAAAATAATGTTTTACTTTGTTTATAGAATGAAAATTAAATGATTTTGCTTTATAGCAGAAGGTATCATTCCTTCTGTTATGCCAGAAAAACAGCATTTGTGGGAGATTTTGATGTGGGATGTGTACCCCCTACATAAATATTTTTTTAAAATTATAAAATGTATACATCTGCAAATCTTTAGTTGTAGGATCAAGGTCTTTTTAAATTATTTTATGTTATTTCATTAAAGTTCAATTGATCTCATGTCCTGGCCACAATTTTTCAATTTTGGTTTATTTAAAATGTAACAACACTTGGTGAAAAATATGAATGTAAACTTCTAGATCTTATGATTTGTTTTCTAAGTAACTAATTTTTTTTTTAATTTTTATTTTTTCCAGTCTAATTCAATGTAGTTTTTTAAAGTTATCTACCTTTATCAAGTCTAAAACATTCAAATTAGTTTTCCTAGAAATAGCTTTTTATTTTATATTTGTGTCCTTTTGTTTAATTAATATTGAATTATATACTTACAATTCTATATAATAAAGATATAATATGCAAATTAACCTTTGCACCCTCACAAGATGGCTGCCTACAACCAGGCCAGCAGGGGGGTTAGTGTGGGATGACCAAACAACTTAACAGCAGGCTGTGTAGGGTGACCAGGCCGGCGGGGGCGGGGGGCGTGAGGGGCGACCAGGCTGGCAGGGGGTGCAGTTGGGGGCTACCACGCAGGTATGGGGATCAGTTAGGGGTGATCAGGCCAGCACCAGAGGCAGTGAGGTGTGATCAGGCTGGCGGGGAGGGGGTTAGTTAGGGGCGACCAGGCAGGCTGGCAGGTGAGTGATTAGGAGCCAGCAGTACAGGATTGTGAGAGGGATGTCTGACTGCCCCTCCCTCCCCCGCCGCCCATGCACGAATTTTGTGCAGCGGGCCTCTAGTAATAAGTACAATAGGCATAAATAGTTTTGAGAATAAACAGTAGATTCTTGGTGGGGAACGTTAGTCATAGTGGGAGTAGACATCTAGAGGTGTCTGTTAGCGATGAGAATTAATCATTCTTAGGTCATTAGTTTGCACATTTTGGGGAGAGAATGCCAGGTAAGTTGGTTGAGTAGAACTCAATTCAGAGTTTTCTGTTGGTATTTGTTTTGTTTTGTTTTGTTTATTTTAATGTATTTTTATTGATTTCAGAGAGAGAGAGATAGAAACATCAATGATGAGAGATAATCATTGATTGGCTACCTCCTGCATGCTCCCTACTGCAACCTGAGCATGTGCCCTTGACCTGAATTGAACCTGGGGCCCTTCAGTCCACAGGTAGATGCTCTATCCGCTGAGCCAAACCAGCTAGAGCTTTTCTGTTGGTATTTGAATACTCCTGTGCCGACTAGAAAAAATTTATGTCCCACAACTTAGTACTTTAAATAAATGGGTTTGTTTTTTTTTTTTGTAAGAACCAATGGAAACAGTATTTTTCATAATTTCAGTGGACATGCAAAAATCCATGTCATTTTTTCCTTAGAGACCGTGGCTGGGTGCTTTGGTTGAACAAGACAGTTCTCTTTTCTTTCTTTTTAAAAAATATGTTTTTATTGATTTTAAAGAGAGAGGAAGGGGGAGAGAGATAGAAACATCGATAAGAGAGAAACATTGATCAGCTGCCTCCTGCATGCCCTCTACTTTTAATGGAGCCATCCACCTGGGCATGTACCCTGACTGGGAATTGAACCGGTGGCCTCTTGGTGCATGGCCTGAGGCTCAACCAATTGAGCCATACGTGCTAGGAAAATAAGACAATTCTAATATGAACTTTTCTGTTACAGGAAATTCCTTATAATAGAAATTTAAGTTCTACTTTCTAATCCAGAGATTGTGATAAATTACAATACATAAATTGGATAGGAAATTGATTTTAGGCTGTTAGCTTTAAAAAAATTGTTCTTTGAATACAACTGGATTTGTAAGGTTAAATTGCATGGGCCTTCTGTCTCTGCAGTAACTCTTTGTGGCATGAAGAATGGGTTTATTGCTTTTGCTAATAGTGTACGATGGGTCTTTTCCTCAAATGTCTTTCTAATTTATTCAGTTGTGTTAGAGACTGGGTATTCAGTGATTAACAAGATAGATATCAAATAACTAGTTATGTACTTAATTGTTGTAATAGATATTAGGAATAAGTATACAGTCTGGTAAGAATGGATAATTATGGGACCTGACCCTCTAATCCTGAACTAATCCAAAGGATGAGTAGGAGTTAAAAGGTGGAGAGTTTGGGAGGGAAGATGAAGGAGAATTATTTTTGAATAAGTAGGAGTTACTTTTGCAAAGGCCTGATGGGAGGACAGAAGGCTAGTGCTGATCAAGAGAAGAATGACAAATGAGGTTGTGTCAGCGGCTTTGAGCCATGATTAAGGATCTTGGTTCTTTCTAATGAGTGAAGATTTCTACATCAGTGTAAACATTTTGCTTAAGATCTTTATCCACAATTGAAGGATTTTTTACGTGGGCCAAGTGACTTTAAGCAAGCTGTGACTTATTTTAGCAAAGTAAAGGCAGCCTAAAAAAATAAAATCCATTTGGAAATATTTGCCAGTATATTAGTGTTCATAGAGTGTTAATAAAGGAATGTAAATACAGATGAGATATATGAAAATGTTTTTAAAAGTTATTTTATTAATTTAAATAGCACGGTGGACATACTTTTAAACCTTTGGCGGAAATTTACGAGCAGCATGTTACTAAAGTGAACGAAGAGGTAGCTAAACTTCGTCGGCGTCTCATGGAACTAATCAGCTTAGTTCAAGAAGTGGTAAGACTACTACTAAAAGATCATTATCCTTTTTATAGTCTATACTATGTAATATATATTTTTATAATGTAAATCAATCAGATGTTGAAATTAAGATTTAAAATAATTTTAGACATATTTTTAAATATATTTTTTGTTGATTTCAGAGAGAAAGGGAGAGGTAGAGTGATAGAGAAACATCAATGATGAGAGAAAGTCATTGATCAGCTGCCTCCTTCCTGCACATGTGACACTGAGGATCAAGCCTGCAACCTGGGCATGTGCCATGACCAGAATTGAACCATAACCTCCTAGTTCATAGGTCCATGTTCAACCACTGAGCCATGCCAGCCGGGCAAAATTTGAAAATTTGATAGGATATATTTATAGTGAAGTCTCACCAACTTCACACTAGCTGAAGAACTAAGGGCTAAATCCCTGGCCTGTTCTGTAATTGGACCCAGAGAATTGTCTCTTATGCAGAAATAGAGAATCAGTTAGTGATAAGCCTGTTTTGTTATACACTCAATATTGACTTTTAGAAAGTCATTAAATTATTCATTCTTTGGACCCCCAGCTTTTGGGGTTTCTGCTACGAAGGAATGAATTATTTCTGATGTCCTGAATTAGAACTCTGCAGAATTAAAAGAGTAATATTTAACAGTACTCTTTAGATGCTGTGTGGGTCAAACAGTTTTGGTGAGCTATTTACCGTTTATAATATTTCTATTGAAAAATTCATTAAGCTTCAAACATTTAAATACCATATATACTTTTGGGATATATTTTGTTTAAAGTTGCCAGGTCCTAACTTAAGATGTCATCTTTATCCCCCTTTAGGAATAAAGTTTCAGATCATTATAACTTTTTTTATACAGAAAGAAATGTTTTTGAGTTGTATGTATACAATCTGCAAAATCATTTGGCCTTTACCTTTATTTTCTATTTTTCTCTTGGCAATATTATAATGTCATTAGAAAAAATATTCTAGGTTGAGATTCTTACTGCTTGTCTTTATAATAATAGTAAGTATAGGAAATGCTGCTTCTGTTAAAAAATCTATATGTACTCTGCAATCTTTGAAAATCCATTTTTTTCTTCTAAAAAAAAGAAAAACTTTGTAGATATGGTTTTAAAATTTTTAAAATTATTTTAGGGTTTTGCACGATGTGAAATGGCTTTAGTAAACTTTTGATTTGAAATGATTTCTTATCAGAGATATAATTGGGGCTTTGAGATATAAATGTTCTGTATGTTACCTAAACCAATTTTTGTAATTACATACCTATATTTTATTTATACATTATTTATTTATTGTTTATGGTTTATTTATTTTTTAAAAAGTATTTTTATTGACTTCAGAGAGGAAGGGAGAGGGAGAGAGATAGAAACATCAATGATGAGATCATCAATCAGCTGCCTCCTGCATGCCCCCTACTTGGTTCATAGGTTGATGCTCAACCACTGAGCCACACCAGCCCAGCTTTATTGTTTAATTTTAAGAAATATTTTTCCTGATTCAGTTCAATATACAATGTTTTTAAGGCCATGATTTTCCTATGATATATGAATAATTAAAAAGGATTATTAACTTATGTTTTTTATTCTTTGATTTATTTTTATTTAATTTATTTTTTTGTTATAATCTTCACCTGAGGATATGTTTATTGATTTTACAAGGAGTGTGGCGGGGCGGGGAGGGGTGAAGAGAGAGAGAGAGAGAGAGACATCGATGTGAGAGAGAAAAATCGATTGGTTGCCTGTCATATGTGCCCCAACTGGGTAATGAACCCCAAACCTAGGTGTGTGCCCTGACTGGGATTCGAACCTGCTACCTGTTTATTTTCTAGGAAAGAAATGTAGAAGCTGTAAGAAATGCAAAAGATGAGCGTGTTCGGGAAATTAGGAATGCAGTGGAGATGATGATTGCACGGCTAGATACACAGCTGAAGAATAAGCTTATAACACTGATGGGTGAGTGTTTTTCTATGCTACTGGAGTAACTGGGGCTTCAGGTTCAATCTTTGAAGAGAAAAGGTTGGTGAGTTCTTTAGGCTAGGAAAAGATTGGTTTAAAAATAAAAGTTCTTCCTATTAAGTGTTCCTTTTATCAAAAACGTTACTCCAGCCCTAGCCAGCTTGGCTCAGTGGGTAAAGCATCGGCCTGCGGACTGAAGGGTCCCAGATTCGATTCCGGCCAAGGGCACGTGCCTGGGTTGTGGGCTCGATCCCCAGTGGGGGCCGTGCGGGAAGCGGCCGATGAATGATTCTCTCTCATCATTGATGTTTCTATCTCTCTCTCCTTCCTCTCTGAAATCAATAAATACATTAAAAAAGAAACGTTACTCCAAATTAATATAACTTCTATTAGCCTCATTGGATATGCTTCCAGCCCTAAGGACTTTGTGATTTAAAAAGATAATGGTTTGATTAGGCAAGTATGCCTATTTTGTTAACTTTCTTTTTAACCTGTGAAGCAGTTTCTTCCTTTTTGATACTAATTTCTGTAATAATGATTCCTTTATTCCTGTGTTTTTCCAGTTTCTGGAGAACTTTTGGGGCATTCTTTTTTTTACAGGTTCTTCTTATGTTCCAAGAACATAACCTTTTGCTGACAGTAAACATAAATATATGGCACACTTACTTTTTTTTTAATGCCACACTTAAGTTTTGGGGAGGAATTATTTCAGAATAGTTAACTGAGTAAAAAATTTGCTATTCTAGATCATTATAGCCCTTTTAGAAGAAGCAATAACATTAATTTCTTTAGAAAGTATATTGTCATTGTATATTTCTTAGATGAATTTAATAAAGTCTAAATTACATTTTGTTTAAAACTGTAGTTGGGATTGGTTCTAAAATCCTCTTGTCAGAGCTATTAGAATTTAGAATCAACCTCTTAAAGCTCTGAGAAAAATTTTTAGGGTAGCTATAATAAATAAGTTTTGCTTTCCTAAAATTAATTCCTTGTTATTGAATGTATTTCATGAAAGCTAATTTTATTATTAAACCAATAATGAGCATGAATATAGTGTTTTGCTATTTTAAATAGGTCAGAAGACTTCTCTAACACAGGAAACAGAGCTTTTGGAATCCTTACTTCAGGAGGTAGAGCACCAGGTAATGAAATATTAAATGGAATGAAGTCTTGACCCTTTTTTGTCCTTATGCTTGAAAATTCTTTTTAATATAGATTATATAAGATCAAAAGATCTTGCGATCTATGTGCTATACTAGGGATTTTTATGAAGTAGGATTCAGCTGATTCTTATGTTTTCTCCATCAGGTTTGGGAACTAAATAAAATTAAGATTTATTCTGTTTTGTAAGACTGGTGCATAGCATAAAAGATTAAAATCTCTGACTTTGTGACTTAAGTGGTGCCTTTGAGATAGAATATTATTGCCAATTACCTATATATACTATATGATTTTTATTATAAACTTAGCGTTTTTATTTATTAAGTATATTTTAGTTAAGTATCAAGGAGCAGTCATTGTTTTAGGTATTTGGAACACAGCAATGGACAAAATGGTAAAAAAAAATCTGTCCCCATAGAGTTTATATTTTAGTTTGTGGTAGGTGAGTGTTACATATAGTGAATGAGCCCTAACCGGTTTGGCTCAGTGGATAGAGCGTCGGCCTGCGGACTGAAAGGTCCCAGGTTCGATTCCAGTCAAGGGCATGTACATGGGTTGTGGGCACATCCCCAGTAGGTGTGCAGGAGGCAGCTGATCGATGTTTCTCTCTCATTGATGTTTCTAACTCTCCCTCTCCCTTCCTCTCTGTAAAAAATCAATAAAAGATATTTTTAAAAAATGTATATTGTGAATGAATAAATAAATGTGTAGTGTTACATAACTATTTGGTATACTCGTCTTTTTTTTTTTTTTTTTTACCATGTCACTCTTGTGCAGGGACCATGCTAATCTTTTCTGTATTGTTCATATTTTGGTATGTGTGCTGCTGAAGAGAGCACAATATTCATCTGCCTTTCCTTTTTTGGTTGTTTGTTAATCCTCACCCGGGGGTATTTTTTCCCCATTGTTTTTTAGAAAGATGGAAGGGGAGGGTAGAGATAGAGAGAAACATTGATGTGAAAGAGACACATCGATTGGTTGCTTCCTGCATGCACCCTGACCAGGCCGGGGATTGAGCTTGCAACCAAGGTACCTGCCCTTGACTTGAATTGAATCCTTAACCCTTTAGTCTGTGGGCCGACACGCTAATCATTGAACCAAACCAGCTAGGGCTGCTTTTCCTTCTTAAATATATACCATGATTTGTTTTTTCATTCAGCTGTTTATAGCTATTTGGGTTGTGCTTTTTTTTTGGCTTTTACAAATAAAGTTACAATTGATACATGAGAAAATTGCAAAATAATTTTGTTCAAAAAAGGAGGCAGACATAAAATGAGTACATAATGTGTATGATTTCAATTACATAAAACTCCAGAAAATGTGAACTTATCTATAATGAAAGAAAGCAGATAGGAGGTTGCCTGGAGGGGGAAGAAAGCAGGAGAGCTTACAAACAGGCACAAACAAATTTTGGGAGATAATGCTAAAGTTCACTATCTTGACTATGGTGATGGCTTCACAGGTATATACATTTGTCAAAACTTAATTATTGTACACTTTAAATACATGCAGTTTGTCTTATATCATTTATGTCAGTTATTCCTCAAAAAAGTTGTTTTTGTTTTAAAAGCATATACCTGGGTTGCTGGTTGCTTGTACAGAAGGCAACCAGTCGATGTTTCTCTATCACATCAATATTTCTCTTTCTCTCTCTCCCTCTCTCTCTTCTCCCTCCTCTCCCCCATCCCTTTACTCTTTACTCTTTCTCTAAAGTCAATAAAAACATATCCTCGGGGGAGGCTTAAGCAATAAAAATTTATTTTCATTGTTCTGGAAGCTGGTTTACATCAGGTATTGGCTGGTTTCCCCTGAGGTCCTTCAGTTTGGCTTGTAAACGGCTGCCTTCTCTCTGTTTTCTAAAGACATTGTCTCCAAACTAGAGGCCTGGTGCATGAAATTTCTGCATGGGTAGAGTTCCTAGGCCTGGCCAGCGATCAAGCTGATCGGGGCCTTTCTTCCAGCTGCTGGCCGGGACCTCCCTTTCCTGGCTGCCAGCTGCCAACACGGGGCCTCCCTTCCCTGGCTGCTGGCTGCCAGCTGGGGCCTTCCTTCATTCCGCCCCGCCCCCCTGGTGGTCAGCGCACGTCATAGCGAGTGATCAAACTCCCAAGGGGACAGTTTGCATATCAGGCATTTATATATACAGATACTGTTACATTCTGAGGAATGAGGGTTGGGACTGCAACATATGAGTTTTGGGGAGACACAGTTTAGCCCTTAACCCTTTGCACTCGCTTGCTTTTTTCTCGATTCCTTTATTCTACTCGGGATTTAATTTTTTAAATACCCCAGATTTTACAAAGCGCAGCAGTAGAATAAAAAACTGGAGTTTCTTTTCATACAAACGTATTTATTTGGATTTTTTAATATTTCAAATTATTGATACATTCAATACAATTTGACATACGAGCTGCTACCGATGCTAACTGTGTCAAGTCACACTCGACATTCGAGTGCAAAAGGTTAATAGTTTGTAAAGCTGTTTCACATTCAGCTTCATGATTGTTAAACCCAGCAAAGCAAGCATAGATATTATTTGTTTTACACATAAACTGACAGTCATAATTAGTTTGTAGTAGAACTAGAACTTCAGACTAGTTGTTTTGAATACAAAATTAGTAATCTTTTAATTACCATGCTTATTTTACTAAGGTTGGATTTATCACTTCTTTACCTTTGGCTGTTTCCCAAATCGATAATAGCTTAAAACTTTTTGTGTGTACATTACATCTTAATGTTTCTCTGGTCCCTGGAATGCATTTTGAGAAATTCTATTTGAAGGCTATAAACCTATAGGAGTTTGTTCATTAATATACATAATGGCTTTACTGTAGTAGTGTAAAGTATATTTGTAGTTTTTAAAATTGTATTTACCCTAACATATGAGGAGAGAAAAATGCTTTAAAATCAAATACACTTACTCCATGACTATATTGATAGAATAGAAATAAATAATCTAGATTCTTTGTAGATTTTTCATTCTAAAACCCACTTTGAGTCATTCTATTCTTTAATCTAATTTTTTTCAGTATATAACCCAAACAATTTTTATTTGCTTTATTAGGGATTTTGAGGTGCCACTGAACAGTAATTTTGTTTATTTAGTCAGGTACTTTTTTTCCTCACACAGTTACGATCTTGTAGTAAGAGTGAGTTGATATCTAAGAGCTCAGAGATCCTCATGATGTTTCAGCAAGTTCATCGCAAGCCCATGGCATCCTTTGTTACCACTCCTGTTCCACCAGATTTTACCAGGTATGACACAGTTTTAAAATTTCATTTTCATATTAAGTTTATGTGCGAATGCATTTAATTGTTTTTAAAAAACATTGTTTTTCTTTGCTTCATTTTTTTAAAGATTCTGTTTATAATGATGTGGTTCATATAAACTAAAGTTCTTGTGGACATAAACATTTTTTAGTGAAAAGAAGATGATAGTGAATTAGAATTGGTTTCTTCTTGGAGTTTCATCTTCCATACTGTAGAGAAGAAATAATTGATCACAGTTTATTTCATGTCTGTCTGTTCATTCCTTTTCTTAAATTAAGATATAATTGAAATAACATCTTATTAGTTTCAGGTTTAAACATCATGATATAATATTTTATATACTGAGAAATGATTACCACAATTAGTCTAGATTATAGTTTACATCCATCACCATACATAGAAAACATTTTTTTCTTTTTTTAAAAATATATTTTACTGATTTTTTACAGAGAGGAAGGGAGAAGAATAGAGAGTTAGAAACATTGATGAGAGAGAAACATCGATCAGATGCCTCCTGCACACCCCCTACTGGGGATGTGCCCCGCAACCAAGGTACATGCCCTTGACCGGAATTGAACCTGCGACCTTTCAATCCGCAGGCCGACGCTCTATCCACTGAGCCAAACCAGTCAGGGCGAAAACATTTTTTTCTTAAGACCTCTCTTAGCAGGATTCAGATATGCAATACATATAATCACATTATTACTATAATCACCATGCTGTAAAATTTGGTCTATAAACTTTGTTTTGTCACTAGAAGTTGGTACCTTTTAACCTCTCTTTTAAAGATTCCTCATATAAATGAGATCATATAGCACTTTTCTTTCTGTCTGTTTTACTTAGCATAATGTTCTCAAGGTCCAGCCATGTTTTCTCATGTCCATTCTTTTCTTTACCTTTTGAGTTTACTTATATCTTATTACACAGTGACTATAACTCATTTACATATATGTTGTCAAAAGGAAAACACATAAAGCATGAAATGCCAAAAGATTTTAATGGTGACATGATGTTATCTCCAGATCCTAAAAAATCTGGAAATAACAGTTGGTTGCTTCCTACGTATCTTTTTTAGTTTTACCCTGGGCAGTCTTAGAATTCTTCTGAACAGCATATTTTTTTAAGCATGTTTAAATTACCCTGTGCTGTTAAGAGCAGTGATTCTTAACACTGGTTGTATTTAGATTCACTTGGGATTCTTTTGGAAATTTACCACTGTTGGCCCATACCCCCAGGATATCCTGTATAATAAAAGGCTAATATGCAAATTGACTGAACGTCAGAACAACCGGTCACTGACACACACTGACCACCTGGGGAACATGCTCAACACAGGAGCTGCCCCTGGTGGTCAGTGCACTCCCAGAGGGGGAGCACTGCTCAGCCAGAAGCCAGGCTCTCAGCTGGCTAACATAGCTGTGGTGGTTGCAGGAGCCTCTCCTGCCTCTGCCGGCAGCGCTAAGGACCCCTCATGGGATGTCTGCCTGCTGGCTTAGGCCCACTCCCCACGTCTTGGACTGAGAGAGGACACAGGCCGGGCTGAGGGACAACCCCCCCCCCCCCCGGCCCCTGCCCCCAGTGCACGAATGTTGTGCACCGGGCCTCTAGTTTGAAATAAAATCCCTGTGTGCGTATTAGTTTGCTTGGATTGCCATAACAAAATACCACAGATGGATGGCTTATACAACAGAAGTTTATTTTCTCAGTTCTGGGGTCAAGAAGTCTAATATCACAGTGCTAGAATATGTGATTTCTGGTGAGGTTCTCCTCTTGGCTTGTAGACAGCTGGCTTCTTGCTCTGTCCTCAACATGACCTTTTATCTGCATACATACAAAAGGTGTCTTTCTCTGGTGTCTTCTTCTTCTAAAGAAACGAGACATACTGGGTTAGGGTCCTTGTCCTTATTACCTCATTTAACCTTAAATACCTCCCTAAAGGTCTCCAAATACAGTCATGTTGAAAGTTAGGGCTTCAACATAAGAATTTGGGAGGACATAATTCAGTTCATAACATTGGCTACAGATAGGTGTTTGTAGTCTTTTTTTTCAACTCTCCTTGGCTTATTCCTAAGATGAGAGGTTAAACCACTGCTTCAGAGAAATATATTGGTATGACAGACTTTAGTTCATCTTAAACTTTAGAGATGGCTTATGAAATATTATCAAGTGTTTCTAGCATTTTGAGGACTGTGGTATATTTAAGAAACAGCCTTATGACTTGTATGCATGCATATAAACCTAACCAATGGACACAGACACCAGGGGCATGAGGGCATGAGTGGGGGGGTAAAGAGGGTAATGAGGGGATAAGGACACATATGTAATACCTTAATCAATAAAGAAAAAAAACACAGCCCTATAAAGAGGTTCATGTGTTTAGCTGCCTTTTTCTGTAATATGTGATTGTACTAGACTGGTGTAAGCCAGGGTTTTTCAACCTAGGCATTGATGACATTTTGAGCTGGATGAGTTTTTGTGGGTTGGAGGGAGCTTTCCTGTGTATTGTAGGATGTAACACCATAAACACTTCTCCCTTTTTAGTTGTGACAAAAACATTTTCAGACATTTCCAGAATTTTCTTGGGGGCAAAATTGACCCTGATTTAGAATCACTGGTGTAAGCCCTTGTTCCTGATCACAGGTGCATTCTTGAGGATCATGACCACTCACAGTTCTATAAACAGAAGGACAAAGTTTTTCTGATGAGAACTCGGGAAGTTCTCACTGATTGATGTCTTTGTTTCCTTCTAAATTAACAATCCAGATACAGTATTCATATTTTACTAAAACACTGAATAATTTTTTAAAAACTGGGTATGTGCTATTATTAAGTAAACCTGGGTGAACTAAGATGTTCACTAATATCCCAAGGCTGCCTTTTTGATAATGTGGTCAGCCATTTCAGTTTTGAATATTTTTTTAAAAACCATTCCATAACCAGTGGAATGAAAACAGTTTTGACATAAATATCATAAATAAAAATGTGGTTTTCAATTCAAAGTATGGTACACAGATCACCTGTGTCAGAGTCATCTGTAGTGTTTTTCCAAAAGGCAAATTCCTAGCCCTGTTCTCTGACGGTCTTTGGTGGTGCTATCCAGAAAAGGAATGAGCATCCTAAGTAATTCTGCACTAAAGTTTGGGATTCATTGATATAGCAGGAAGCTCTGCTTTAGACTTCTTGAGTGTCAATCTCTGTCATATGCAGTGATTGTTTTGTTTTCTGTTCCCTTTTTAACTGCCCAAGGGTCTCAGAACCTTGACAATTCCTTGCTTTCACTACCTTCTTTTTTTGGGTGTAGATGGAAGGGACTGAAATTGGGGAGGCAGAAGGCACATCAATAAAGAGGAAACCACCAAAAAAAAATTTTTTTTACAAATATGATAATTAGGGAGCTTCCTATGGGTAAAGGTCATTGTAGTTCTCCCTCTCACCAGGAATGCTTACTCTTACTGGAAATTTTGTCTTACAACTTAACCATAGTTTTTTATTACAAACATAGTTTATGAGTGGCAATTAGTACACAGGAAACAAGTGTGTTCATATGTTGGTGCATTGATCAGCAAAGAAAGAGGGCCAAATAAGAAAGGCTGGCATTTATTGACATTAAGTTACAGACCAAAGTTTAGATGTGCAAAGCAGTGGTGAATGTTTTAAGCTTTAAGATCATGGGACTGGGTTAAATTCCATCCATTGATGATTGGTGATGGAGCCACAATGGAGAATAAAAGGTCATTAAACAAATGCAATGTTATTTATTCAAGACTATATGCTCAGTGCTATTGTGGGTGCTGCTGAGGAGACATGAAAGAGGAACTAATTTACTGAGTATACATTTCAAATAAAATAGTAGAGAATTGTAACTTAAATTCCAGTATGTGTTACTCAGTAATATGCTCTTATGTCAGAAATTCTGAAAAGACTAGTGTGGTCAAAACTTTATAATCTAGAAAGAAATCATAGGAGATCTTGAAACATATTTAGGATTTGATAGGAGCTGCTATATTTGGAGGATAGCAAGGAAATTATTTCAACTAGAATTTGTAGGACTGTTGGAGTGTTGTAGGAAATAAGACTGTATAGGTGTCCTTGGGTAGAACATAAAAGATAATAATTTTTTGTTTAAAGTAATAAATTCAGTCATCATAAAGACCAGAGTAGAGGAGGTATAGAAATAAAACTATAAGAAGATAAAGCTGTACCTTACTTGTAGGCAGAGTGGTTAACATTGGCACAATTTCAGATAACCTCTGAAGGAGATGAAAAAAAGATGTAAGCTATTACCATAAAATAAAGAATAATGAATTTTTTAAAATCTATATTTTTAAAGGCAAACCACTAATTTTTTCTTAATATATTTTTATTGATTTTAGAGAGGAAGGGAGAGGGAGAGAGAGAGAGAAACATCAATGATGAGAGAGAGAATCATTGATCGGCAGCCTCCTGCATGCCCCCTACTTGGGATCGAGCCCGAAACCCAGGCATGTGCCCTTAACGGGAATCGAACCTGGGACCCTTCAGTCCACAGGGTGACACTCTTATCTACTGAGCCAAACCGGCTAGTGCACAAACCATTAATTTTTTAAAAATATATTTTATTGACTTATTACAGAGAGGAAGGGAGAGGGATACAGAGTTAGAAACATCAATGAGAGAGAAACATCAATCAGCTGCCTCCTACACACCTCCTACTGGGGATGTGCCCACAACCAAGGTACATGCCCTTATCCAGGACCAAACCTAGGACCTTTCAGTCCGCAGGCCGATGCTCTGTCGACTGAGTCAAACCGGTTAGGGCGCAAACCACTAATTTTTTTAGGCACTATCATAGTGTGAAAATGGTATGGATAGATCTTACATCTTATTTTGGTAATCACAAATTTTCATGAATTGAACTTTAATGAGTATATCAGAAGATGTGAAATGGCTTAGAGTTTATCTTTTTGGTAAATTTATAGTGTTATATATTAAACTAGAGTCCCAGTGCACAAAATTCGTGCACTTGGAGGGGGGGTCCCCTCAGCCAGGCTCATACCCTCTTGCAGTCTGGGAGCCCTCGGGGGATGTCCTGCTGTGGAGGCGGGAAAGGCTCCTGCCACCGCCACTGTGCTCGCCAGTTGTGAGCCCAGCTTCTGGCTAAACGGCGCCCCCCCTGTGGGAGTGCACTGACCACCAGGGGGCAGCTCCTGTGTTGAGCGTCTGCCCCCTGATGGTCAGTGCGTGTCATAGCGACTGGTCGTTCCGCCATTGGTTGATTTGCATATTTGCCTTTTATTATACTAGAGGCCCGTGCACGAAATTCGTGCACGGGGGCGGGGTGTCCTTCAGCCCCGTCTGCACCCTCTCCAATCTGGGACCCCTTGAGGAATGTCTGACTGCCCATGTAAACGGGCAGTTGGACATCCCTCTCACAATCCAGGACTGCAGGCTCCCAACTGCCCGCTTGCCTCTGCCTTATTGTCCCTAACTGCTTTTGCCTGCCAGCTTGATAACCCCCTAAACATTCCCTTGCCAGCCTGATCGACGCTTAACTGCTCCCTGGCCAGCCCGATTGCCCCTAACTGCCCTCCCCTCTTGGCCTGGTCACCCCTAACTGCCCTCCCCTGCCAGTCTGGTAACCCCAAGCAGTCCTCCCCTGCAGGCCTGGTCACCTTCAACTGCCCTCCCCTGCCCGCCCAGTCACCCCTAACTGCCCTCCCCTGCTGGCCTGGGTTCCCCCCAACTGCCCTTCCCTGCAGGCCTGGTCCTCCCCTAACTGCTCTCCCCTGTAGGCCTGGTTCCCCCACAACTGCCCTCCCCTGCTGACCTGGTCTCCCCCACATGCCCTTCTCTGCTGGCCTGGTCACCCCTAACTGCCCTCCCTGCTGGCCTGATCGCCCACAACTGCCCTCCCCTGCAAACCTGGTCTCCCCCAACTGCCCTCCCCTGCCCGCCCAGTCACCCCTAACTGCCCTCCCCTGCAGGCCTGGTCCTCCCTTAACTGCTCTTCCCTGCAGGCTTGGTCCCCCCACAACTGCCCTCCCCTGCTGACCTGGTCTCCCCCAAATGCCCTCCTCTACTGGCCTGGTCACCCCTAACTGCCCTCCCTGCAGGCCTGGTCCCCCAACTGCCCTCCTCTGCAAACCTGATCTCCCCCAAATGCCCTCCTCTGCTGGCCTGGTCACCCCTAACTGCCCTCCCTGTTGGCCTGATCGTCCACAACTGCCCTCCCCTGCAAACCTGGTCTCCCCCAACTGCCCTCCTCTGCCAGCCCAGTCACCCCTAACTGCCCTTCCTGCTTGCCTGATCACCCCAACTGCCCTCTCTTGCTGGCTTGGTCACCCCCTGCTGGCCTGATTACCCACAGCTGCCCTCCCCTGCAGGCCTGGTCCCCCCACTGCCCTCCCCTGCTGGCCTGGTTCCCCCCAACTGCCTTCCCCTGCAGGCCTGGGGTGCCCCCCCCCCAACTGCCCTCCTCTGCAGGTCTGGGTCCCCCTCCCCCAACTGCCCTCTCTTCCTGGCCTGGTCTCCCTCAACGGCCCTCCTCTGCTGGCCTGGTCACCCCTAACTGCCCACAACTGCCTTCCCCTGCAGGCCATCTTGTGGTGGCCATCTTGTGTCCACATAGGGGCAGCCATCTTTGACCACATGGGGGCGGCCACCTTGTGTCTTGGAGTGATGGTCAATTTGCATATTACTCTCTCATTAGATAGGACTAGTAGCCCATTTGCAGGAAGAATCCTGCAAGTGGCCACTACAGCTGCATGCGCAGCCGCGTGTGCTGCTGCTGCCGTTGCAGCCACCGCGCCTGCACCCGCGCACCGCTGCCGCCCGCCCCACTCTGCCCCGCCCCGCCCCGGCTTTCCCTCTGGCAGCCATCTTGCTTTCCGCTTTTCCTCCCTCTTCCTTCTAAGTTGTCTTCAGTCTTCACTCCTCCCTCCCTCAGCATATGCAAATTAACCGCCATCTTTGTTGGGTAGTTTGCATACTTGCCCTGATTGGCTGGTGAGCATGGCTTGGCTGGTGGGCATGGCTTGGGCATAGCAAAGGTGTGGTCAATTTGCATATTACTATTTTATTAGGTAGGATAGTATGTATAACACTGTGTTTCAGTACTATGTATGGCAGTGTCTGTATCATAAATGTTTTAGTGACTGTGACTCTATGGTATTGTAATGAAAATGCTACAGACTGTTCTCATGATATAAGGGTATTTAGCAGCCAGGTGGTCTATCATCGTGCCTACCTTATGTGATCATAGTTCAGTTCTCTTTGGAGAAACTCTTATGACACTAAAGTTGACTGAGGTAATCTTGCTTTGCTAAGAAACTGTTAATGTGCTAATCCATCCTAAGGCTTGCCCCTTTTGTGATTATGTATTCTTATCCTATAAAATTGCATAGGTTTATTTCCTAGTAAAAATTCTCTTTAGGGTCTCTCAATATTCCTCATAATTTGTTCTGAAGAAGGAAGTTTGGGAATTTATTGTGATGTCTTTTGTTTTTGTTGTTTCTTTTGGTTTTTAAACCTGTGTATATTGGTTCCATATTTTAGGTTTCTAGTCTAAGCACCAGTTTCTTCCTTTTCCTATTTTATGAGTACTGTTTTACTTGTCTCATACTTATTTTAATACATAAAGTATTTGTTTAGTCCTCTTATTTCATTGCAAACATTTGATGTAATCTTCTGATAGTTTTATGAATTTATTTGATTTAATGTTATTTTTAATGAGGATTAAAATTTTTCTTAGGGACTTTAATAAAAATTTTAAGATATTATTAAGGGACTTTGTTTTTTAACTAAATGAAATTTTAAACTTACAGAAGCCAAATAATATTAATTTGCCTTTGCTTTTTTTTTAGTGAATTAGTACCATCTTATGATTCAGCTACTTTCGTTTTAGAGAATTTCAGGTAAGAGTTTTTGACAACTCTGGCTTTTGTATATGCCAATAAGGTGTTATTCCAGGGTAGGATATAGACTAATGAACTGTGACACTCAATGTTGTCTTAGAAAAAACAAATTTCCTATTAGACGCATAATGGTCATTTGTTTGGATTGTATTATTTCTTCAGGACTAGTTGCTTCTCTAGTCAGGGGAAGGGAGCCATGTTTTATACAATAGGGTCCACTAAGCCTTTGTTAAGATGGGGTGAAAGGGATGATAGAGGTTGATGAGCCCCTTACCCATCCTCAGAAATAAAAGTGATAAGAACAAGTCCATTTGGGTCCATTTTCTCTGAACTCAAAGTAAGGACAAGAAGTCATTTTAAGCTTTGTAACTTACATGTTAATACATTTTTTTTTAGCCATTATTGCTTTTTCTCTAAGATTATAAATGCAGACCTTAAAACAAAAAGGTCCTAGGAATTTGTCTTCAAGGGCTGCATACCAAGAATATAAGGTCTTGCCTGGGGAGGAAAATTCCAGGAGGTGATAACCATCAAAATAAGGCAAATGGAGAATTTATACCATTTCATATATAATTTGTTTTTCTTATGGGATAATTTTGTGGCTAAAATATAAACTTTCCAAGACTTTCCCCACATACATTAAGATTTAGCACATGCTCTTTTTGTTTTTCCATTTTTTTAAAAAAAGGATAATTATACTACCAGCGATATGAGGAAGAAAGACATATTTTTTCTTTTTTCTTCTTTATTGGTGAAAGATTACTTGTTGAAATGGTAATTAAATTCAGGATACTTAGTTATTTTCCCTTAAATGTCACAGTTTAGAGGTGACCTGAAACTGAAGATACTGCTGAATATTTCAGTATTATTAAATTTTATTTCTAGATGCAACTATATATAAATTTATCCAGTGTGATCTTGACTTGATTAGCCACCTTTTACTTTATCCATGGCTTGAAGTAAGTAACATAAGTAAAGTGGTTTGTTTTGGTTTTGATCTTTTGATTTGGTTGGTTTTCTTTTACTTTAGCACTTTGCGCCAGAGAGCAGATCCTGTTTACAGTCCACCTCTTCAAGTTTCAGGACTTTGTTGGAGATTAAAAGTTTACCCAGTAAGTTTTTCATATTTTTAATAATTCTTTTAAACCCAAGCTCTTTCTTTCAGCGTTCTGTAGTACACAGGTTCACTTTTTTGGTGGAGTAAGAAATTAAAGTAATACAATTTAAAAAAAAATTTTTTTTATTGATTTTTTTTTTACGGAGAGGAAGGGAGAGGGATAGAGAGAAACATTGATGAGAGAGAAACATCAATCAGCTACCTCCTGCACACCTCCCACTGGGAGATGTGCCTGCAACCAAGGTACATGCCCTTGACCGGAATCAAACCTGGGACCCTTCAGTCCTCAGGCCGACGCTCTATCCACTGAGCTAAATTGGCTAGGGCTAAAGTAATAACAATTTTAATATTTCTTTATAAGTTCTATTACCAATTCTACGGAAAAGTGAATTAAATATGAACAGTATGAACCCTGGCATTGCTGAGTCTTATTTCTTGTTTGTATGAAGATTCTTATATTCAGAAGACATGTTTAAAATTCTTATCTTAAAAGCGTTTTTAAAAATAAAATACAGAAAGCCATCAGAACACATGTATGCTAATTATACACTCATACATTTCAGTATGTTCCGTTGATCTATGTATTTTCTGTAAATTAGTAGCTGGATTCAGTGGCATGATGAGATACATAGTTGATTCCTATGGCAAGAATATAAATAGTAGTGTTGGTTTTTTTAATCACATCATGTCTAGTTGCATCTCTTTATGGTATTGGCAGCTATTGATGCTCATTGCCTATATCTATCACTCAAAACAGTGATATTCTCATTATATGGGTATGTGTTTTTCACTTATTAGTTGCCATACTTTTATTTATTTTTATTTTTTTAAATATATTTTATTGATTTTTTACAGAGAGGAAGGGAGAGGGAGAGAGAGCTAGAAACATCAATGAGAGAGAAACATCGATCAGCCACCTCCTGCACACCCCCTACTGGGGATATGCCCGCAACCAAACACATGCCCTTGACTGGAATCGAACCCGGGACCCTTGAGTCCCCAGGCCTATGCTCTATCCACTGAGCCAAACCAGTCAGGGCAGTTGTCATACTTTTATAAAGAGACTAGTGGCCCAGTGCATGAAATTCGTGCACGGGGGCGGGGGGGTGTCCCTCAGCCTGGCCTGCACCCTCTCGCAATCCAGGACCACTGGCTCCTAACCACTCGCCTGCCTGCTTGATCGCCCTTACCCACTCTGCCTGCCGGCCTGCTCACTCCCAACTGCCCCCCCGCCAGCCTGATCACCCCCAACTGCCCTCCCCTCCTGGCCTGATCGCCCCTAACTGCCTCTGCCTCGGCCCCACCACCGTGGCTTTGTCTGGAAGGTCTCCCGGTCTAATTAGCATATTACCCTTCTACTAGTATAGATACTTTCCTTTATTATGTGATTAATCAATAATAGTTCATTTAGGAGAAGCAGGATTCTTTACTGTTATTTACCAGTTTTCTGTATTATTCTCTGAAAGTGATTAATTAGGTTTTAAAAAATATTATGAACTCATGGATTTACACATATTTAATCTCTTCAAGGTAGCTTCTGTGTCACTTTGCTGTCAATCTGAACAGGAGGGAACATTTATTATTAAAAATAACACATATAACAAAACAGCCAACAAGACACAAGAGTGCATGTTATGCCTCTCTACATCAGAAAGTGGCTGGAAAGGCAGCCATCAGGTGTTGTTCTTAATGTACAAAAGGTTCGAATTGTTACAGAATCAAATATTTTGGTCTTTCTATTATTTTTCTTACTGCTTCTAAATTTAGATGTACGTCTCAATCCAAATATCATATATTAGTCTATATTTTTTTAAATTGTGGCTTAATTTAAAATGATCCGGAATTTGTATTTCTATAACTTCCTTTTTTTTTTTTTTTAGGATGGAAATGGTGTTGTTCGTGGTTACTACTTATCCGTATTTCTGGAACTCTCAGCTGGCTTGCCTGAAACTTCCAAGTAAGATGTGATTAAATAACAAACTTTAGTGTGTGTTTACATACTAGTACATTCCTCTTTATAATTTTTTTATTAACTACTTTTTTAATTACTGTATTAAATTTGTGAAAGTGTACATCCCAGGGATAGTATGGTGACATAGACTGGCAGTTCTCAAATTGTGTGGCCTCAGGACTCTTTATACTCTTAAAATTTATTGGGAATCCCAATGAGTTTTTCTTTATGGGGGTTATATCAATTGATATTTTCTGAATTAGAAGTTAAAACAGAGGAAAAAATATAAACATTGTATTAATTTAAAAATAACAGTGTATATTAACATAAATATTTTTTTCTTGATAAAATATATGTATTTTGCATTTTTGGAAATCTCTTGCTATATGCTTAAAAAGAAAATAGCTGGATTCCCATAAGTGCTTCTATATTTAATTTGTGTGCAATAGGTTTTTTTGGTTGAAGTATATAGTATATAAAATCTAGCCTCACAGATATTGAATATCATGCAGTTGAGAAAAGTTTTTTAAATGAGATATGATTTAAATCCCATAAAATTTATAAATAAGTGTAAAATTCAGTAGATTTTTTTTTTTTTGTATATTCCCCAAGTTCTGCAACACACTCCTAATATCTAATTTTATAACATTTTTATCATCCCACAAAGAAACTCTATACCCATTACTGGTCACTTCCTATTCCTCTTTCCCTGTCCCTGACAACCACTAATCTCCTTTCTGTTAAGGAGAAACATTTTATATTGAGATCTAATTAACACATAACATTATATTAGTCTCAAGTGTATAATATTCAGTATTTTTATGCACTGAGAAATGATCAATAAAAATAAGTCCTTGTCACCAAAGTTATGAAAATTTTGTTCTCGTGGTAAAGAAGGGAGGAACACGTGAAAAAGCAGTTTTAGATGATTGTGGCTCTTCTTTGACATTACACCAAATTGGACGAGTGCTTGTTTGGTAAATGTAATTTGTAATGTGGAATCTAAAACCATAATAGTAAATTTGACTTTATTACATTAAAATCTGTTGATTTGATATGAAATGTCTGCTTTCAGCTATAATGGAGTAATAGAAGAGTAATCCTTTCTCTTGCAATAACCAAAAAGAAAAGAGAAAAATAACATTTTCTAGGCACTGGAGATGAGGCAACCAATGGAAGCAATTTCCAATAGATAAGAAACAGACAAGTGAGTTCTATGATTGCCCCAGTTTACAGCATTGAGGAAAATTTTCAGGAGGGTGAACTGAGATAGTCTGGCCGACTCCCTGAATTGAGTAGACAGTGCTGAGTGTGCAGGAAGACCAATGTAGCTAGAGTGTATTGGACAGAATACCAGAGAGGAGAGAGCTGCATAGGCAGAGAGCTCCAGAGATCTGTAGGGTGTTCCCTTTAAGTACTCAACAGTGTACTGTTTAGGGCTCATTTGTGAGGAAACTACCTGAGGTTGGGGAAAGAATAATCTGAAAGGATTACAGGAAGTGGTGTCTGGTGTTCATACAGGGCCAGGATCTGTTTCTACTATTACAGTGGAGAAATTTATAATTCATGGGGCATTTGCCTCAGTAGAGGGGAATAGCTTGGTTCTAGACTGAACACTGCTCTGGACCTACCTAAAAAATCAAAGCAGCATCAAAGGATCATATTGTTTTCAAATAACTGTACCCCAGAGCAAAGCTCATGAAAATTTATAAGATCACAAAAATGTCCAGCACCCCACAAAGTAAAATATTCAATATGTGCTGTTCAATCAAAGTTTAATTGGCATTTAAAGAGATGGGAAGACATAACCAATAATGAGAATAATCAATCAAAATTAAGCAAGAACTTTTTCTTTATGTGGGTTATATCGATATTATCTGAATTAGAAATTAAAACAAGATTTAAAAAATTTAATTCACTTAAAAATCATAATTATGTGTTAACATAAAGACCATTTTCATGAATATAACTTTTTTGAAGTGAAATAATATTTGACGAGAAAGCTTGTCTTTTAGATTTTTGAAATCTTTGAATGAATGTCTGGCTTTAAAGACAGCTTGCTTTTCATGTGAGAAGTAGGAAACTGACATTTAAGACAGTTATAACTATTCCATTTGTTCAAAAGTTAAGTAGGGATATATAAAAGACTCAAATTGAACTTGAAAATGAACTATATTTGAAATGTAAAGTATACTGGATGGCATAAATGACAGATTAGATATTGCAAAAGAAAAGATTACTCACACTTGAAGGCATAGCAATAGAAACTGCCCAAGATGAAACAAAAACAAATTCCAAAACAGAACAACCTGAAACAACTTAATGTTTAGATAACTGGAGTCCTTAAACCTTTTGCACTCGGATGTCGAGTGTGACTCGACACGGTTAGCATTAGAATAAAGGAATCAAGAAAAAAGCAAGCAAGTGCAAAGGGTTAAAGGAGGGAATTAGAAAATAAATAAAGAAAAAATGGGGAAACTTTCTAACTTGATATAAATTTTAAACCCACAGATTTAGGAAACTCAATGAATTATAAGCACATGAAACATGAAGGGAACATCAAAGCACATTATAATCAAACTAGAGGCCCGATGCACGAAGATTCGTGCAAGAATGGGCATTCCTTCCCCTGGCTGCCGGCACGGCCTTCGCTCTGGCCAGAGCCACCTTTCCGCCTTCCCATGCTGCCTAGAGGCCTGGAGTGGCTGGGACGGTGTGGAACACCTGCATTGTCGCCATGGTGATGATGCAAGTGTCCTGCCCCATTCCTGGCCACTTGCGTATGCAAATTAACCCGCCCTCTTTGTTGGGTTAATTTGCATACTCACTTCTGATTGGCTGGTGGGTTTCACGAAGATATGGTCAATTTGCATCTTACTCTTTTATTAGTGTAGATTGCTCAAAACTATTGATAAACAGAAAATCTTAAACTAGTAGTGGAAAAAATGGCATTTATAGAGGCACAAAGGTAAGGATGAAATCAAGAGTTTTCACTGGAAACAATACCAGTCGAATGATAAAGGGACGTCTAAGAAAGGCTGAAGGGGGAGGGGGAAATCTAGGATTTTGTACCCAGCAAAAATATCTTTTAAAATATAAAGGTAAGGTAAAGTCATTTTCAGGCATATTTTCAAACCTGGACTATAAGAAATGTTAAAGCACATGCTGTACATACAAGGAAAATAATACTAGTTGGACATCTGAATCTAAACAAATTAAGAGCAGCAGAAATGGAAACTGCGTGGTTAAGATAAACATTTCTTTGCTATTAAAATAACTTTAAATTATAATTTACTATTTAAACAACAATATTAACATTGTATTTTACCGTTTAATAAATGTAGAAGTAAAATACATGACAACTAAAGCATAAAGGACAAAATGGTAGAGCATGATTCTGATACTGTATGTGCAGTGGTATAATAAAGCTAGACTGTGATGTTATTAAGTTCTGAAAAAAGCAGTATCTTATTTGTTAATTCTCTTAATGCTTCAGTAATCCTAGAGAAGAGTTTTGAATATTTTTTCATCAAATACTGAAATGTCATTTAATTATGCAATTAAGAGTTTAAAGTTGAGGTAGTTTAACAGTCAAAATATGGAATAAAAAATTATTGTATCATTGTCTAGTAGATTTTAATACCACCTGGGACCCTGCAGAAGTACTTTTTCATTATTTTATTATGCTTAAGTTTCTCAATATAATATGTATGTGTTAGCATTCACATGTGTGTGGGCTTTCAGAGGAAATCTGCACTTGAGTGACATCCTGGAATTGACTCTTAATAGTATATTCTGAGTGACTTGTTTTAGAAACAGGAATTTGAATTGTTGAAGGAAAGAGTAGAATTTTTCTGGGGGAGTCATTTTAATCAGACTAAAATTTTAACTTAATAGTTGTAAAATTTATTCAGACTTTCAGTTTGATAGAAGGCAAGAATTTAAGTTGGAATATTCCAGTTTAAGATTTTAGTTTTATCTAAGTGCTGTGTAATTTAACTTGAATTAATTGCCATATTTATTAGAAAAAATAGGTCTGTATTAGTCATGATTTTAAAGAACTAATGCAGAGAAAAAAATGACCTTTTTTTTCAAACATTATGTTTTTTCATACAAAGGAACTGATTTTTCAAAAACTGTTTTATGTTGATTTTAAACTTCTATTTATCCTTTTCCTGGATGTATTTGACCATCTTCACTTTTTGGCTATTATGAATAATTCTGCTATAAATATTCATGTACAGGTTTCTATAGAGACTATGTTTTCTTTTTTTAATGTATACTCTAATTGTGGAATGGTTGGTTGATATGGTGATTCTGTGTTTAACATTTTGAGGAACTGCCAAACTGTTTTCTATAATGGCTGTGCCATTCTATATTCCTGGCAATTTACATGAATTCATATTTCTCCACATCCTCAACAACACTTATTTTCCATTTTTAAATATATTTTATATGTATCTTAGTATGAAGTGGTATCTAATTGTGATTTTGGTTTGCATTTCCTTAATGACCAGTGAAGTTGAACATCTTTTTATGCACTTAGTGGCCTTTGTATATAACTTTTTTGGACTAATGTCTTTTTAAGTTCATTGCTCATTTAAATTGGGTTGCTTGTCTTTTTGTTATTAAATTGTTATAAGTATTCTCTCGTGTGCTAAATTTTTATCAGATATGTGATTTGACAATAGTTCCTCCCATTTTGTAGGTTATCTTTTCATTTTCTTGATAATGTCCTTTGGGGCACAAAAAGTTTTCATTTTAATGAAGTCTAAGTTATCTGTGATTTCTTTTGTTGCCTATACTTTTGGAGTCAAATCTACAAATCCGTTGCCAAATTTGAATTCATAAGGATTTATCCCCATGTTTTCTTCTGAAAGTAAGTTTTACCCCTTAGGTTGTTGATCCATTTTGAGTTAATTTTTTGTTGAAGAGACTTTTCTTTTTCTATTGAAAGATTTTGGCACCCTCGCCAAAAATCAATTGTGCATCAATATTTGAATTTATTTCTGGACATATAATGGTACCTTTTGTACTACGGAGCTGGCTTAATGACGTCCATAAAATCTAGACAGTCAAAAAATATCACAGCTCTTATACTGGTTAGTTTTTTATGTCATCTATCTAGATAACACATTATGAGAGACACTAATATAAAAATCATTTGACAGTGCTTAAAGAAGTACTAACACATAGTATTTGTAGGTAAAGAGCTGTAATTTTTTTCCTTATGTCTTTACTTTGCCAGCAGAAATAGCAGGTTGAGCTATTGTTTTTCTTTAAAAAATTTACCTCCAGCCTGGCTGGTGTGGGTCACTGGTTGACCCATGAACCTGGAGGTCATGGTTTGATTCCTGATCAGGGCACATGCCCAGGTTGTGGGCTAGATCCTGATTAGGGGGTGTGTAGGAGGCAGCCGATCAGTGATTCTCATCATTGATGTTTCTCTCTCTCTCTCCCTCTCCCTTCCTGTTTCTGAAATCAATAAAAACGGATTTTTAAAAAATTTACCTCCACCTTGCTGTACACCTGAAACTAATACAAACTAAATTGAATGTAAACTGTATTTGAAAAATAAAATTAAAAGCACATACACAGAGATACAAAATTTACCTCCGCCAAAAAGGAGAAGCATTATGGTTACTACAGATGTAAGAATGTGCAAACTTGTAGAGAATTTTTATAAAACTGCATTTGAGCCAAACTGATGACATATGCTGGTGAACAGGATTTCAAATGCTCCCAAGAATAGCAGGCTTGCAGCAGCTTTTATGCATTTGAAATTAGGAGGGGAGAAAGATTGGAGAAAACAAGTTGGAGAGTGGACCGCGTACCGATTTTTCGGTAATTTCCCAATCTCTGGTGACTCCTAATTTTTGGTACTTTGCCTAGACCTATTTCCTACAATGTCTACAAATTCCATCTTATTCTAACCATTTGTTTGCATGTAACTAACATTTTTCTATATCATGTTGATTTTTTCTCTTTAATGCTCAGGAGCCCAGGTATAGGGGACAGTTAGGTTCAGGGCCTCAGGTCTGGTGGGTTTAAAGGATAGTTAAGATTGTGTGCTCTCTTGAGGCTTACTAACCCCTTCAGGGGTTATTACTTCTAAGTGTATTAACGTAGATGCACAAGAACAATGGACAGGGCTAGCTTAAAACCTTCCTAAAGACATAGGCCTGCTGCATGACTACCCACCATGACCTGAGCACTTGGGAATGTATGATCACATCACCCTGTGAGATTATTTTCCATAGAACCGCTTTTTTGTCCACATTAATGTTGAGTCTTCTTTCGGATTACCTTTATTTCTTCACTTTTCTTTCTTTTTGTAATAATAGTGCTTTCTTAGTAAAAATGAGTTTGGAGACTTGAAAGTTTTATACTCTGTAAGATAGGGAAATCTGAATATATTGGCTTTCCCAACTTATACTTATTTTCTGTCAGAAGAGTTTACAGGCTTGAATTTCTGAGTGCATAGTTAATTTATTTTAACTTGAATTGGAAAAATAGAGTATTTAAAATTTACTATTTAGTTTAAAATTGCATGGTGATAAATCTCAAAGGAAATGGCAGAATTTTTACATGTGGAGAAATATAGGTAATGAATATATGAAAAAGCATATAGCTTTGTAAAACAAACAAAAGTAACTTTTAAAGTACTATTTTATACAAATTTGTTTATTTACTGAGGTGATGTTTCATACCTGCTATATTGATAAACAATACTGGGAGGAAAGAGAGACCTACTGCCAGTCATATTGGGGTAGCCCATTCATAACACTGCTGTCTTTATAAATAATACAATCCTGAAAGAAATGTAATTGTATATGAAGTTTCTTCTCAGTTAATTATTTAATGCCCATAATGTTTTGATGAATCTGTTTTTTATTCTGGTTTGCCAACTATATTAATATTCAGTTTTTTTAATTTTAGATATGAATATCGTGTAGAAATGGTTCATCAGTCCTGCAATGATCCTACGAAAAACATCATTCGAGAATTTGCATCTGACTTTGAAGTTGGAGAATGCTGGGGTTATAATAGATTTTTCCGTTTGGACTTACTTGCAAATGAAGGATACTTGAATCGACAAAATGATACAGTAATTTTAAGGTAATTGGAAACATTTGATACTGTGGCTTTTATCATGAGGGAGTAATGTCACCAGAACTTCATTTTAAAAGTCTACTTATTTAACAAAGATGAATATTGAAATTCATACCAACTATAATCTTATTCTGTTCTTACTCTGTTCTTAACCATTTCTTTCAGGAGTCTTGTGTAGTCAGTGAATAATTTAAGTTAGAAATGTGTTTGACATTTAGTTAGTAATTCCATAAAAAGGAAACTACTACTTCTAATAAATATAGTAAGGTACTATTTATCTGTTGAACTTATTGCAACCTCACTATTTGCAAATCAAAAACACGGTCACTTGCTTTTTTTTTTCACTTGACATTGGGATGACAGGGTTTATACGCTGAATTTCACAAAATAATTTCAGTTCCTTCTAGATAACAGCAAATGAAAAGTAAGGGAATAGAGATGAATCAAACTAAGTGATACTAGTTGGTGTATTATTTGCAAGAAAGGATAGAACATAATAAACACTATCAAACCACAACAGCCCCATTTAATGTTGGGGTAACTTCACAAGTAAGAAATTTTGGGCATCACAAAATGTTTTAATTTGATGTTACAAATGAGGGCTTGCATACTTAAAAAATGGACTCAAATGTGTTTTGAACTGAGAGGTTTCAGAGTGTTTAATAGTTTAGAACTTTCCATCAAAACAATTCTAAAAGCATTTTTCCTTGGAAGTAATTTGATATACTCTTAAATTTCACTCATGCCAAGCTCTTGTTCTTAAGTCTGTGTTGCTATTCTATCAGCCTTTACTATTACGTGTTCTTCATAACTTCTCTGGAAAAAGAAAGAAGTGAAAAAAGAGATTATTGCATTTTTAATATAGAAAAAACATTCATGTTTTTGTTATTTTGGGAGGATTATTTTATTTTTTTTAATTTTGGGATTATTTTAATTCCATTTTATAACCTTTTAATTTTTTTGTATTTTAAAAATTGTTTACCAAAAGAAATAATTTGTTGCTATTTCACACTTTAACCATTTTTATAGCCTTAGTCCTCTCCCTATTGGAGTATTAGTAATGTTGAATCTTTGTGGTGGCAATCTGTGTGAGAGTTTTCTTTTTTTTTTTTTTTAAATCAATTCACAAAGCTTATTGTTTCATTTTATTTATTTATTTTTTAATTTAGTAAATCTTTATTGTTCAGATTATTACAATTGTTCCTCTTTTTTCCCCCCATAGCTCCCCTCCACCCGGTTCCCACCCCACGTTCTGCACTTACCTCCCCCCCCGCCCCCCGCTGTTCTTATCCATAGGTGTACAATTTTTGTTGAGTCTCTTCCCGCATCCACCGCATCCCTTTCCCCCCGAGAATTGTCAGTCCACTCCCTTTCTATGCCCCTGATTCTATTATATTCACCAGTTTATTCTCTTCATCAGATTTTTTATTCAGTTGATTTTAAGATTCACTTGTTGATAGACATGTATTTGTTGTTCATAATTTTTATCTTTACCTTTTGCTTCTTCTTCCTCTTCTTAAAGAATACCTTTCAGCATTTCATATAATACTGGTTTGGTGGTGATGAACTCCTTTAGCCTTTTCTTATCTCTGAAGCTCTTTATCTGACCTTCAATTCTGAATGATAGCTTTGCTGGGTAGAGTAATCTTGGTTGTAGGTTCTTGCTATTCATCACTTTGAATATTTCTTGCCACTCCCATCTGGCCTGGATAGTTTCTGTTGAGAAATCAGCTGACAATCATATGGGTGCTTCTTTGTAGGTAACTAACTGCTTTTCTCTTGCTGCTTTTAATATTCTCTCTTTGTCTTTTGCCCTTGGCATTTTAATTATGATGTGTCTTGGTGTTGTCCTCTTTGGATTCCTTTGTTTGGGGTTCTGTGTGCTTCCTGGAGCTGTAAGTCTATTTCTTTCACCAGTTAAGGGAAGTTTTCTGTCATTATTTCTTCAAATAGGTTTTCAGTATCTTGCTCTCTCTCATCTTCTGGCACCCCCATAATTTGGATGTTGGTACGCTTAAAGTTGTCCCAGATGCTCCTTACACTATCTTCAAATTTTTGGATTCTTTTTTCCTTTTGCTTTTCCAGCTGAGTGTTTTTTGCTTCTTTGTATTTCAAATCTTTGACTTGACTCTTGCATTCCTCTAGTCTGCTGTTAGGTCTCTGTATAATATTCTTTAATTCAGTCAGTGTATGTTTAATTTCTAGTTGGTCCTTTTTCATATCCTCGAGGGTCTCACTAAATTTATCGGAGGTTTCTAGGAAATTCTTGAAATACCTTATAACCGTGGTTTTGAACTCTATATCCAGTCCTTTGCTTTCCTCCATTTCTTTCCTTTGTGATCTGTTTCTTTGTCTCTGAATTTTCGCTGCTTCCCTGAGTTTGTAGAGTAGCTTTGTGTGGTAGGTGTCCTGTGTGGCCCAGTGGCTCAGCCTCCCCCAGTTACCTGAGGTGGACACTTTTGGTGCACCCCTTTATGGACTGTGTGCACAGCCTTGCTGTAGTTAAGTCTTTTTAAAAAATATATTTTTTTTATTGATTTTTTACAGAGAGGGAGAGGGATAGAGAGCTAGAAACATTGATGAGAGAGAAACATCGATCAGCTGCCTCCTGCACATCCCCCACTGGGAATGTGCCCGCAACCAAGGTACATGCCCTTGACCGGAATCGAACCTGGGACCCTTCAGTACGCAGGCCGACGCTCTATCCACCGAGCCAAACCGGTTTCGGCTGTAGTTAAGTCTTGATTGTTGTTGGTATCACTGGGAGGAATTGACCTCCAGGCCAATGGGCTGTGAGGATCAGCTGTGTCTGTGATGGGCTTTGGTGCTCACTGAGTCTGTCCCTTGAGTGTGTCCCTTATGGATCTGAAGGGTTGTAATCTGGATGGTCCCACTCTGACCACTGGGTACATTTGGATCTTCAAGGAGGTGCAAATTTAGCCTCTGCCTGAGGCCACCCAGCAGGAGCTACAGAGAGATCTGCAGATTCCTCTTCTTTGTTTGTGGTTTGGAGGTGCCCAGACGAGGCCCAGCTGTGAAGCAATGCAAGCTGCTGTGGAGCCTTGGGCCTTCTTTTGGATGTTCTGGGTCTCTCTGACCCAGGTGCAGTTTGTTAGGTAATTTTGTATTGCAAAAGGCCAGGCCATTATATGCAAAAGCCGATGCACACAGCTTGGGTGGGTTTGTAGGTTTTAAATTGGGTGGCGGGGTCCCAGGGAATCACCAGGGCGGAACAAACAGCAATGGCTGACCGTCAGTCCTGCCCTAAGAGGCCCCCAGGTCTCAGTGTCTTGCGATAATTGTTGCAAGCACCTCTTGAGAGAAAGCTGCCCTTGTGTTCCGGCCCGATGCCAGACAGTCCAGTTTCTCCCCGTATGAGTCTGGTTCCCTTGAGTCTCGCCTGGAACTGGAGTTCAGAGCAGTCGGGAGCTTGTGTCTCCCTCCCAATTGAAAAAGATAACAGCATACTCAGTTGCCAGCCCCTTTCTGTGCATGCGCCTCTGTACCTCTGCACTTCACTTCCACACCTCCTCTGAATCTCAGTTTGCTTTTCCCTTTCCTTCTAATTGTAGAATTTCCACTCAGCCAGCCTTCCTGTGGTTTTGGATGATGTCCTTTTTGCCTTTTAGTTGTAGTTTTGAAGTGGTTGTGCGAGGCAGCAAGTTCAGGTGTTTACCTATGCCGCCATCTTGGTTTCTTATTTTTTCTTTTAACGAAAGGAAAAAAAAGCGTAGCTCAGCCAATGTGGCTCATGAATCAGGAGGTCACAGCTCAATTCCTGGTCAGGGCACATGCCTGAGTTTCAGCTCGATCCCCAGTAGGGGGCGTGCAAGAGGCAGCCGGTCAGTGATTCTCATCATTTATGTTTCTATCTCCCTCCCTCTATGAAATGAATAAAAATTTATTTTATATAAAAAAAGAGAAAGTTAAGGAATTTTATCTTCTGCTTGCTTTTGTTTTGTTGTTGTTGTTGTTAATCCTCACCTGAGGATATTTTTTCCATTGCTTTTTCTGAGAGTGGAAGGGTTGGGACACAGAGAGAGAGAGAGAGAGAGAGAGAGAGAGAGAGAGAGAGAGAGAGAGAGGAAAATGTGTGTGAGAGAGTTATATTGACTAGTTGCCTCTTGCATATGCCTCAACTAGGAGTGAACCCACAACCTAGGTACGTGCCCTGGTTCTGGAATTGAACCCTTGACCCTTTGGCATGTGGGCTGCTGCTCTAACCATTGAGAACACTGGCCAGGGCTGCTTGCTTTTGTTTTGGCACTAAAAATATTCAGGATTGACCATGCTTTTATTAGTCTTTCAAAGATCTTATGCGTGTACTAGAGGCCTAGTGCACGAATTCGTGCATGGGTGGGGTCCCTCGGGGTGGCCTGGGGGGATCGGGCCCTAGCTCACGCTTCCCGCCCCACAGCCCCGCCTGGCACCCCACCTTGGCCTGGCACTGCCCCCTCACCTGTTCCATCATCCATTTGGTGGGATGATCGATTGGGGCCGGGCCCCCCACCCGGTTCCCTCAGCGCCTGGAAGCCATGCGGTGGCCCTGCCTCCTGCCACCGCCACTGGTTGCTGTCTGCGGGGCAGTCAGCGGGGTGATTGGGCCCCTGTTCGCACTGCCTTGGCCTGGCACTGCCTGCTCACCTGCTCCATCATCCTGCCTCGGTCCCGCTCTCATCAGGGCCCATCGGGGTCAGCAGCGACTCCACTGCTGCCAGCGCCGTGTCACTGACGCCTGCCATGTTCTGCGCCGCCCCCTGGCAGTCAGTGTACGTCATAGCGAGTGGTTGAACTCTCAGTCGAACAATTTGCATACTAGGCTTTAGTATATAGGATACTGTCTAGGCATTATCCACTCAGAAATTTTTTCCACCCTGCATGAGTATCCTTATGAAAAATAGACACTTGCTGCAGATAACTGTTAGATCGTCAGTAGCTTCTTACACTAGCTGTAAATTTGTAGGAAAAGAATGGGATGGTACTTAATATAAGATTGGCAAGACTAGGAGGAGTATTTGCAGGCTTCCAGATCAGTGTTGCCTCTTGTTACTCTTTAGAAACATCTTTATATGTTACTGTAATTTTTTTTCACTGTAATTGGAGTCATATTTGGCTAATAACAAAGGTGGAAGGCTTCTTTTGCTTTAATACATATTAGTTTTTTAAATACAGAGATAGCTCTGAATGGATTAAGACCCTGTCATTTATTCACCATAGGCATTAATATAGATATTTGTGGGGTTTTTTTCTTAACTCTAGCTAAAATATACTATATTGTGATATATGGAGAGTTTTGATTTTTTGTTGCTATCTGGAGGGTTGGGAATATAATTTACAACATGAATATAGGTTGTTTGCAACATGAGACTTGGGGACTGTAAAGCAGTCCTGGGCAGTTGACCTTGTAAGTCATTTTTTACTGAGGAGCAGGAAATAGGGGAATTGAAATGGAAGAAGGAAGGAAAAAGCAGTGCCTAGAAGATACTACCTATTTTGCTAGGGCCTGACCTATTCAAGAAATGTTAGCTTCCTCCTTCCTGTTCTTGAGTCATGATCAACCTTGTATTTTAATTGGATTATTACAATAAATAATGCTTTAGTAGGTTAACCATGATATATAATGGTATTTCTTTAGAACTCTACAGTTTAAGTTTAGACAACTGATTTATAGATGACTTTACAGAACCTTATTTTACTATAATTTTTAAACTACATGTATAAATGGCAAATATGAGGAGCTCTGAGTACATTTTCAATTTTGGCTTCAGATGATAATGAAACTTAAAATTTTAGAATTTATAGTTATAGATTCAAGGCTTGTTTGATAATATTTTACTATTTGGATTATTTTTCATGTGCAGCTGTTCTTTTAAGGTTTCAGGTCCGTTCACCAACTTTCTTTCAAAAATGCCGGGACCAGCATTGGTATATTACTCAGTTGGAGGCTGCACAGGCTAGCTATATCCAACAAATAAATAACCTTAAAGAGGTAAGGACAAAAATACGTATTTTGGGTTTAGTGTTTCATTTTGTCTTACTGGCCTGTTATTTATAATTAGATTTGGGGTACTTCTTGCTGTTTGTAATTTTGTAGAAAAGTCCAGTTATTTTGTTCTCCATTCTTACTACCTTTGAACCTGTCTTTACTGCTCAGTAGTCACTAGCCATATATAGCTATGTAAACTTAAAAAAATTCAGTTCCTTAGTTGCACTAGCCACATTTTACTATTTTTTTTAATTTCTTTAAATATATTTTTATTGATCTCACCGAGGAAGGGAGAGGGAGAGAGAGATAGAAATATCAATGATGAGAGAGGATCATTGATTGGCTGCCTCCTGCACGCCCCCTACTGGAGATCAAGCCTGCAACCTGTGCATGTGCCCTTGACCGGAATCGAACCTGGGACCCTTCAGTCCTCAGGCTGACACTCTCCGCTGAGCCAAACCAGCTAGAGCATAGCCACATTTTAAATGCTTATATTCGGCATTGCAGCTAGAAACATTTGCATTATTTCATAAAATTGTATTACAGTGCTGTTCTAGTTTGAGGCTATCTCTCTGTGTTTTTCTCAGTGACTTCTGTATTTCTCTTCCCCATACTGTCTTGAATTTAGAGGATTCAAAGCTATAGAACAACTGAAAGTTGCCCCATCTTTAATTCTCACTGTTGTTGAATTGAGCACTGGGGATGATCAGTTACATAATTAATTTTAAAATATATATATTTTATTGATTTTTTTTACAGAGAGGAAGGGAGAGGGATAGAGTTAGAAACATCGATGAGAGAGAAACATTGATCCGCTGCCTCCTGCACACTCCCTACTGAGGAATTGCCCGCAACCAAGGTATATGCCCTTGACCAGAATCAAACCTGGGACTCTTGAGTCCGCAGGCCAACGCTCTATTTACTGAGCCAAACTGATTAAGGCAGTTAATTAATTTTTTATTTTACCATGGTAAACTAAATATGTAAAGAATGTTTCTTTCTGCCAATGGAAAATGAGATGGGGCGGAAGCTTTTGAAGTGCCGAGATTGGCTAATAGATGGAGTAGTAATATATGAATAAATACATACTTTCAGAGATTTTTCATGTTATATGTACTATTTAAAACTGCCTGTATTTACTTTAGAGTTTGCTTACTGTATGTGTAGCTTGGTCTGGATAGAAGAAGGATGAGAATAAATTAGGCAATTTTTCTTTTTTTTTTTTTCTAGAGAGAGTGGAGGGGAAGGAGGGGGAGAGAGAGAAACTTTGATGTGACAGTTTAGAATATAGGTTACTTAGAACATGAGACCCTGTAAAGCAGTCCTAGGTAGTTGACCCAGACTTCGACTGGGGCCAGGGTCTAACCTGCAACACAGGTATGTGCCCTTGACCAGGAATTGAGCTCGAGATCCTTTAGTCCTCAGATTGATGCTTTAATTACTGAGCAACACTAACCAGGTGGGCAGTTTTTCTTGTCATAGATTTTTCCATAAGCAAAAGGCAGCAGGTGGTAAGAGAGATGGTGCAAGAAATGTTTTGAGAACATATATTTTTTTACTTAAAAATATTTTTTGCTTTCCTATAGAAACACTGCTTATAACTCACGTTTATTTGTGCTGTTTTTGTCTTAAAAGAGACTTACTATTGAGTTATCTCGAACTCAGAAATCAAGAGATTTGTCACCACCAGCTAATCATCTTAGCCCCCAAAATGATGACAGTCCTGAGACACGATCTAAGAAGTCTGGGCCCTGTGCTGACATGCTTCTCCAGGATGGTCCTATTTCAGCTTCTGTAAGAGAGGCCAAAGAGGATGAAGATGAGGAGAAGATTCAGAATGAGGATTATCATGTAATAATTAGACCAGTTTTTTAGATTTATTTTGTGTTTGATAAGAGAAATTAATAAGATCATGGTTTTCATCATATGATGTAGAGGAATCAGTGTGCGAAAAATCTTATCTGTTAGTCAAGTCAGAAGTTGCTGAATCAAAGTGTTTTAAAGTTATATATTGTAGAAAACTACATTCTACACAACATACTGATGTACATTCTAGAAACTATAGATTGTGAATTTTTAAAAAAATATATTTATTGGTTTTTTACAGAGAGGAAGGGAGAGGGATAGAGATCCAGAAACATCAATGAGAGAGAAGCATCGATCAGCTGCCTCCTGCACACCCCTTACTGGGGATGTGCCCGCAACCAAGGTACATGCCCTTGACTGGAATCAAACCTGGGACTCTTCAGTCCCCAGGCCGACTCTATCCAGTGAGCCAAACCGGCCAGGGCAGATTGTGAATTTTTTAAATGTGTTGTATTTTTATTCACTGAAACTAGTTGCATATGTAGATAGACTCATTTAGGATTTGGGAGATAGCCAGGTTTTGTCCCAGCCAAATAATGACCAGAATGAGAATTCAAGGAGTGGTTGTTTTTGTTTGAGGGAAGATAGGGATACAGAGAAAAGCTTTTTGATAGGATTTAGAGAAAAGGGAACCCTAGTACACTGCTGACGGGATGCAGACTGGTGCAGCCATTATGGAAAAAAGTATGGCGTTTCCTCAGAAAATTAAATGTGGAACTGCCATTTGAACCAGTGATCCCACTTTTAGGAATATCTATATCCTAAGAAACCCAAAACACCAATCAGAAAGAATGTATGCACCCCTATGTTTGGAGCAGCACAATGTATAATAGCTAAGATCTGGAAACAGCCCAAGTGCCCATTGGAAGCATGGAACAGAGGGCAGAATCTTGGAGGCAAGGTGGGGGCGGGGGATGGGAAGTAATCAACCAAGAACCTTGTATGCATATATGCATAGCCCATGGCCACTAACAATGGGGAAGTAAGGGTGGGAGGCCGGGGGAGGGGGGGGGCTAAAGGGGTCAATGGGAGAAAAGGGGGCATATGGAATACATTCAACAATAAAGAATTTTTTATTTTTTTTAAAGAAAATCGTTGCCCTAAGGCAAGCATGTCAAACTCATGGCCTATATTTTTGTGGCCCAGCCAATATAACGCTATGTAAGAAACATTTTAATAAAAATTTTCTAACTTAATTTTTACAACATCCTGTTATTCATAATTATTAATAACGAACTACAACGTTCGCTAATGACTGATTACTATAATCGTGTTGCATTCATTTCCCTTACACGCAGGCGCGCCATTTCTCTCCACTAATACTAGCAGCGAATATTTTAGCAGCCGATTGCCACATCAGTAGTCTTGTACTGACTAGTTTGGTGTGAGCAACGGGACACATTTCACTTTCTGAGAACACGAAAAATAGAGGTTTATTTGCGTTACGCTTACTAATTTGTGCAGTTCTTCAGTGTCTGGTAAGTTAATGTTCAAGAAAAATACTAATTTTTATTAAAATGTTCTATTATTTTATGTTAACAATTACTCATTTATTTCAGCCCTTTGTATTCAGCATGTCTCTATCGAAATAAACCTATATTTTCTGTGAAAATTAAAGCTTTTGTTTTTTTGTGGCCCACATAAACTTAAACCTTTTTTATTGGCCCCATGTTAGCCTTTGAGTTTGACATATTTGCCCTAAAGTAAAGGAGACATGGTTTCTGAAGGAATAATAAAGACTGATGCCAGAATTTAAAAAATAAATAAATGAAGGAGCCATCAGGGAGACTGAAGATGAGTTGAAGGTATTGACAAATCCCAAGTATTTAAGGAAACTAATAGGGGCTAGAACCAAGTACTCACATTAATCTTTGAATAGAATGAGGTAAAGATGGAGTTTACATGTAGGGCAGCTGAAAGTTGGAGGGATTTGTGTTTAATAGCCATTATGCTTTTCTGTGCAGGTAGGTGCAGGTTTTACATTGACCTTGTGGATATAGAGGTTAGGTAGGATTTGAGGAATGATAATTTGAAATGTTACTCTGTATGGAGCATTACTAGAAGCTAACATGGAATATCTGAAGCATTTCCAATTACATTAAGGGCACCGCTGCAATTGGCAGCAATAAATTAGTAGTACCAGGTAATGTGGTTCTGTGATTTTTTTTTTTCTATGGGGCTTAGCTGATTGGGGACACGAGCAGAGAATTCTGATGATTGCGTTGTTGTTTGGTGCTTGCTCCATACTCAATTGTTCTTTGAGATAAAAATCTTTATTTCTTTGCCTTGTTCTAGCATGAGCTTTCAGATGGGGATCTGGATCTGGATCTTGTTGGTGAAGATGAAGTAAACCACCTCGATGGTAGCAGTTCCTCTGCCAGTTCCACAGCAACAAGTAACACGGAGGAAAATGACATTGATGAAGAAACTATGTGAGTGTTGCACATTACCATATACAACACCTACAAGATAATTAGAAGGATATTAATTAGACCTAAAAGTGGAGATATTTAGCATTTTTTCTTAATAATCTTTATATATAAAGGATCTTAAAGGAAAGACTTGAATTAGTTTCCACTCTCTGATCTCTGGTTTCCAAACTGAGTTTTAATTTTCTTTTTTATCTCACCTAAGGATATATTTTTTATAGATTTTTGTGTGCATGCCAGTGAGAGAGAGAGAGAGAGAGAGAGAGAGAGAGAGAGAGAGAGAGAGAAACATCTATTGGATCTATTGGTTGCCTCCTGTCCCAGGGATGGAACCTGCAACCTAGGTATGTGTGCCTTGACCTTAAATGGAACCTGCAACCTTTTGGTGTGGGACAACACTCCAGCCAACTGAGACACCTGGCCAGGGCCTGAATTTTAATTTTTGTTTTAACTTTTAATTTTGCCATTATTTCATATTTAAGAAAAGTCACAAAAATACTAAGAATTCCCCTATTTTAAAAAACTGTCCATATTTTCTCCTCACATGTTAATATTTTGCTTTATGTTTCTCTTTTTTCTCTCTCACCATACAATTTTTTGTGAGACATTTGAGATTAGGTGGGTATACTTCCCATTATGTACTTCGTAAAAACAAGTATATTTCTTATGTAACTACAGTGCAGTTATCAAAATCAAGAGACCAACATTGCTGTAATATTGTAATCTGACCTTTTAAAAATTTTGCATTCAGTGATGTCTTTTGGTTTAGGATTCAATGCAGGATCAAATGTTGCTTTTGGTTAAGTCTCTTTAGTTTGCCCCAATCTGGGTCAGTTAGTCTTTGATTTCCTTTTTTTCACTTTGTTTTATATGTCTTTGACACTTTTGAGAAATACATAGCAGTTATTTTATAGAAAATCCTCAATTTGCAATTGTCTGATGTTTCCTCACCATTAGACTGAGTTTATGCACCTTTGGGAAGAATACTACAGAAGTGGTGAGGAAATTTTTTTTGGTATATTGTGTGAGGAGGAAGTGGCGTCCCATTAGGGTTGATTAATTTAGATATTTGGTTAAGAGGGTGTCTTCCAGGTTTCCCTTCTCTACAATTATGACTTTTTTATTTTGTGATTAATAAATATCTCTTGGGAACATAATTTGAGACTGTAAATATCTTTTTCTCATTGTACTTTTGTCCATTAATTTTAGCATCCATTGATGATACTAGCTTGGAAAAGATTACTGTGTTGATTGCCAAATGATGATACCATTATTCATTCTGACTTAGTTGGAATTATACCTTAAGGAAGAACTTTCCCTATTAATTAATTGATTAATTTTATTAATATGGATTCACAGATTCTTATATTATTAAATAATTTAACCCATTATCATTTATTACTCAGATTATCCAAGATTTAGCCAATGGGAGCCTGTTAAAGAGATAACTCCTGTGTCCTTTGGGATGTCCTCATAATTTTTAAAGCACTTTCTTATTTTCTGGCACTATAAGACATTCCAGGTTCACCTGTACTTTCTCTATTCCAGCCCTGGCATCAGCCCATTTTTCAAAGGAAATACCAACAAAATACTAAAAATATTCGAAAAACCCTAGCTGGTTTGGCTCAGTGGATAGAGTGTCTGCCTGCAGACTAAAGAGTCCCAGCATATTCCTGGGTTGTGGGCTCGATTTGCAGTGGGGGGTGTACAGGAGGCAGCTGGTCAATGATTTTCATCATTGATGTTTTCCGCTCTCACTCCCTCTTCCTCTCTGAAATCAATAAAAATATACTAAAAAATAAAATAAGGTAATAGTGTTTTTTGGTATGATAGACTGAGGACTTTGATAAGGGGATATTACCATTTATTTTGAAATTAGATGCCTGGTGCACAAAATTCGTGCACAGGGGCAGGGGAGTGTCCCTCAGCCTAGCCTGCACCCTCTCCAATCTGGGATCCCTCAAGGGATGTCCAACTGATAATAAACGGGCAGTCACGCCGAAACCGGTTTGGCTCAGTGGATAGAGCGTCGGTCTGCGGACTGAAGGGTCCCGGGTTCGATTCCGGTCAGGGGCATGTACCTTGGCTGCGGCACATCCCCAGTGGGGGGTGTGCAAGAGGCAGCTGGTGGATGTTTCTCTCTCATCGATGTTTCTAGCTCTCTATCCCTCTCCCTTCCTCTCTGTAAAAAATCAATAAAAATATATTTTAAAAAATAAAAATAAAAAATAAATAAATAAACGGGCAGTCAGACATCCCTCTCACATTCTAGGACTGCTGGCTCCCAACTGCTCGCTCGCCTGCCTGCCTGCCTGCCTGCCTGATTGCCCCTAATTGCTTCTCCCTGCCAGCTTGATCGATGCCTAACTACTCCCCTGCTGGCCCGATTGCCCCTAAATGCCCTCCCCTGCCAGCCTGGTCGCCTCCAACTGCCCTCCCCTGCAGGCCTGGTCCCCCCCAACTCCCCTCCTCTGCCGGCCCGGTCACCCCTAACTGCCCTCCCCTGCAGGCCTGGTCCCTCCCAACTGCCCTCCCCTGCTGGCCTGGTCCCTCCCAACTGCCCTCCCCTGCTGGCCTGATCACCCACAACTGCCCTCCCCTGCTGTCCATCTTGTGGTGGCCATCTTGTATCCACATGGGAGCGGCCATCTTTTGTGTTGGAGTGATGGCCAATTTGCATATTACTGTTTTATTAGATAGGACAATATTTTAGGAAAATATTTAGTATATGCAGTAATTTAAGCATCTTTCTTTTTTAACCTTAAAATGTAGTGGTGCTTTGTTTTGTTATTCCTCACCTGAAGATATTTTTCCATTGATTTTTAACAAGAGTTGGGGGAAGGGGAGAGACAGAAAAAGAGAAACATCCATGTGAGACAGACACATGGATTGGTTGCCTCCCGCACGTGGCCCTGGGCCGGGATCAAGCCTGCAGCCGAGGTACATGCCCTTGACCATAATCAAAATTGAAACCCCTTAAGTCTGCAGGCCAACACTCTATCCACTAAGCCAAACCAGCTAGGGCTAAAATGTAGTGTTTTAAGCCTAATTTACTATCATTAAGGTACATATTATTTAAAGCTGTAATCTTTTGCTCTACAATGGTTCTCAGGTTTTCTCTTTTAAATGTTTCCAAGCTATTTTAGTATTTTTTAAAGGTAGTTTGACTATTAATACTAACTATACATGTGATAATGACCAAAGTCTTTTTCTTCATTTTTGTATTTAGAAATATCCTGTCTTCACAAGAGAAAGCTATGCATTATTTTTATAAAATTCATTGAGGTGTGGCAAATAATGTTAATTTTACTTAACTCTGTGGGAATAATGAATTTTGTGTATTCTTAGGTCTGGAGAAAATGATGTGGAATACAACAACATGGAATTGGAAGAGGGAGAACTGATGGAAGATACAGCTGCTGCAGGACCTCCAGGTACAAGGGCCAAGTCTACAAGACATTCTGTCTTCACTTTGTTCTTTTATTACCATATCATGTTTTAATATGTGGCAGCCACTAGCTCTTAAAATAATAATAGTAGCTAACATTTGATATATGTTCTTATGTACTAGGCATATGTACTTTGTGTACCTTATCTCATCTATATAATAAAAACCTAAGTGACCTTTACAGTGGAACGACCAGAACGACCGGTCGCTATGTTGCGCATTGGCCACCAGGGGGCAAACGCTCAGTGCAGGAGCTGCCCCGTGGTGGTCAGTAAGCTCTCACAGGGTGAGTGCCACTCAGCCAGAAGCCAGGCTCACGCTGGCAAGCGCAGTAGCAGTGGCTGGAGCCTCTACCGCCTCCACAGCAGTGCTAAGGAGCAGTGAACAGGCAGGCAGTAAGGAGCAAGGGATCCCGACTGCAAGAGTGCACAGGCCGGGCTGAGGGGAACCTCCCCCCCCCCCTCCCGTGCATGAATTTCGTGCACTGGGCCTCTAGTTTATTTATAAAAGTCTGAGATTCTAGGCCTCTGTCTTTCAAAATAGCCTCTCATCTGGATTCCTTATATCAATTATTGCTCCCCTTCATTCTGTTTCCCACAGCATGAGTTCAGAATGTGTGTGTTTTTTCTTTCAAATTGATATCTGATCATGTCACTTCTCTACTTAACCCTTTGCACTCGCTTGCTTTCTTCTTGATTCCTTTATTCTAATGCTAACCGTATCGAGTCACACTCGACAACCGAGTGCAAAAGGTTAAAACCCTTTATTGGATTCCACTTACTTATAGGATAAAGTCCAAACTCATTAATATGGTGTAGAAGGTCCTTTATGTGCTGGCTTCTGCTCATTTCTTTAGCCTGCTTATACTCCTCTGCCTCATTTTTCAGCCCATTAAATGTGCCATGGTATTTCTCACATCTTTGCTTCCCAACATGTTGTTCCTCCTACCTTCTCCTTATTTTTGCTTTTATTTCATTTCTTACTGGAAGCCCTCCTAGACTGCTTGCCCTGGGTGTCTTTTCTGCTTTCTCAAATTAACCTATTAGGATCTATAGAACCTATTTAACCTATGTTAAACATTATTCTTATTGCTTATATAGCTATTTTGCTTTTCACCTCTGAACTCCATGAAGCAATATAATGTGTGTCGGAATTTTGTATCCCTTGCACTTTCAACAGTATAGTAGGGATCATTTAATAATTATCACATAAACATTGAGTAAATACACTTTATTACTAAATTTTCAATGTAATTTTTAAGGTTTCAAATATTGCATAAAAATTCAGAGGCCATCTTGGTATAAAATGGAAGATGAGTGTACTAAGTCAAGGTTACTGAATATTTTTCAGCCTTTTTTAAATTTAATTTATTTTTTTAAAATAGATTTTATTGATTTTTTACAGAGAGGAAGGGAGTGGGATAGAGAGTTAGAAACATTGATGAGAGAGAAACATCGATCAGCTGCCTCCTGCACACCCTCTACTGGAGATGTGCCCGCAACCAAGGTACATGCCCTTGACTGGAATCGAACTTGGGACCTTTCAGTCTGCAAGCCGATGCTCTATCCACTGAGCCAAACTGGTTTCGGCTCAGCCTTTTTTTTTTTTAAATATATTTCTTTATTGATTTCAGAGAGGAAGGAAGAGGTAGAGAGAGATAGAAACATCAATGATGAGAGAGGATCATTGATTGGCTGCCTCCTGCACACCCCACACTGGGGATCGAAACCGCAACCCAGGCATGTGCCCTTGGCCAGAATTGAACCCGGCGGAACCCTTCAATTCACAGGCTGATGCTCTATCCACTGAACCAAGCCGGCAAGGGCAGTTTTTTTTGTTTTGTTTTTAAGTTAAATCTGATTTCCTCTCTCTTCAACTGTATTGTAGGGAAATTCTTATATATAACATTTTTAGACCCTCTGGGTAAGCAGAGGTTATATTTTTCCAATTAACATATTCATTCATTCATTCACCAAATATTTACTGAGCACTTAACTGAAACTGAATACTGTTTTACTTTCAGGAACTACAGTATTGAAAAAAAGATGTCCCTATTCTCATGGACCTCGTAATAATGTCATGTTCTATAATTCTGAAATTATAATTTATTTGTTCAATATATATATATATATTTGTTTTTTTGAGCACCTATTATAATTCAGACATTGAATTCTAGATGTTGAGGATACAATAGTGAATCAAACAGTTAATTTGTATTTTGTGCTTTGGGGATTTTATATATTTGGTAGGCATTTATTGAAATTCCTATTTCCGGATTTCTGGAAAATACAATGAAGAAGAGTACTCTTAAGTAATTTATAATCTGAAGGTGAATAGGTATATAACCAATATATATAAGTATAAGAATACACATACAAAAGAATTCCAAATAATTTTTTTACATATTGTCTCTTCAAGGAGGTGAAGTGTAACTCGCCACCCTTAAATGTAAGCTATGCTTAGTGACTTGCTTCCAGGTATTACAGTGTAAAATATATTTAAATAGCTTTTTTAAAAAAAATATATTTTATTGATCTTTTACAGAGAGGAAGAGAGAGGGATAGAGAGTTAGAAACATCGATGAGAGAGAAACATCGATCAGCTGCCTCTTGCACACCCTCTACTGGGGATGTGCCCGCAACCAAGGTACATGCCCTTGACCGGAATCAAACCTGGGACCCTTGAGTCTGCAGGCTGACGCTCTATCCACTGAGCCAAACCGGTTTTGGCTAAATAGCTTTTTTAAAGGTTGATTTTTAACCAGTTTTATCAAATAAAAAGGTAATATGCAAATTAACCATCACTCTGTCACGAATATGGCGGCGCCAAGTCCTCTCAGCTCTGCCGGAGTCCCCCAGTCCCAGGGGGACGGCTGCTGAGAGCAGGTAGCGTGAGCAGCCTGGCTCAATGCTTGCTTCGTTGCTGCGGCGACGAGGCAAGCGTTCTGCGCCCGGCCGCGCATGGACCTCTGGGCCGAGGAGAGCCTCTGGGCAGTGGGTGCATAGCAGCCAGGCCCTGCAGAGAGCTACTGGCACACGGATTCGTGTGCAGGGCTACTAGTATTTTCATAATTCTATATGCTAGGCATTGTACTAGGCACTAGAGAAAAAGGTGGTTTTCTTGGCTTTAAGCTTAGTTCAACATAGGTGACATAAAGAGGACATTTTCTCACAGTCTATACTGTGCATCAGTCAGTAACAAGTTCTGCCTAAAAACTTCAACTTGTGTTCCAGTACTTAAGCTAGAAAAAAAGTCTACCAAACATGTCATAGATCTGTACAGTTTGCTATCCAGAGACCTGGAGAAGATTCCTATTTTGGTGTCTAGTTCTTGGAATCTGTTATACCATGGAGATTTGTCTTTCATCCAAGACCACTGGGTTATGAGATACGTTCACCTTTCCTAATTCTTATTCCACTAATTGTATATACTGTGTACATTGTCACCTTTTTATTTCTATGGCTCAGGATGAGTTTGAGCGTTGCTCCTGAATTCTGGATAGTAATGAGGCCAGTGCTCAGTCACTGTGCCTGTGTACACCTCTCTGGCAATCTGGTTTCTTCATTGTGCTTCTCATTATGAATATCAAATCCTAAGAGACAAGTATTCAAACATCAACCAGTTTACTTTTATCTTTTAAGTATACTTAAATTTGTACAAATATATAGCATGCATTTTCTGTATTTTTTTATTTTATTTTATTTTTTTGCAGGTAGTAACCATGGCTATGTTGGTGCCAGTAGTAGAATGTCAAGAAGAACACACTTATGTTCTGCTACTACAAGTAATTTATTAGACATTGATCCTTTCATTTTAATGCATTTGTTGGACCTTAAGGGCCGGAACAGTATGGAAAATTTGTGGGGCTTACAACCTCGCCCACCTGCTTCACTGTTGCAGCCCACAGGTAAAATATTAACAGTGATTTTCCTTTTTTGTGGTTCCCTAAAAGAAGTCTTGGATTTTAATCCAAGTATTTCATCTAAGTGTTGGAATACAGTATATTTCTGTAGCAAATTGATTTTTTCATTGTAAGTCATAAAATGACATTTATATTAATCAATTTTTTGTTGCTGTTCAAAGGTATTTTGTGTGAAAATAATGTCAAAATGTCTGTAAGGAGGGTTAGCTTTTTAAAATGGTTTTCCCTTTAAATTGCATGTAATTGACAGTTTGATTCATATGAAATACAGTTTTCCTCTCTGTGAATGGACTTAGAGTTTTGCACAACTCATGAATACCATAACTTCCAAGTGGAACTCTGTCTAAGTTGAATATAGAAAAAGATGGTTTACTCACACTTTGATGTTCAGTAGCCTAAAAACCTAAACCAGCTAGCAGCAGTGTTTTAGGTACAAAGATTATTTGTTGAAGAGAAGTTACATTTGTGTTACTCTAATACAGTGTATACAAATACATATTAAAGGTATAGCCAAAGTTGGACTTTTCGAAACGCTATGGCATGGTCATTTTGAGTAGCTAAAGATTTACCTTTAAATGACACATTTTAAAAACTATTTTTGTTGGAAATCTTTTAAAAAATATACCAAACATTTTCCTACCTTCTTAAACAACAGCACATTAATCAGTGGCTTAAAACAATGATTTTGATTCGTTAAAGCTGTGGAACTCATTTTTCAAACAAGGTATGAATAATGCTAAGATATTTGTGACTATATTTATTTTAATTAATGGTATGTAATACATACTTTTATTGTTGACCCCACCTAAAGTATAGTAGCTTTTTTACACATCAAATTTGCATATTTTACAATGCAGAATGGTTTTATTTATTTTTAAAATATATTTTATTGATCTTTTACAGAGAAGAAGGGAGAAGGATAGAGAGTTAGAAACATCGATAGGTGCCTCCTGCACACCCCCTTACTGGGGATGTGCCTGCAACCAAGGTATATGCCCTTGACCGGAATTGAACCTGGGACCCTTCAGTCCGCAGGCCGACGCTCTATCCACTGAGCCAAACCAGTTAGGGCGAATGGTTTTATTTTTTATATTTTTATTGATTTCAGAGAGGAAGGGAGGGTGGAGAGAGAGATAGAAACATCAATGATGAGAATCATTGATCAGCTGCCTCCTGCTCCTCCCCTACTGGGGATCGAGCTGGCAACCCGGTCATGTGCCCTTGGCTGGAACCAAACCTGGGACTGTTCAGTCCACAGGCAGATGCTCTATCCACTGTGCCAAAACATCTAGGGCCAGAATGGTTTTATTAATGTTAACATCTATATTAACATGAGTTCTCTCTCTCTCTCTTTCTGAAGTTTCATATTCTCGAAAAGATAAAGATCAAAGGAAACAGCAAGCAATGTGGCGAGTTCCCTCTGACTTAAAGATGCTAAAAAGACTGAAAACTCAAATGGCTGAAGTTCGATGTATGAAGACTGATGTAAAGAATCCACTTTCAGAAATAAAAAGCAGCAATGCTCCTTCTGGAGACATGCAGACAAGCCTTTTTTCTGCTGACCAGGCAGCTCTGGCTGCATGTGGAACTGAAAACTCTGGCAGATTACAAGATTTGGGAATGGAGCTCTTGGCAAAGTCATCAGTTGCCAGTTGCTACATACGAAACTGTAAGTGAAAAAGAGCCTGTTAGTGTCTTTTCTCCACATGTCATTTGGGAAGCTAGAGGACAGGTAATTTTTAGAATAATATTACTAATAAAATCTCTCTTACAATGAATTAAGACTTCAGATATATACCACCCTTACTCCTATTTAAAACAGATTATTTTTTTTGCCCTGGCTGGTGTACTCAGTGGTTAGAGCATCAGCCTGAGCACCAAAGGGTCTCCGCTTTGATTCCCGGCCCAGTTGGGGCCCGTGCACAAGGCAACCAATTGATGTGTTTCTCTCACATTCATGTTTCTCTCTGCCCCTTCCACAATCTAAAAATCAATGGAAAAATAATCCTCCAGTGAGGATTAAGAAAAAATAAAACAGACTATATTTTCAACTGTATAATAGAGCTTACATTTCTTGATTGCTTATTCTGTACTGGGCAATAAACAGAGAATCCTTAACTTTGTGGATCTTGCATTTATGTATTTTTATGGTGGGGACTGGACATTAAAATGTGTAAAGAAGTAAAGATAATTGCGGTTGATAAAAAGTAAAGAGTGCTATGAAGGAAACAATGGAAAAGTGGGTGGAAAGAGCAGTGAGGAATGTGTTCCTTTAGTTAGGGTAGTCCCAGAAAGTCTGAGGAAGCAACATTTGAACTGAGACCTGAAGGTTGAGAAGGTGACAGCCATGCAAAGATCTGTTGGAAGTGTTCTGGGTAAACAACAGAAAATGCCAAGTCACTGATAGGAGATTTGCTCTGCATATTTGAAGGCTCAAAGGAAGACCTTATGGCTGAATATGGTGAACACAGCAGGGGGGAGAATAATAGGAGATGAGCAGAGAGGTAGGCAGGATCTAGCTCTGGTAGGGTTTTGGTAAGACCTCAATAAAGAGTTTTGTATTTTATTCTGGTTTTAGGAGGAAGTCTTTAAAGAACAGAAATCGGAGTATTTATTATCTGATTTACCTTTTACAAACATTACTTTGCTTGTTGGGTGGAGAAGGAACTGAAAAGGGTTGAGAGTGGGAGTTGTGAGACTGTTGCTGGTGGAAATGGAGTCCTTGTGGTGTTGCGACAAAAGTGTTTTGGGGGAGCCACATGAGGGGATGAGGTCTGGTGGTAAGATTTATTTGGGTGGAAATAGAAGGCTGCCCCCAGGTTCCCAGTGTCTCTTCCTGTCATGGAAGAAGTCCAGCCAGAAGTTCTGTGCCATGCCTTAGCAATAATAGAATTTTTGTAATGTTTTCAACTCTATTTAGGAATCCCTTTAGTTTTTTATTCTCAAGTTCAAAATATGTTGTATGTTTCAATGAATAGTTTTATTTTTAAAAATAATTTTTATTGATTTCAAAGAGGAAGGGAGAGAAAGAGAGAGAGAAAGAAACATTAATGATGAGAATCATTGATCGGCTGTCTCCTGCACGTCCCCCACTAGGGACCAAGCCTGAAACCCGGGCATAAGCCCTGACCAGGAATTGAACCGAGACCTGGTTCATAGGTTGATGCTCAACCACAAAGCCACGCCAGCCAGGCTTATTATTTTACAATAGGAACTGTGAGTGCTCCATTCAAGATGGTTTGGGGGTGTAATGGATCTTTTGCATTTTCATGTGAATTTTATAATCGGTTTGTCAGTTTCAGCCATTAGAAAAAAAAGATAGCTAGAAGTTTTATTGGGATTGTGTTGAAATCTGTAGAACAAGTTTGGGAGTACTGCCATATTAACAGTATTAAGTCTTCCAATCAGCACAGTATTTTCCTAACTTTTTTTTTTTCTTTCAACAGTGTGTGGTAGTTTTCAGTGTACAAGTCTTATATTTCTTTGCTTAATTTTTTCCCTCTGTTTTCTACTTGATGCTCTTGCAAATGGAATTTTTTGTTTTTACATTTCATTCTCAGATTGATGAATTAAAAAACAATTGATTATTGGTCTTATATTGTTCTACCTTGCTGAACCTGTTTATTACCTTTTAATGCATCTATCTATGCTCTTTTTAAAAATTGATTTTAATTCATTTTTTTTTTAATATATCTTCATTGATTTCAGAGAGGAAGAGAAAGGGAAAGAGAGATAGAAACATCAATGATGAGAGAGAATCATTGATTGGCTGCTTCCTGCACATCCTCCACTGGGGATAAAGCCCGCAACCTGGGCATGTGCCCTCGGCTGAAATCGAACCTGGGACCCACCCCTCAGTCCGCAGGCTGACGCTCTATCCACTGAGCCAAACCAGCTAGTGCTATTTTAATTCTTTTTATAGCTTCTTGAGTCTCTGCATGTTAGGCCATTTAGTATCAGTTTTTTCTAATTCATTTTAAGGCCATCCATTTCTGCTAATTACTGATTTAGCCACAAACATCTTGAAGCATTGTAATTGTGGTTCATTTCTACTTAAGCATTTTCTTCCCAATCCAGTAATATTTTATCGTTTCCAAGTATTTACCAGTTAATTTTTATCGTTAATACTAGTTTAATTACATGGAGATTAGAGTCTATGTCTGGTATGATTTTTCTTTTGAAGTTTACTGACTTATTTATTTTTTTGGATTTGTAAGTTAACACTGCTCCACAAGTGGAAAAGTAGGAGTACTTTTGGAATAAAACCCCTAATAAACCAGTTGGGACCAAAGCATCCTGTTTTATTTTGTTTATTTTTGACATAGTAGCTAGAATACCTTTCTTACATGTTAAGATTAAGCCTTTCTCTGACTGCCTACGTAGTGATTTTGTGCTATTTTATCATGTTCAGAAATGTTTTTAAATGTCTTTGCAGCCACAAATAAGAAGAGTAATTCACCCAAGCCATCTCGGTCCAGTATAGCAGGTAGTCTATCACTTCGAAGAGCAGTAGACCCTGGGGAAAATAGCTATTCGAGGGGAGACTGTCAACCTCTGTCTGAAGGTAAATTTGAAGATTTCAAAATGTAATTTTTATGGGTAGATGTCTGTTACTCAGAATTGATCTTACAGTATAGCTTTAGACTATACCATAATGTTGAAACGGGATTCAAAAGTTTCTTGATCTCACAACAGATTAATTAGACCCATCAGTAAAAAAATGCAGCCATTAGATTGCATATTCTGGATGCCTTAATTTTAAACAGTTGGCATAAAAAAGATTATGATATATTTTAAAATTATTTTTGCATTTTCCTGTAGTTTCAAAATGTATATATGATAAGATCTGAAGTGGAAATCTGAGAACATTTTATTTTACTTTTTTCTGAATATCCCCTTCCTTTTCTGTAGTTGCTCCAGGAAGCTCTCAGTCTGGGAGCAGGCACAGTTCTCCCCGAGCCTTGACACATGGCAGTTTCGGTGATATTCTACCGAAATCTGAAGACCTACAGAGTCAGGCTTTGGACTCAAATGCTATTGTGGTTGCTGTTATCAATGGCTTACCTGCTGTTGAGAAAAGGAGGAAGATGGTCACCTTGGGGTAAATTAAGTTTTTGTTTATTAAATGAAATAATAGCTTCATAACAAACAAAATAAATTTCTAATATGTTAATTTTTTAGCAGAGATAAAGTTAATTTGTTGTATGAAAGTGCAACTTTTAAAGTATCAGAAACCTGCCCTGGCCGGTGTTGCTCAGTTGCTGCCCCCATACCAAAGGGACTCTGGTTCGATCCTTAGCCCCAGTTGGGATGCATGCTGGAGGCAACCAATCCATGTGACTTTTTCATATCAGTGTTTCTCTCTCTCTCTCTCTCTCTCTCTCTCTCTCTCTCTCTCTCTCTCTGTCTCTCTCTCTTCTTCTCTCTTCCTCTTTTCTACTCTCTCTCAAAATCGAAAAAGATATCCTTGAGTGAGGATTTAAATAAATAAAAAACCTATCTAAACCCTTACTTTTTTCTTAATGGGATGATATAGTACCAGAAGTTTAGTTTGTTAGAGCTCATTTTCACTGAAGTTATGATAATAATGGTGTGAAACCTTATATGACCTCTGCCTTGTGATATTTTTTTGTGTGTCAGCCATTTTTTTCACCATCTGTGCCACACTTTTCAAAGACATCTTTGCTGGGCTGTATTGTATCTCATAGACCTTTTACACATACTTTGTATGGAACAAAGCACTTCTGGCAATTTTATTTTAACACAGTTTTTTATTTCATCTTTTCCTCTCCTCTTATAAAAGTGTTCTCAAAACTCATAGTTGGAATTTCCCAAAAGGATATATGTAATAGTCAGCACCTTTATCTATCTCCTAGGAAGCATAAGCTCAAACCCCAGCCATGTCAATTTCAATTAAACTTCCATCCCCTCAAAAGATAGAGTGATGGTCTATGAATGTGCTAGATGAGCTTTACTTAATATCCATTTGCTGATCTAGTTTAGGGATGTTAAATACATTTATAATTAAACAATGGAATGGTTCTACTTTGGAGACTTTGAATTAAATTTAGAGAAAGATTTACATCTCTTGTGTATTAACTTCATACAGTTTTAAGATCTGGACAATTACCAAAACTAAAAGGATAGCTGGTAGTTTAATTTTCTGTTTTGGCTCAAGTTGAAGCAGTGGAAAGGTGTTATAATCATTGGCAATTAACTTGTCCTCTCCATTAATTAGCCTGATTTTATACATGTGCCTTTCACTTTGAAGCTACAACAAGTTTTTACATTTTGTGATGGAGATACTTATGTCTGCCTTTAACCATAAACATTAAATATAGATAAACATAGACTTTTTTCTAGACTGTAAAATTCTTCATAATTGACTGAAGCTCTTAACTATAACCCTCATTTTACAGTTAATTGTATCATCAGCCTGGCTCATGTGGTAGTGTCCACCTTGGGTCTTCTTTTCATTTCCTGATTTAAAGTAGTGTAAGCAAAAATTTTAATAAAAGTGGTTCAGAAAAGTAAGCAAAAGAAAGACTATTAAGTGAAAATTTTCCCATTTTTGTCTTCCATCTGCTTAGTTTTCCCATCCCCTGCCCACATACATTCCTGCTGTTAATTTTTTATATATGACTAGAGGCCTGGTGCATGCATTCGTGCATGGGTGGGGTCCAGCCGGCCCAGGCTGGCTGGGAGGAGGGGCCGCCCCTTGGTTTAACTCCCGGTCAAGGGGACAATTTGCATATTAGCCTTTTATTATATAGGATTATATAGGATGTTTGTGTCTTCTCAGTTTTTATGCATATTTAAGCAACTGTGAGTATATAGCTTTTTAAATACAAAAGATGCTTTTATTTTCTTACTCAATATATCTAAAATGTCTTTTCATATTGGTGAGAAATATTCCATTTTTTAATTGAAATTTTTGTTGTAGATTCACCTGCAGTTGTTTTTTAATTAGAATTTTTGTTGTAGATTCCATGCAGTTAAAAGAAGTAATACATAGAGATCCTGTGTTCCTTAACCAGTTTCTCCTAATGATAACAGTTTGCAAAACTAATACAATATCACAGCCATGATGTTGACACCGATGTAATCCATTTTATAACCTTTGTTGTGAGTCCTCTAGTGAACTTTTAAAATAAACTTGAGCTCGGCCAACGTGGCTCAGTGGTTGAGCTTCGACCTATGAAGCAGGAGGTCATGGTTCCATTTCCGGTCAGGGCACATCCCCAGGTTGCAGGCTCGATCCCCAGTGTGGGGCATGCAGGAGGCAGCCGATCAATGATTCTCATCACTGATGTTTCTATCTCTCCCTCTCCCTTCCTTCTCTGAAATCAATAAAATATATTTTAAAAAATAAACAAACTTGAAATTTAGTATTAGACATCAGTGCCATATATCCTCAGTTTCAGGAGAAGAAAATATAGATACAATTATCAGTGAGTAGTTATAGAAAAATATCAAGTTGTTTTCTTCTTTGAGGGCTAATGTTAAAGGAGGTCGTCTGGAAGGAATGCAAATGGCTGACTTGGAAAATAATTCTGAAACTGGGGAATTACAGGCTATACTGCCTGAAGGAGCTTCAGCTGCCCCTGAGGAAGGTAAGGAATGACAAGTCATAATTAGGCGGGAGGTGGGAATAATGACCTTTTTTTTGGTGGTGGTGGTGGTGGTGGTGGTGGTGGTGATTGGTTTAACCCTTTGTATGCCATAAGCGTCTGTAGACATTTAAATTCAGGATATCATGGCTTGTGGGGATGGTCTCTGTTTTGGACACGTGGCAGTTAGCTGGTTAATTAAAAAGTTATTGAGGCACCCTAGCCAGTTTGGCTCAGTGGATAGAGCGTCGGTCTGCAGACTGAAGGGTCCCAGGTTCGATTCCAGTCAAGGGCACATGCCTGAGTTGCAGTCTTGATCCCCGGTGGGGGGCGTGGAGGCGGCAGCCAATCAATGATTCTCTCTCATCATTGATGTTTCTATCTCTCTCTCCCTCTCCCTTCCTTTCTGAAATCAATAAAGGTATATTTAAAAAAAACAAAAAAGTTATTGAGGCAGTATCTGATGTCCTTGATCTAGACACAACATCTATTGTGCCACTGAATTTTATTTACTAGGTCATTAAGCAAAGGGGAAGGCAAAATGGATACTTGATTACATTAAAGGACATGTCTTACTAGACATTTACAGGAGGGGAAAATTTATAGATAGTTTATCTGCTTATTCAGTTAATATATTAAGCCACCTACATTGCAATCATTGAGTTTTTGTTAGATAATGCAAAGATGGAATTAGATATATTCAGTCTTATGGGGGAGACATATGACAAAACAGTAATTAGAATATTAAGTGTTAATCCTTCATCTTTTAAAGTGAGTCTTGATTAATGTTTGTACTGCTTTGCTCTTGTAGAAGTATTCCATACTTGAACCATTTTTTTAAAAAACCTACAAGTTCATTTTCATTTACATTTCTAGTATTCTACATGTTCTTTCAGGTTCCTCATTTTTTATCTAAAAGTATAGAAGACATTTTGTAATTTGGAAGGTGTTTGAAACAGGGCTTATGTGTATTGCCCTTGCTGTGTTCTTTTTATGTTAGCAGAACCACAAGTCAACTTTATTAATATTTGACATTGAGATTTTTAAATTTCTTAGTAAAACTGCCACCTTCCACCTCTGCACTTATTTGCATTTCAGTGGTTGATGAGCATGCATACAGGTGCCAGCACACTGGCTGCCCTGTGAGAGGGCATGTGGGTGGTGGCATTTTCAAGTTTTTCAGTGAAAGAACATTCAACATTTTGGTCTTCCCTCTTAGTTGGTATTCCTGTGGTGGGCAGCATTATTTCAGTAGAAGAGATTAAATGGAAAGGATTTTAAAAGTGAAGTGTTGATTGTTAAAACATTAAGAAAGAAATATTATGATTGTTCTTTATAGGAAGGACCTGTGGGGATTTATTTCCATATATTTATATATATGATTATAAACTATAGTGTCTTAAATTATTACAGCATGTACTGGAATTACAGGCTCCTTTTATTAATGCAGCATTTATGAAAAATACTTCTAATTTGCCTGGCATTGCATATGATGCTGATGATTTCTGAACCTGCTATTTAGTTAAGGGTTTCTCTACTTTGGCACTATTGACATTTTGGACCAGATGGTCTTTGTTGTAGAAGGCTGCCCTGTGCGTTGTAGAATGTTTAGCTGCATCTCTTTAACCACCAGGTTTCCGTACTACCTCCTCTGAGTTGCAATAACCAAAAATGTTCAGACATTGCCAAATGTCTCCATGGAAGCAGTCATCCCCAGTTGAGAGCCTCTGGTTCAGTTGAATGACTCAACCAGGGATGACCACTCCTTGAGAATTACTTGCCTGCTCAGTTGTTGAGCATCGACCTATAAACTTGGAGGTCATGGTTCGATTCCCAGTCAGGGCACATGCCCAGGTTGCAGGCGCAATCCCCAGTGTGAGGCATACAGGAGACAGTCGATCAATGATTCTATCTCATCATGTTTCTATCTCTCCCTCCCTTCCGTTTTGAAATAAATAAAATATATATTTTTTAAATTACTTTCCAGAGTGGTTCCTGATTACAAATGGGAGCAAGTTATAGCTCTCCAGTATACTGGATATACAGGGGTTGGCAAAAGTAGGTTTACAGTAGTTCAAAAAGGAAAAATAAGGAATACAAGAATTAATAATACAAGAAAATTCCGTGTTTTGCATACTCATAACTGTAAATCTACTTTTCCTCACCCCTATGTGTGGGTGGTGGGAGGGAGGCAAGGAGAGCAACTGAAACCACTGGGTCAGTTTTCAAAGAAACCGGTTAATAACCAATTATAATATAAAACGATGAGTGGTATGGCTCAGTGGAGAGTGTCTGCCTGTGGACTGAAGGGTCCTGGGTTTGATTCCAGTCAAGGGCACATGCCCAGGTTGTGGGCCCGATCTCCAGTATGGGGGCATGCAGGAGGCAGCAGATAATGATTCTCATTATTGATGTTTCTGTCTCTTTCTTCATCTCCCTTCCTCTCTGAAATTAATAAAAATATATATTTTTTAAAAAGATGAGTGCTGTAATAGGGTATATAGGAAGCTCAAAGAACAAATATGTAATAATAAAAATAATTGGTAATATTTACCAAGTAGTCAGTGTTACTCAGTCACACATTTTCTCTTATGTAAGGAATGTTATGATATAAAGCACCTAAAACTCAGTAAGAAAAGTTGTTGTAAACATGCAGATCAACAGTGCCACAGAAGTACACCCTTGCAGTTTGTCCGTTTACCACTGGCATCTGAGGATAGGCAGTGAGAAGGAGACTAAGTGATGAGGCTGGAAGGAGGGAGCGCAGTGGACAAAAGGAGCTCCTGTCTTTTGGAATCTCTTTGTTTGTGAGAGGGGAATGAGGCCTTACTCACTGTTGTGGGTATTCTGTCATCAGCAGGAGCCAATTCTCAAAAAACCTTTGTTTTTCACACTGGTAAACCTTGGTAGAAAGTTCAGTGTGTTTCTCTTGTATCCGTGCTTAGGAACAAGGCTCTATTGGAGCAGAATACCTAAGAGAAAATTTTCTGTGTCAGATCACTGTGGGTTGGTGTCTCTTCTTCCTCCACTACCACCTTTTCTCCCCCTCTCACTTTCTCAGGGTGTCTGAAGAAGCTTTAAAAGAAAGTATTTGTATTTACTAGGTAAGAATTTGGGACTACTGAAGTGATATCTTAAAGTTCTTGAGTGTCAGTAAAATTTGACTTTTCTTACATATGACATGTATCAACCAGCCTTTTCTTTCTAACTGGGACCATATGGGAAAAGCTTGTATTAATCTTATGCTTAATGGCTTGATGCTGAAAAGTTTGACTCTTTCCTCCTTTCCCCCAGTTGGTGCCCTACAGCAGGGTTGGGGAACTTCGCCCCACGGGCCCTATGAGGCCCGAGAAACCATTGGTCTGGCCCTGGCAAGGCGTGAGGGGCGAGTTAGTTAAATGTCTGACCAAATAGAGCGGGCTGATGTTTAAGTTGATTGTTTTGTATGGCCTGCGAATGATGTAATAAATATCCACATGGCCCTTGGCAGAAACAAGGTTCCCACCCCTGCTCTACAGGACGCCTGTGGGCAGACCAGTTTCTTTCTGGGTTTGTCTAACACTGGAGACTGCTCTGCAGAGTTCCTACTGAAGTAGCACAGATCCCTTTCAGTGAAGACGTGGGTATCAGAACACCCATTCCAGAGAAGAGCTGTGGCACTCGGTACAGACCGCACTGGCGGCCTATCGAAGGGGGTACAAGTGGTGCTCCCGCATTGCTGGCTCCTTTTGGAACACTGATTAAGGGCTTTGTAACGTGTTACAAAAACTCAGACTAGCTGGCTTAAACCGTATGAAAGGTTTACTCTTGTAGTAACAGGCAATTTCGCCTAATTCTGGTAAGGCAGTTTTAAGGGTTGGAAAATTTAGCCACTCACTGTCATATTTTATTCTGCCACTCAGTGAGTTGGCTCAGCTCCCCTCAGGATGGCAAGATGGTTGCTGCAGTTCTAAACTTTATATATAGAGTCAACACATTCTGGGAGTAAGGGAGGATTATTTCTGTGTGTGTCTATTTATCAGCAAGGAAAGCCTTTCTCAGAGAACCTCAACCACTTCCTAATTTCCTCTTCTATCTCAATCACTGGCAAGAAAAGGAAACTTGGTAAAGTTTAAACATCTGGTTCCCCTCCATGGCCCATTTTACATGGTAACGTGAAACAATATTGGGGTTCTGTTAGAAAGGAAGAAGACAGGTGAAGCATAAGTTTTTGGTATACCAAGTGGTTAATGTATTTTCCAAGCATCAGAAATTTGAGCGCCCGTGAATAAGGAGTTACAACTCAAAAGTTAGCTTTGGACAGTGCTGAGCATAAGGGTGCTCAAAAAGTGTGGTAGACGATTGATGTAGAAATACCTTATTTCAAATTTTTTGCACACTAACATCTCTAAAACATCTTATGTTTAATGGTACCATATAATTACTATCAGTGACAGCCAGTTGTGTGAAAACTTGTTGATACCTTCTAGTGAGATCAAGAAAAGTCCAGTACTCAAATTTCTTAGAGTAGATGAAACATCACTACTTTGCTTTAATTATTACTGCTTAATGCAGTGGGTAGGTAGACTGCAGTATTTGGGGCAAGGTGTAGCAAATAGCTTGAGGCCTGTTGCTGGATAGAGGTTAGTCTCATTAAAAAAAAAAAAAAGTATTTGAAAGTGTTTGCTCCCTCTCAGTTACTGATGGTAATGAGTTGTGACCTAGTAGTCCAGCTGTTAAATGCTAGAGGTCAAGAGACTAATTTTAATTTATCTTTCTCGTTACATTCACAAAGCTAGGGCACTTCCACATCTTAGGACTTGATAAGAGACCAGTAGTAGTTTTTTCATGCAGTATTTCTCGGGAAATGTATGTTTTCCTGAATCCTGAGAAAAATGATTGAAATAAAAAAATGGAAAAGTTACTCTAATTCTCCTGTTAGAGTTCATCTTAACAATCAATACAGAAACATGACTGGTTTGAAGGAATCCAATTACAGCAAGTTGAAAGTATAAACTGAAAATGTTGATACCTGGAATCAAAGGTTAAGATAAACAGGAGCACCTTGGAAAGAAGCGATCACAAGCAAATTAGTTCTGGTTAATATAGCTTTGTCATTTTATAAGTGTGCATGGCTCTGTCAGCTGCTGTGTAAATATTCATGGGTTTAGACTATACAGGAATCTTATGAGTAGGGTTATAAGAAATAGGTGTTTGGGAAACAAAATAATTCCTTTAATTGGCATTTTCCACATATGATTCTATATGCAGTACTATAAATCTTGCTAAAAGTTCTAAATGTTACATTATTTGAATACTATCTAGGAATATTCACAGCATTTGACAGCATTTGAATATTCACTGTAGCTTGCAGTTCTTAGAAATACTACAAATTAAACCGTTTTTAAAAAAGAGATATAATGAATGAAGAGTTTGAAAAATGTAATGTTGTAAGTATTTAAAGAATAAGTTATGTTTTGGGGAAATCCAGATAATTTCAGTTCCTTGTTTGTGCATCCTGAAGGTTAGTATCTGTCAGGAATTCTGAAACACTAGTACCAAGAGGTAAAATTTGTGCCTAAATTTCAAGAACTGGGTTTTATTGTTTTCAGAACAGTTCCAGGAAAGGCCACAAGGTGGTGGTGGTGTTGCTTCATGGAAGTGGTGGTTTGGTCTCTAAACAGTCACTGTTCACTTTCTAGAGCAGGAAGTAATTTTTTCTCTCCTTTTCTTTGCTAAAGAGATTTCAGCCCAGCCGGTGTGGCTCAGTGATTGCATGTTGACCTGTGAACCAGGAGGTCACGGTTCAATTCTGGGTCAGGGCACATGCTGGGGTTACGGGTTTCATCCTGGTGGGGGAGATACAGGAGTCGGCTGATCCATGATTCTCTCTCATTGATGTTTCTCTCTCTTTCACTCTCTGAAATCAATAAAAATGTATTTAAAAAAATAAATCAATAAAGACATATTTTTAAAAAGAGAGAGTTTTCAGAGACGTCCATACATTGCCTCTGTCTTTAAATAGTTAAGGGAGAAATAATCTATAATAATAAAAGCATAATATGCTAATTAGACCTGCCGTCCTTCAGACAAAGCCAGGGATACTAGGGAAGCCCGGGTCCAGGGTGCCAGAGGGAAAGCCGGTGCTGGCAGCCAGGGGGAAGGAAGGCCTACTCTTGCACGGGCCTCTAATACTAAACTCTTCTTGAAAACAGAAGGGGAAGAGTTCACCAGTGAAGCCATCTGTAGCTACAGTTTTCTTTGTTGGAAGGTCATTTGTTTTTTGTTGTTTGTTGTTGTTTTTGGTTGTTTGCTTTTTACTGCAAATTGTATTTCTTTAGTAGTTAAAATACCCATTCGAGTTATCTATATTTTTATCTGAATGAACTTCAGTAGTTTGTGTCTGAATCAAAGAATTTATCCTTTCCATCCATGTTCTTGATTTCATGAGCATTAAGTTGTTTCTATTTGCTTATTGTTCTTTTAATGTCTGTAAGATCTGTAGTGATGTCCCCTCTTTTATTCCTGATACTGGATTTTGTTTGCTCTTTTTAAAGTCTCTTTAGAAGCCTTTTCTATTATTTTTCTGCTAATTTTATTTCTGTTCTTTATTTTTCTCCCTTTGGGTTTATGTGTTACCTTTTCTTGTTTCTTAACGTGGGTACTTTGATCATTAATTTGAGATCTTTTTCTCTTTTCTAATAAAAGCAGTTAATGCTGTAACTTTCCCTTTAAACACTGCTATAGCCACATTCCAGAGCTATTGGTAGTTGTATTTTAATTTTCATTCTATTCAGAATGTTTTTCATTAATCTTAGGAAATTCACAGCCACTTTCTCCTAATATATTGTCCCTCTCCTTTGTTACTTTTGCTGTCTCTATGGCAATCTGTTTGAAATATTCCCTTTTATCCCTTTGTTTCTTAAACCTCTTATTATTTTAATCTTATTTTTCTTTGGTGTATGGGTAATTTCCTCAGTTCTATCTTTAAGCTTGCAACCTGTTTTTCTAACTTTCTAAATTCATCTATTAATATTTTAATTTTAAAATAACTATATCTTTCATTTCTAGAAGTACTTAGTAATTTAAAAAGTATCCTTTTGTTTTCCACAGTAGTCTTTTACAAGTTATTTCATGATAGTATTCAATACCATTTATGGTATTGTTATGTCTGTATATCTGCTTGACTCTTCAGGTGAATTGTGGTGTGGGCCTTGCTTGTTTTGTAAATTTTGATTGGAACACAACTTTTTGAGACTCCCAACCCTACCCTTCAATAATTCTTTATTTTCTTTTTTTCTATGATAATTTTGTGATCTGTATTGTGGAAGCATTCCTCCAGAGAAGTTTTTAACAAGTTTCGAGAGTGTTCATGAGCATTTTTATATCTACTTTGAAGTTCTTTGTTAGATAATTTCAATATCTCTGTCATCTCAGCATTGATGTTTGTTGATTATCTTTTTCTGGTTCTTCATATGCTGAGGTAATTTGGATTGTATCCTGGACATTTTTAATATGATTTTATGAGACTCTGAGTCTTGTTTAAATCTGCCAATTTGGTGGTACTTCAAATTCTGGTCTACACCAATATGCTTGTTTCTATTTACTTTTCAGAGTCCTTAAATAGCGGCTTGGTGCATTCTGTCCACATTTATAGCTCCATTCAGTGGGAAAGACTGGATGGGATGAGCTTACTCCCTTTACCTAGAGCCTTCTCTTCCAATGGTTTTACATTTGCTTTGTTAATTTCCTGAGCTTTGAACCTCAACTTTAAATCCCAAACCTAAATTGTTTAGGTACACACAGGCTTTAGTTTGAGTTCTTATATGAACTGAGCCTAGCAAAAACAGACAAAATTCCCTGCTGTCTTCCTATGCCAGTAGGCAGAGTTTTAGTCTCAGCATCTACTCCCTTCTGTGGTAGGTCCAAAGATTTTTTTTTCTTCTCCCCAAGCGAGTGTGAAAGACCCTCACGTTACACCCTCTGCACACCTGTTGTGCTGGACCCACTTGGTCTCCCTTCTCCTCCTCTTGGCAGCTGTGGCTTTTTCACTTCCTTCTTTTAAATGTGGCTCTTCATTAAAATAGTATTTTAAGTTTACTTTTTTGCCACCATTTATAAGGGTGTGTATCAGATATATTTTCAGGTTTTCTTGATCACTGTCTTCTTGTAACAGAAATACTTTTCTATGCCCTAACCGGTTTGGCTCAGTGGATAGAGCGTTGGCCTGCGGACTGAAAGGTCCCAGGTTCAATTCTGGTCAAAGGCGTGTACCTTGGTTGCGGGCACATCCCCAGTAAGGGGTGTGCAGGAGGCAGCTGATCAATGCTTCTCTCTCATCGATGTTTCTAACTCTATCCCTCTCCCTTCCTCTCTGTAAAAAAATCAAAATATATTTAAAAAAACAACAAGAAATACTTTTCTATAGACTTTTTCTTTTAAAAATCAGCTTAAGTACACAAATACAAAATTGGAGGCCCAAATGGGATAGTAACTAATTTATTGCTAGAATTACTGGAATTTTTTAAAACATGCATTTACAGATGACTGTGTATTTTGTTTATGTAACATGTTTATATGTTTTAGACTAGAAACAATTACATGTATGTCCAGTCAGGATTGAGAGTTACTGTTATCTCTTATGACTCTAGAAAATACAGTGTGACTTCAGAAAAAAAAATTCTCAGTATAATGAAATTAATACTGGTTTCAAATTCAGGTACTGTGGAAAGAGTAATTTTAATCTTTGAGGACAAAAATAAGACCTTTGCTCTAATAATTAGAACTGAGGTTTGTGTGGTTGGTTTTCCTTGTTTTGTGTGGTGTCTTATATTGTCTTGGCATTCAGTGGGAATCACAGTTTAGTTGTAAGATTTCCTTTGCCTTTCACGTTAAGGGCTGCTTGTCAGAGACATGTTCTTCCCTTCTTTCCTGGCAGGAATGAGCAGCGACAGTGATGTGGAATGTGACACTGAAAACGAGGAGCAGGAAGAGCACACCAGCCTGGGCGGATTCAACGACTCTTTCACGGCACAGCCCCCAGATGAAGGTGCAGCGCCTGCTGTCATTTCACAGAGATGAATAAAACCAATTCTGCTGCTGCTGCTGATTTGCTTCTGTTTCTACTTCTTTTTCTGTTTTAATTATTGTCATTTATGAGACAATACTAGTATACATGGGGTAAGCTAAATGGTGAGAACTGAAGAAAATTCGTAGGTAATATTTGGCTGGTCAGACACCTAATGGGTGCTACTTACTGAGTGAAGCAGGGGTCGGGCACCTGCTCCAATACAGCCTGTGGTCCTCTAAGAATAGCTTTTCTGTTGTAAAGTTATAAAACAGAGTCCATTTGTGGCCTGTGGTACCTATGTACTAGTATTTACTCTCTGCCCATTTGTAGTAGATGTTTGCCAGCCCCTAGGGAGGTTTCAGATGTTGGACTTTTTCCTTTTTAGAGATATTTGTTGCCTAGCTAATGTAACTTTTTAAAGATAACCTTTTCTGAATTTTTTAGAAATATGTGCAGATAATGGAATCATCAGTTATTATTCCCTCTTCCTCCCAAAAAAATGTCTTAGAAAAAAAGCTCAGAAACCTATTGTTAATATTTTTGTTTTGTTTGAGGTATTAAACATAATGTTTCATGTATATATGTATGTATGTATTGCAAAATGATTACCACAGTAAGTTTAGTTAACATCTATCACCCACTCTTAATATTTTATCTAAAGACCTTAATGATCAATCTGAGCATTCAGAAGAATTACTGGAATGAGAATGTTGCCAGGCTTATGCTAATTGTCAGCTTTATACTTTACATTTTCCCTCATATTCTAGAGTCTAATATAGAGTCACACATTTGATGATTTTTAAGTATTAAAACACTTTTAGTAATTTTTTCTCCTTCCAAAAGAAGCAGCCAACTTTTGGCAAGTTTTTGAGTGCCGTTAGGTGTTTGTCGTGATATTTGCATGTGCAATTTAATTGTTTTTCAATACATTTTATGTTATACAATCTTCAGAGTGTACACCCCATTTCCTGTTCCTTCTTCAGCTGCCCCCACAGTGTCCCTGGAGGACAAAGTGAGGCAATGCCTTTCATTTTCTAACTATGGATATCTATTGCACCTTTCTTTTCTCCTTTATTTCTCCTTGTGTTTGCTTACATCTGACTCAAGTCACAAATTCCCTGAAGACAGCTTTGTTCACAGCCCAGCAAATCTTTATTGCTTAAATACCATACTTGATAAGATCATTTAAAGACATGCAAGAAAATACTGGTCATTAGAAAATGTAATCTGTTTTTAATTTTTTTATCTTAGATGCTCATTCCAGTTTTCCTGATGGTGAACAAATAGGCCTTGAAGATCTCAGCTTCAATACTGAAGACAACAGTGGAAGGTAATTTTCAAACCAAGAGAACTGACTTGCAAGCTATCCTGACCCTGAAATTTGCTGTAGTTGGTGCTCAAATTGTCATCTGTCAGATTTTGTCTAATTTTTTTCATCATATCTACCTGAAATAATAATTCTGAAACTTTAGAAAGTAGCACAATTCTAGTAGAAGACTTTAGTTTACAGGAAAAAAAGTATGGGAAGAATTCTGTGTGATGTAATGAATAAACATATAGTCCTTGATTAATTTAGTAAAGTAGTATATTCTTAAAGAGCAGTTTGTCGACTACAAGTAACTACCGAAAAATGTCCCTAGAGACGTGCATGTACCCAGTGATGCTCAGCACTGGTGCTGTCCTGTTTTTGGCTAGATGCTCAGTTGTGTTTAAGTGACTGGCTTTTGGGTTTTAATTCGTGTATAGTTTCATTAGTGCTTGTAGATTAGTGAACAGAAAAATTACGTGTAGATTCTTTCCTGTAGATACTTGATTATGTGAATGGCTGAAATAACACTACACTGACTAAAGTTAACTTATTTCTTTTCTTGTTTTTTTCAAGTGCAGGCACACTGATCAATGGCTCATAATATTTCTATTGTGTGACTTTTACAAGTGTATTTTTACTAGTAAATAAGTTAAGTTAATGTGGATTGGTTATATTCCTGGTTACATGAACGCGTATAAGATCATTTAAAGTATTTCATTTTCTGCCTCTAAAGTACAAGTATTTAATGTCCTCTTTTCTCCTTTATTTTCATTAGTTAGACATTGATTTCAGTGTCGGCTACATTTAAAGAAATACAAATTGCAGGTTTACATGAACCTGTGGTACAAGGGTTACTTTCATACTCGCAGTGAGCCCAAAGTGGTTGCCAAACTTGTGCCATTGTGCTCCTGCGTTTGTGTTTGAGCTGCTAGACGGTTGGTGACAATTACACTGAACGTTGACTAAGAGACTATTGGAAAAGCATGAATAGATACACAAGCGAGAGGCATCTCATCTGCTTATATTTTACTTAATATTGCTCACTTTTCCATGTCTAATGTGTTGCCGGTTGCTATGATTCATGGTTTGCTTTTGTTCAAAACAGTTTGCTCTTTTTGTTAATAAAATGAACTTGAGAAAATATTATGCCTCTGCAATTTATTAGAAGTGGGACAGGAAGACTCCTTTTTTTTTTTCTATTTATATTGCCTGCATATTATAGAGGCTGTTGAGCTCTGTAGAATATTAGTAAACACATGGGAAGTTAGGAGGTTTATTTATAATGTCCTTTATATATAGGGTTACGTTTTCTCTTTTAAAGTTAATTGGAAATATTTAAGAAATAGAATCTTATGAAAAGTAAAAATTTAGCATTTGTTTACTAACATGTTAATTGGCATGCTGTTGTATAATTATTACGTAGTTTGTCATGCAGTAATCTAACATTTCCTATTAGATAGAATTGTGCTCATGGTCATTACATTTTGATGAGATCATATTTTTAATCCAGCTTTTTCTTATCTCTAACTACATTGTAATAGATGAAAATATGTAAGAATTTTGCACCTTTAGTGTTGAGAGCAAACCATTGTGAAAAATGAGTTTTTAAAAAAAAAAATAAATCCATAAACGTAAGTGATTGACACTTTGAATCTCTCACTGTTGCCTAGCCATTTCTTGACCTATACCAGTGGTCGGCAAACTCATTAGTCAACAGAGCCAAATATCAACAGTACAACGATTGAAATTTCTTTTGAGAGCCAAATTTTTTAAACTTCTTCTAACGCCACTTCTTCAAAATAGACTCACCCAGACTGTGGTATTTTGTGGAAGAGCCATACTCGCAAGCCACAGTTTGCCGACCACGGACCTATACAGTTTTGATATAGAACTGAGTGCTTTTCCATATGCCTTTGTAATTCTTTTTATTTTCAAAATATGTGAAACTGCATGTGTTTAAGAAATAAGAGAAGCCTGAGAATAGACTCTTCACTTGGGGAAATAAATTTAGCTTCTTAGCATGAGTGATTTAGCCATGAGATTCTCTTGGGTCATTAATCTATATACAGTAGTATCCCCTTATCCACAGTTTTGTGTTCCATGATTTCAGTTACCTGTGATCCAAAAATATTAAATGGAAAATTCCAGATATAAACATACATTTTAAATTGTGCGCTGTTTTATATAGTGTGATAAAATCTGGTGCCATCCTGCTTTGTGTTGCACCAGCAAGAATTGAGCCCATAGGAAGACTTGAGCCAAGGGATCCCTTGAAATGAGTGGCATCAAGTAGATTCAGGAATAGGTTTGGACTGAAAAATAGAAGAATTACTGGAGAGTATTGCTATAATTGTTCTATTTTATTATTGTTAATCTCTTACTCTGCCTAATTTATAATTAAAACTTTAGCATAGATATGTACGTATAGGAACATAGTTTGTAATCATATTAGAGGCCCGGTGCACGAAATTCCTGCACGGGTGCACGAAATTCCCAGTGCACGAAATTCCTGCCTGGCCAGCGATCGAAGTGTGAGCATCTGGCATGGAAAGGCAAGTCCCAGCTGACCTCTGGGCCGTGGGCAGCACCTGGGCCCCCATGCGCTCCCCTCCACCTGAGTCACGGTGCCCGAGTTCCCACGTGGAGATTCGGTGAGTGCAGCCGGATGCCACGGGCCAGGGTGCAGCGTGGGCCACTGGGCCGCCCAGCGGCACCACAGGGAAGCCAGGCGGGCAGCACACTCTCTCCCAGCCAGCCTCGCAGACCGGCCCCTGCATGAACCGGCCCCTGCGGTCTTGGCAGTTGTGGCCCAGCTCACCCAGAAGATACCACTTGGGTGCTGGGCAGGCTCCTCATGGGCACCTGGCACCTGAGTGGGGGTATTGGGGGAGAGGGCTCTGGCATCCTGGGGGAGGGTAGCAGGGGGAGTGAGAGCGAGCTCGGGCGGACATCCCACATTCTCACCGCACCTCCATCCCAGTCACCCCCGCCCCCAGGTAGCAGGCGAGAGGTCGCAGCACGTCACCAACACCCGCCATGTTCCACCGCCGCCCCCTGGTGGTCAGCACACATCATAGCGAGCGGTTGAACTTCCGGTCTCTTGGTCGAATGACCACCGGATGGAACAATTTGTATATTAGGCTTTTATTATATAGGAAGTGTTCTTAAGTTTTGCTCTTATTTTTCATGACCTTGAGGTTTTTAAAATCATTGAATTCCCCAAATTCCATAGTGATATTTAGATCACAGTACACTTGGATCTCAAGTATTTTTTTGGCTTTTCTTATCCTCTCAGGTTACTATGTATAAAAACTGTCAGGAGTGCTGCCCTTATTTTAGATGAATGGAGAATTAGTTGAGACCCTTTTAAATTGGTGGAGTTTGAGTTCACTATGTCAGTAAGACTATTTTTGATTATTATGGCTATAGGGAAATTAGAAGGTATTTACTTGTTATGCTTGCACAAAAATTTTGTAGGGGAAATTATTTGAACTTAATTTGTATATTATCTTCTGTGTTCAAGGAACCCAATGCATTTTTAGAATATTCTGACTCCATGTTTAAGAATAAAATCTATCCCTTCAAAAAAATTAAGCTTTTAGAAATGATATTAACTATCCTCTTGGTAAAAAATTCTCCATTTTTGTAATTAAAGTTGACAACAGTTTTCACCAAAAAAGAAAAACAAATTTGTAAATATCTAAAGCAGGGATGGGGAACATCCGGCCCACGGGCCATAGAAGGCCTGTGAAGTCATTTGGTCTGACCCTGCCAAGGCATTAGGGGAGAGTTGACCAAATACAGCAGGCTAATTATTAAGTTGATAATTTTGTATGGCTCACGAATGATGCTGTAAATATTCAAAGGACCCTTGGCAGAAACAAGGTTCCCCACCCCTGAACTAAAAGATGAGCTCAGGCCATCAGGGCCTCAGACAACATCATTTTGTTCAGTGGCATAGGAACTAACATAGGAACTCGACTCTTGTGTCTATGGTTAGCCTGTGGTAAAATTGTTTCGTTTTATGTCGTTTTGCTTAATGTTATGGAACCTACTGATGATGTTAAATGAGAACTTACTGTACTCAAAAGCATTCTCCTATGATAAAGAAAATTATGCCTATTTTGTTGGGTTCCATCTCACCTCAACTAATGTTTGTGAATTATGAAATAGCAAGAAATAAGCAGAATATACACTGAATGGCCAGATTATGATCTCTGAACGCATAATAATCTGGCCACTCTGTGTGTGTGTGTGTGTGTGTGTGTGTGTGTGTGTGTGTGTGTATACATATATATATACACACACATATATATTAGAGGCCCAGTGCATGAATTCGTGCATGGGTGGTTGGCCGGCCTACCTGCTGGTCGAACTCCTGGTCGAGGGGACAATTTGCATATTAGCCTTTTATTATATAGGATATACATTGAGTGGCCAGATTATTATGCGTTCAGAGATCATAATAATCTAGCCACTCAGTGTATATACACATTCACACAATTCTTTGAGGAAAATATCTGGGATTCAATTAGCAATTTTTTACCTAGCATTCTTTCAAGGGGAGACAAACAACTATCTTTGGGCCAAGTCCCTACCACTGTCTGTTTTTGTAAATAAAGTTTATTGGACCATAGCCACATCCATTCATCTACAGATTGTCAATAGCTTGCTTTTCCCTACAAGACAGAGTTGAGTGGGCTGCTAACGAAACCTGATTCCCAGAGTCTTAAATATTTACTTTCACCTCTTTAAGAGATAGTTTGCTGACTTCTGTTCTGTCATTAGAATTTATGGGAGTGTCACTTTTTTCTTTTCAAAATAGAAGGCTTAAGCTTAAGAAAGCATGATTTTTAAGTAAAAAAAAAGATTGAACATTTAATTAGTTGTTTGTGCTTAGTTTTGTGGATACAGACAGCTGCTATCCCATCATTCTAGAATCATAAACCTACAGACCAAAACATTTCTTCAAAGATGAAGTACCTGTTAACTTTTAGTAGTGGGGTCTTTGGAAAACGTGATTCCTTCCCTTGTTTCTATCCATGTTACATACTAAGTCTGCATCCCAGTCCCGTGGTGTCGGGCACCCTCGTGCTTTCCCTCTTTGATGTGGTGCGCCTGCTTCGGCTGTGCTAAATTTTAGATAGCAGTGAGGGAAGACACCAGTTCTTTTCCCCTTCTCCCCATTGGTTGGTCTTGTTCTGGTCTGCAAAAGATCTGGTGCAAATGAGATCTCTCCCATTTTCCCAGCTATAGCTGTCATCACCCACAATCTATATAAGGAACCAATTTCTAATCCATTGCTCTACTCTGTACCATTACAGAGTCCCCACCTTTAAAGAAAAAAAAATAGTTCCCTCTTTTGCTGAAGAACGTAGTTTGTCTTAGTCTTTGCTTCCACCGTCACCTTGCTCAGTATTTAATTATTTTTACCTTTTCGTTCCTAGAAAATATCTCCTTAATACTGTTTTCTCTTAGGCCTAAAGATATAGTGGTAACTTGCATTTTGCACAAGCATATTATTTCTGTACAGCTTGGACCAACTGTGTTATTGAACCCTGAAGTAACCTTTGAGGTAGATAAGTTGTGCATCAGACCATTTTGGCAGAGAAATAGGTTCAGGGAGGTTGTGTGGTTCTCTCAAGGTTCAACACCATTGGCAAGAATGGAATGAATTGCTAGTCGAGTACTTTTTCCAATTTACCATACTTGAACCAAACTCATCATTTTAAAATCTCATGATTAAAGACCTAAAGATTGTGACTTTTAAAAACGTTTTTAGATGACTTTAGATTTACAAACACATGCAAAAATCTTGAGTTCCTGTATACCTATTACCCAGCTTCTCCTTTTGTTAACATCTTACATAACTATAGAATAGTGAACAAAACAAAGAAATTAGTCATTTATAATACTATTAACTAAACTACAGAATTTATTCAGATTTAACCAGTTATTTCACTAACGCACTTTTTTCTGTTCCAGGATCCAGACCAGGATGCCACAGTGCAATTAGTTGTCATGTCTCCTTCAATCTGTGACAGTTCCTCAGCCTCTTCTTGTTTTTCATGACCTTGACATTGTTGAAGACAACCAGTTCTAGTTGACCCTTGAAAAACATGGGTTTGAACTTCCCAGGTCCATTTACATGCATGTTTTTTTTCCAATAAGTATATATTTGGCCCTCCTTGTCTCTGGGTTTTACACCTGCTTATTCAGCCAACCAAGGATCAAAAACAGTATGCTGACTGTATGCATTGTTCTTCGACATTTTATATAAGGGACTTGAGCATCCATGGGTTTTGGTGACTCCTGGAACCAATCCCCCACAGATACCCAGGGATGACTAAAGTTTTGGGGGAGTCAGAAGTTTCGCCTGTGTGGGAGGTCACTGCCCCTAACCACTGCCTTGTTCAAGGCTCAACTGTATTTTATAGAATGTTTCTCTATTTGGATTTGTCTGGTATTTTCTCACTTTCAGTTGAGATTATGTGTTATTGGCAAGGCTACAACAGAGGTGACATACCCTTCCAAGTATTGGATCAGGGGCTATTTGGTGCAGATGCTTATTATTGGTGATGTTAATCTTATTTGGTTATGGTGGTGTCTGTCACAATTCCCCGTTAATATTTTCCCCTTTGTAATTACTAAATATTTGGGGCAAATACTTTTCAGACTGTGCAGATATTATTTCTGTTCTTAACAGCTAATTTTAGCATCCAGGAGTAGATCTTGACTATGGCAGTTATTACTGCAGTATTCTAATGGTGGTTTGTTATTTCTTCTACATTTATTATTAGAATTCTTAAGAAAAAGTCCCTTCTCCTTTTTCCCCCCGGCTACTTATTTACACGAGTTTTGACTCTGGGTATTCATTATTTGGACTGTGTTCCAGTACTGTCGTCATTTTGCAGTGCAGTGTGTTCCAGTTTTGGTTATGTGAAGCTCTTTCAGGTTGGCTCCTGTATCCTTTTGATATGTTCCCAGTGTCTCCTTCCTTCCTTCCTTCCCTGCCCCCACAGGATGCTTCAGGCTCATCCCTGCCCCCTTTTTTGGACAATAGTATTTAGAAACCAAGATTCGTTGACCTGTACTCTTTATGAGAAACAAATTCACCAACTACAGTACAGTGTTTAGCCTTTTAGTGTGATATCAAAACACTTTTTCCAAAGTTATTTAGATACTAAGATTCAGAGTTACACTAGTTCCTTTTTCCCTGGTCTCTCCAGTGTGATTATGTGGCTCATTTTAATTTAGATTCATCTGTCAGTCTGCATTCTGTCTTCCCCCACACATCCTGGTTGGTTTTTTAATTTACATATATTAAAATTGCCTTTGTGATATACAGTTCTGTGACTTTTGACAAATACAGTCATGTATCTGCTACTGTACAGAAGAGCTCAGTACCCCCAAATCCCCTTGTGTTGGCTCTTTATAGGTAAAATCCCCCATCACCCAGCCCCTGGTAGTTCTCTGTCCTTTTAGCTTTCCCTTTTATAGAGTCATACAGAATTATTGTAGCCTTTCACTTAGCAAAATGCAGTTAAGTCTCATCCATCTTCTGTAAATTGGTACTTCATTCCTTTTTATTGCCAAGTAATATTTCACTGTATAAATGTACCACAGGTTATTCATTTACCCGTTGAAGGACATTTGGTTTATTTCCAGTCTTGGGGTGATTATGAACTTTATAAACATTTTGTATAGGTTTTTGTGTGAACATTCATTTCCATTCTCTAAGGTGATATATGCCTTGGAGTGGGATTGCTGGGTGTGTAATAGAGAATTTGGTTGGCTTTTGTCCCTGGTTCTTGGGATATAGCCTCTTAGTGCTTAGAATTTTCTGAGTGATAGGAGTGTGGATCCTGATGGTTTATGCTAAAGAGATGACTCAGGATGCAGCTGCCATGCCGAAAGACTGACCTTGTGATTAGAGGATTGGGGCTAGGAGTCACATGATATGAGCCTGAATAGTTTGTCCTTATTTCCAGTGAGTCAGTCATGGCTACCGAGTGAAACCCCATAAGAACTCTGCACACTGAAGCTCTGAATGTGCTTGTCATGTGTTGATGGTTCAGGAGGGTAACACGCCCTGATCACCAGGGAGCTTCACATTGGGACTCTCCACACCTCACCCTATTGTGTCTCTCCTTTTCCCTGGTTCTGATTTGTGTCCTTATGTTGCTTACAATTCCAGTTTTATATTTCCTGAGTTCTGAGAGCTGCTCACGCCAGTTATCAAACCTAATGGGCAATGGTGGAAACTCCCAAATTTGTAGCCAACTGGTGGCCTGGGACTTCCAAACCTGGCATCTGAAGTGAGAGCAGTCTCGTGGAGGACTCTGCCTTTAACCTCTCAAGTTTGGCCTAACTGCAGGTAGTTGGTGACAAGTCACTTCACTGAGTCGTGTGATTTTAGAAGAAACTGCCAAACTTTTCCAGAAGTAGCACTGCCATTTTGCATGCCCACAAACACTTGGTCCTGTCATTATTTTTGAGTAATTCTAGTAAGTATGTAGTGATATTTTGCTGAGGATTTTTGCATTATATTCACGAGGGATGTTATTGGTCTGTAGTTCTGTTTTCATCTAATTTGGTATCATATTAATGCTGTTCTAATAAAATGAATCGTCTTTTCTGAAAGAATGTGTAGAATTGGTGTTACCCTAGATCAGAATTTGCCAATGAAACCACTTGGAAGGTGTTGTGTTCTCCCCACCATGTAGGAGTGTGTTTGGTAACCTGCTTAGTGTTCTGAGCTTCTTGGATCTACCATTTGGTGTCTATCATTAATTTTGGAAAATTTTCAGCCATTATTTCTTCTGTCCATTATCTTTCTCTTCTAGGATCCTAATTATGCATATGTTAAGTTGATATTGTACCACAGCTCTTACATGTTTTTCTATGGCAGTGGTTCTCAACCTTTTTAATGCTTTGACCCTTTAATACAGTTCCTCATGTTGTGGTGACCCCCAACCATAAAATTATTTTCGTTGCTACTTCATAACTGTAATTTTGCTACTGTTATGAATCGTAATGTAAATATCTGTGTTTTCCAATGGTCTTAGGCAGGCGTCCTCAAACTACGGCCCGGGGGCCACATGCGGAGGACATTTATCTGGCCCGCCGGGTGTTTTTGCCATTTTGTTTTTTTACTTCAAAATAAGATATGTGCAGTGTGCATAGGAATTTGTCCATAGTTGTTTTTTAAACTATAGTCCGGCCCTCCAACGGTCTGAGGGACAGTGAACTGGCCCTCTGTTTAAAAAGTTTGAGGACCCCTGGTCTTAGGCGACCCTGCTAGCGGTTCTCAACCTGTGGGTCACCACCACATGAACTGTATTAAAGGGTCGCGGCATTAAAAAGGTTGAGAATCACTATTCTATGGGTTTGTTGTTTCCTTTGGAAAGAGATGTTTCTGTTGAAGTAAATGGTATATGAGATTTTTTTCAAGTATAAATACTACTTACTATCAGAATATTCCTTTTCTTTTATTCCCAGCTTTAGCAAACTTCAAATATGATTCTTTCAGACCTTTGCTGTTTTCTCAATTCTTGCTCTCTTTCATTTCCATATAAAATCATACTAAGTGCTGAATGAATTTAGGGAGTTAGGGGTTTAAGTGCTTCCTGGACTTAGTGGTGGGGAGAAGAGAGTGAACAGTGCAGTTCATTAGGTTGACTTGTTTTGCATGTTTAATTCCATTCACTTAGATGCAGGTGTCTTGCTTTATTAGCTTCACTTCCACCCCAACCTTTGTCTCTATCTCCTATTAACTCTCTTAACAGCAAACCTCCAGACAGAATTTCAAATGCAATTCACCTGATTATTTTCCTTTCTTTGCAGTTTAAAGACTACAGTAGTTGGTAGATTTGAGGAGTTAACGCTTAGCCTTTGGCAGGTCCTATTCTCATCTATTTGAGGATACTAACCCCTCTACTCCCCTCCCCCACCCCATTTAAACTTACAGGGAAAAACATGGAGAAGATGAAATATATCTCATGTATTTTCAGGGAAGGAAATAACAGAGCAACACTAGCAACTTTTTAAAACAATATTTCTACTTTAAAGTTTAAGAAAACTACCGCCTCAAGATTTTATTTTGTTCTGAGGGAATCAAGCTAAATTTCAGCACTAAATATATTTCCTTTGAATAAAAAGACAAATGACTAGTAGTTTTAAATTGCTGGGTTTTATTAAGATATTGGCAAAATTTCAACATACTTCTCACCTGAATGAACAGTTTTAATGAAATATGAAGGATCACTGGTGGTTGCAACTGAACTCAAGAGTGAGATGTAGAGCAGGTTCTTAAGTTGATAAATTTACTTGGAAAGAAATTATTTACTTCATTCACTTCACTCCATAGAGAATTTCTCTGCAGGGAAATGTCATGAACAAGAGGACAAAGCCTATCTCTCACCAAAGAGCACCTAAGGAGGTTACTGATGATACATCTGTGGGTTATCTAACACATTGAAGTTTATTAGAGTCGTTCCTTTTTTCCAGAACAACTATTACGTCCGTCTGAAGTTCCGTATCTTACTTCATACTTTCTAATTAGTACAATAAATAATCTTCAAAATAGAAGATAAAATGCTGCTAGAGGAAGTAATTATTTTTCAACACAGTACCATTTGTCTGGAAAATAGTCGTGTTATAATACTGGCGGTATCTTGTTTTGAAAAAAAACCTAAGCTATTCACAGGTCGGAACATAAGAGTTGGTGGGTATCACCTTTTATGGCCTTGCTTAGGTGAGAATGACCATTGAGGGAACAAATTATGTTTAAACATCAAAATAATTATTTAGATCACTTTCTTACAAAGCCTGGGTCAGCTTCTGATGGGGAAGGAAGTGCTTAAACCACAGCAGTTTTATCTGTAAACACTGAACTTTCTGCATCGTTTTCATCTGCCCATTGGATGTTGCACTTCTTACTGGCTTAGTGTTCCAAAATGGAGTGTGATTATCAGGGAGATAACTGTCCACATGGTGGTATGGTGTCATGCTGTACCACTAGAAACGTGGTCAGGCTCAATATTGACATTAATGTTGCTGACACTGTCCTTGGAAAAGGTGTTACTTTTAAGATCCTCTTAAATAAAACAGTAACTTTAATTTTATTAATTCAAGGACAATGGATGGCATTTCTAGGTAAAGTAAAGGTATATACATGTGTATTTCCACCATCCTCTTTAGTAGAGACCTAACTGGTACTGAGAGCCCCAGTGTTTGGTGTAATAGTGCTGCTTAACATCAGCTCGCTCTCAATAGTACACATCCAGAAAGTGAACAAATTAGGGTGATTTCCTTTGAAACTCACAGTGAATGTACAAGGCGTTCGTTTATAATCACTTTAGTTGGTGACTTGAAGTCTGTTTCCCTAACCAATACTATACTTTCTTGTTTACACTGTTTTACTATTTCCTATTCTAACAAAACTTTAGCAGGCAAACAAATTGATGCAGATCATGTTAAATTCAAAAAGGGATACTGCCACTCTTAAAGATTGTAGAACTTTCACCACCACTAAATTACACAGTGAGTAAAAGTACAAAACACAGAGTTCACAGACTATACCTCAGCATTAACAGTTAATATATATTATATAGATACTTTTATATCTATCTAATATTTTTACAATCACCAGATACACCATCTTAAAGTACAAGTTACAGAAATGTGTAAAAACCATTAGTTAGAGGATACTTATTGCTCACATCAGCAAGCAGCAAATAAGGGCACGGGATTTGAACTGAAGGGAACTACTTTCTATCACCAGTGGCATTAAAATATAACACTGCACTTCACAAAGCACTGCTTCTATCTGGTTTATAGAACCAAGAGCAGCATATATCAGACCAATAACCACTACTTTAATATGTATTATAGAATTTTAAAGGACTTACCTTACAAATGGTACCTAACTACTCTATAAATATGGATGTGGACAAATGAAAATTTGCTATTTTTTTTACAATACTGTTTCATAACTTGATCATACTAGAACTACTTTGCTTTATTTTCTAGAGGGCTATGGTATGAAAATGGAGTTAACGCTGCTTATGTAGTCAAACCTACAAGATCCAGACCCCTGAAGATGTGGTCTGTGTTCATCCCAATTTCATCCAACCATTTTCCCCCACTGAAAAAAACTATCACTTGTACCTTCTTTCCTCTGATCAAAAACATTAGTTCTAGAAAAATCTTAATTTTTTTTTAATTTAACTAAATGCTGGACTATAACATACCAATATTCTGCTGCCTCTGTTTTCTTATCTCCTTAGATAATTGGATTCGAAACTGATACTGCACCTGATGGGTTGTTAACAAGATCTAGGCTTGAGAAAATGAAAGATGTGAGGTCCATGGGGGGAGTGGGGTAAAATATCAGGCTGGTGAGATTCTGGTCACAAGCCTCGAGAAAAGACTGACTTCAAGAAAAACAAATATTGGAAATGTCTAATTACATTCAATTTTTTTAAAATAAAATATGTAAACTAATGATGTGATCATCACTAAAGTGAAGCTGTTTTTACCCAAAGTATCTGTTTTTAAAATCCAGTGGTTTACTCCTCCATTGTGGATCTGGAGAACATAAAGTAACTGTATTATGTATGAACATGGTTAGGCATTGGACGTTCCTCAGCAAGAGCATCCAGTATCTCATAATGAGTGATGAGCACTATAGCAGGTACCTCCTGTCCATTGGCTTGTCTGGTCCACAGTTGACTAGGGGAGGGTAACATGTCATGTGGAGACATTCATGATTCTCAGAATCAGGCTGCTTCATTGAATGAATCTGATTATTATTCTATTGGCTGTCTTTAGTTGAAGATGTCCTTCTGACTTGAAACTGCAGAAATGGCAAAAAGCAGACAATTTTAAAATATAAATATTGAAATGAGAAATACACATTCTCTCTCTGCATGAAGTTGCATGTAGCAGGACTCGGGGGTATTCTTCATTTCTAACTAAGCAGACCTGGGTCTCAGTAATCTGGACTCTCCCTGGTCCTTGGCCTCCAGGCTCGCTTTAAGCAGTATTTTCAACCTCTCTCACACCAATGCATTCCCTTGGGGGAAACAGTTTTAGAAAAGTTAAAACTTCTATTTTTGTTAATCCTCATCTGAGGATATTAAGTTTTAGAGAGTAGAAGGGAGGGGAAGAGAGAAAGAGACACACATCAATTGGTTGCCTCCGACACGCCCCCAACCAGGGCCAGGGACCGAGCCTGCAACTGAGGTACATGCCCTTGACTGGAATCAAATCTGGGACCCTTCAGTCTACAGGCCGACGCTCTAGCCACTGAGCCAAACCAGCTAGGACACCACTTATTTTATAGTGGTATATGGCTTTGCTGTCTTTGACCTTTTAAAAAAGGGGGGGGAGGGGAGAAAAAATAGAAATGTTATTCTATTTTCTTTTCAAATGTACCTGACCTCTCCATTAAACCAGTGTTATTCCTGAGATGCAGGTACAGTGAAAAACATGTTAGCATCATAGGTTGAAACCAGTTGACAGTGGTCTTCTAATGACAAATAATAAAAATTCCACTAAAAGCACCATAACAAGTTATGAAACTCCCAAATAGCTACAGCCTTAGGAAATAATTTTAAAAGCTTTGTCCTTTATGTTACAGAAAAGGGGGAAAAAATCAGTAAATCTTTATGGTGCCTCACAAGTCTGAAAATATGACATTTTTACACTAGGTTTCTACTTTCATTGTTACCAGTTAAAATCCATATGGCTTATAGTCTTTTACTTACCAAAAAAGTGGGCAAGGGAGGGTTTTTCCTCATAGTCCCGAGTCTTTTGAGGAACAGTCCTCAACTAAATCAATTCTACATTAAGTTTTCCAAAGATATATTAGGCATATCAGACCAGATTTCAACTGCATTATTTCAACACTATATCCTGACAAAAATAAGTACCTTGCAAGCTTCCACTAATGGTGTGAAGAGGCAGTGGGGTGGGATTGTATGTAGATATGGAGATACATTACAGGGATCAGTTGTATAATTTTGCTAATGAAACTGCCAAAAAACTTTTTTAATTGAAATCACTATTTTGAGTTTCCTAGAGATCTATTTACATTTAAGAATTGAGCCATCCATGATTTCATAATGAACACACACATTTCAGAAATGTCTACCTTGTTTCTACTCTGATGGTGGTTTTATTGGGGGAGAGCTAACTAGCCTACTCTAAAGAGAAAGTATTATATTTTACAGCTCCAGGGAAGATCTGGGTATGGAATATCATTACTCTTTCTGAGCTTCTTTGTGTTTTCATCATACTCTTTCCAACTATTTTGCCTCCGTGGCAGAGAACTTCTTAACATCCTATTTCTTTTCCCACGTGAAGTAAGTGAAAATAGGCTTGTGCCTACTTTGTGGGAAGGCTCTTGAGCAGAGAGGAATGACTTAAATTTTGGGTTAAACCTGAATCCATGCCACCTCTTTGAGTAGTGATAGCGTAAATGAGATAATCTAGAAACTCTACTTCCCAGGAATTTTAACTGTTCATTTTCCAACATAGAACAGACAGGAGACAAACTCTCCATTCTGTGTATCTGCTGCCCTGTTAAACCCAAATTAAAGGAAGAGGGAAACGCTCCAGCACCACTCCATTCAGACAATGATGATTGAACGGATGCTTTCTCCATTATTAGCTCATTAATAAGATTTGCTTTCTTTGGTGCACCAGGACCAAATATCTCAACTGGTGGCAAAAACTGAGCACTGTGAGGTTTGCTTGCTTCTACTTGTGTGAGATCCAGGTAGCCTGGGTCTTCCAGCACGTTGATTTGGGACCCTGGGCTCAGGCTAGTTCGGTCAGTGAATGAATCCACACGCCCATCATAACCTAGATCGGCTGGTGCTGAGCACTGGTGCTGAGGCCAAGGGCGTTTGCACTCTCCATGATTTTCCTTATCATCCCCACCATCTTCTTGCCCTCCTTGAAAAGAGTTCTCTGTCCAGTCTGATTCCTCACTAACATTTTCAGCTTTGTTCATGTCCCTCAGGAAAACCACAATAACTGTGATGTTATCACTTGACCCAGCATCACGAGCTGACGCCACTAATTTGTGGGCAACCATGCTGCTGTCTCCATTATTCTCCTTCAGGTGGTCAGATACAACTTTCACTGCCTCATCAGGGTTCACGGTGTCATAGAAGCCATCGCAGGCCAGAATGAGGTAGTCTTCAGTTCCATCCAACACAGTAGAGGCGGAATCTGCATCCCCACAGATATATGGCTTATGTTCAGCATCTCCTGTGGGAATTAGAACGTAGGTCAGATTTTGTTTTACCTTGCTTGTAAGAATGTGCAATGCCAATGCTATGACTCTGACCACATTCTGCAATTGTGATCTGACTTTACTGGGAAGAATTTATAAACTAGTTTTAGAGAATACTTGAATTCTCTGTTAACCAGATGCTGCTTATGCCTCACTCTCAGTTGTATAATTGTCATTAATGGGGCTTAATTTCTTACCTAGCTTAGACTCTGAATTTTATGCCCTAGCTATGACTTGGGCTTAGCTGAGCATGGCAACAAATGTCACATCTAAATTTGTTGCTGTACTGGAAACTTCAGTCCTGCGTAGGAAAACCTTGTGGATTTAGTAGATCTTTTCTTTTACTGGTGGTTAACTTTGATCCAGTTGAGATTTGAGAACAGATCCACATTGAAAAACAAACCAAAGTTCTGATCATTTCTTTTTGGTAAACACTTAATTCTTATTATATCCTTGTTTAGAAATCAAGTTTCATGCTGTGAACACAAAGGAAGGCTTGAGTTACAAGGGATTTTTAAAAATCAAGTCCAACTCCCACAAGCCAGGAAAAGTCTTCCCAAGCCTCAGACAAGTGAACTAGAATGTTAGTCTCGATTCCCAGTCCAATTTGCTTTCTGTTTTTTAAATTCTGCTTTGTTTATTACTTCTAGAGAACAGTCAATGTGTATGATCATTTTTCTCATCTTTAGGGACTACCATATTGCTTTTTTCTTCAAATTGTTTCTGATCATCCCCTTCTGTCTTTATTACTATTACTCATCCTTCACCTATGAACAACTGTAAGAACCCCCAAAACCCTATTTGCTCAGCTCACCCACTTACAGAATGACATTATAGCTGGGCCTTGAAGAAGTTAGTTATCACCAGGCAGAGAAGGGTCCTGGGTTGAAGGAACAGAATTGCGAAGAGAGGGAACTGTTAGGGACTAATATGTATTTGAATATAGGGTGCTGGAAGTAGAGACAGACTGGAGACCTTGGGCCCACACACTGAGGTAGGTTTCCATCACAGACTATTAAGACAAGCCATCATCTCTAGTGCAGTTTGGAACTTCCAGATCCAGAGCACTTCCAAATCCATTCATTGTTTTCCTTAGGGATTTGGAGAGAAATAGCAAAAAGGGTCTTTACCCTATTGGGTAACCAAATATATTATTCCTTACAACAAAGGATACTTATTTCTTAACATAAAAAACAAACAAACAGTATTAAGTAGTAATTCTTAGATTAGGGTATCATAATTCATCGATAAATAATACTTTTTAAAAATTTACAAAGTGCTTTTATCATTTGTAAAGCAGTGACAGACATAGCTTAGTGGTTTAAGGATGCCAGCATGAGTCACCACTGCCTGAGTCCAAATCCTAGCACTTGTTAAAAGCCCTCATCAATTATTAGCCTTTCCATTGCACTACAACTGGACATTCTGAGTAGGGGAAGATAAAATAAAGATAAATATACTTAAGTTATCTGGCTACATTGTCACTGTTTCTGGTATCTGATATAGGTTTCCCCCAATATTTCACATTCCTTTTTAATCCTCAAGTAGACCCAGAAAGCTGAATAGGAATCCTATGGAGAACTTGGCTAGCATCAACAGTGGGCCACATGCCCCATCCAGCATTTTGAAAGGGATACCCTAAAAAACAAATACTGAATATATTTACCTGCGTTTATCTACAAGGTAAGAAACTATCTTTTTCATACAGTAGCCAGAACCGTCTTCCTCAAGCATGGTTTTGATTTAGTCCATTTCACTTCTATACTATGATGCCTTTTAATTAGCTAGTTTGTAAACGCTAGTTAAAACTTCCAATCATGGGGTTCAGTGTCCTCCACAAATCTACTTCACAGAGTTCCCCCTCTGCTACTTCACCTCACTGTATTGTTATCATCATCATTATTTTCTGAATTCCAGCTCTAAAAATAAATGTGATCTGAGTCATGCTGTTCCCAAAATCTTGTTTTAGTGTGTCAAGTAAAAGGCTACTGCAACTGTTAGTTTAGAACAGAACATACGAAGATTTGCAAAAGAAATGCTGCCAGAATTCTGGCTTTTCACCTGCTCTACTGTTGGATGTCAAATTCATGACATTTCGCCCCCAAATTTGGTAGGAGGGCATGATTATCCATTTCATGGTAGAAATGGCAACATCCTTTTGTCTTCAACATCCTCTCTCCATATGCTAGGAAACATCGTGCTTCAGTCAACTTTGGATCATACATTTGAAGGGCTTTAAAGCTTTTAATTTTCAAAGCTTTAAGAGTCATTTTTTCCTAAGTAGAGCTGAACTCTGCTTAGGAATCCTTTTTCTTGTCCCCATTTAACCCTCTATTTTATGCCATGAGCTTTCTAAATCTCTCATTTTTCAACTCCCTCTTCCAATTAAACTACTGGATTTGGGTAGATGGCCTAATTTCCTACTTCAAGAAAATTTAAGTTTATCAATCCTGAATTTCCTCAGTTCCTCTCCACCATTTCTTCTGACTTGTGTAGAGATTCACCCATATCAGTTACCATTTCTCAGAGTAAAAGGTGCCCTTTCCCTTCTCAAAGCTAACCTGTGCTCTGGGACCCTGGCTTCTCTCTCTCTCCTGTTCAATTTCTCTTCTACTGGTTCTCTACCTTAACTGTATAAACAGGGTCTGATCTAAAATCTCAAAAAAACAAAACAATGAAAGCAACCCTTTCCCAAATCAGCTTTTTCCTCTCGTCACCACACTGTCTCCCTTCACCACCACATTGTCCAAGAAACCAAATCTGTACATGCTCCTTCGTGTTATCGCTCATTTTCCCTCACCTGATTGTTTTCTGGTTTCTGTGCCTACTGATCGAACACATTTATCTCAGATGTTACCAATCATAGTCAGCCTTCATTTAATGTCATCTATAGGTTTCTGTGACTACGTGAAATGATAAAAGGAAACCAGTTTTACCTTAGGCTAATTAATACAAACAAGAGCAAGTTCGTATAGCATCTCATTACGTTATAACAAAATGATAATGAACAGAACATTATGCAAGGAACTGCTGTATCCCCTATTTTCAAAATTTCAGGTCTTTTTTTTTTTTAACCCACTTCTCACTTGACCTCTGCAGCACTTGACCCTATTCACTACTTTCTCCTAAGAAACCCTCTTCCCCTAGCGTCTGAGATACCCCGCTTCTAAAACTCTGATCCCCTCTTTATTTTCTTCACTCGCTCCTTCACTTAACAATTGTACTAGCAGCACAGCTGGCATGGCTCAGTGGTTGAGTGTCAGGTCACTGTGATTCTCGGTCAGGGCACATGCCCAGGTTGCAGGCTCGATCCACAGTAGGAGGTGTGCAGGAGGCAGCCAATCAATGATTCTTTCTCATCATTGATGTTTTTATCTGCTTCTCCCTTCTCTGAAATTAATAAAAATATGTTTTAAAAAATAATAATTGTACTAACAGCCCTGGCCTGTGTGGCTCAGTTGTTGGGCATCTTCCTGTGCACCAAAGAGTTGCCAGTTGGAGCACGTGCCTGGGGTGTGGCCGGTTGCTGGTTGGGGGCGTGCAGGAGGTAGCCAATTGTTTCACTCTCACATCAATGTTTCTCTTCCCCTCTCTGTCTCTCTCTCTCTCTGTCTCTCTATCTCTCTCTCTCTCTCAATAAATTTTAGAATCTTAAATAAAAATAGCACTAACAATCACTGTTTAAGACTGTGACATACAGACCTCTTGAGTGTGGTGCATGTATTGTGCTATTTAATACAAAAACTTCATGACTTAGGTCAGTGGTCGGCAAACTCATTAGTCAACAGAGCCAAATATCAACAGTACAACGATTGAAATTTCTTTTGAGAGCCAAATGTATTAAACTTAAACTTCTTCTAACTCCACTTCTTCAAAATAGACTCGCCGAGGCCGTGGTATTTTGTGGAAGAGCCACACTCAAGGGACCAAAGAGCCGCATGTGGCTCACGAGCCACAGTTTGCTGACCACGGACTTAGGTACTGTTACTGTTCACACTTTACAAAGAACAAATAGAAACAGAGAAATAAACTTCCCAAGACCCACAGCTTGTAACGTGGCATATCCAAGATACAAACCCAGAGAGCTGACTTCATTATGTTATTTCTACCTTAAGGAATGAGGCTCTTTCCATACTACACATTTTTCTTGGGCAATGTCATCCATACCCATAGTTTCAACTAATGTATATGTTACTTCAGAGGTTGCTAATATTATTGCCAAAATGGGATGAGTTCCCAAATCTCTATATTCAATTCAGAATTCTGCTAAGCTCCAGATCTGTATTTCCAGCTGCATATAAATTATCTTTTCCAAAACATACCACAGGTACATAGAATATAAAATATATCCAAAATGAACTCCTCATCTGCCCTCCTCCCCACCCACCAAATTGCTGCTGCTTTATTACCAATGCTTTATCTTCTCAGTCACACAAGTCAGAAGCCTGGAAGTTAGCTTTCCTCTTCCCCCACAAACTGTCATTTCTGTCCCATCAATTTATACCCTCTGTATCCCTTTTTGGCTGCCTCATCTCTGTAAAAGTGTATCAACAGCTTCCTGAATAATCATTCATCTAGACTTTCTACTCTAGTCTGTCTTACAAACGTAACTACAAACTGATCGTGTGGGCCCCTCTGCTTATCACCTGGTAAAGCCCAGACTACTTAGCCCCTTCACAACTCAGCACCAGCACTTCCACCTCTGCCCAGCCTCTGTTCCTAACACACAAGGCTCTTTCCGACGCCCATGTATTTACATCCCCCTGTACCTGGGATTCCTCCCTGAATACTGTCCTCCATGCCCAACACGAAAGTCACTTCCTCTGTCAAGTCGCTTATTCTGTCCTAGACTGTCACTTAGTCAAGGACACTCTTCCCCTGCTTTAGTTTCCCCATGTGTTACATTTTTAGAAACAAGAAAAGTCAAGTATCTCCCTAGTAAAGCTGGTTCTATAACAGGCATTAAAGATACCTCTCAAACACTGACAAAGATGGGAAGATCAAGAGGAAGAGGTCTTTGGTTGGAATTGTCAAAAAATAATTCTATATAGAATGTTTTAGAAATGGGAAATTTTCCCTATTTGGCCTTATTCCAGAGTTCCTAATAACTCCCTCAGTCATAAGATAAAGCCAACTTTCACTTTTTTAGGAGATATTTGCAGAATTTTTCTTTCTCTCTCAGCCTTCTGCTACCCACATTTGGGCCACTTCACAGCTTGCCAGTACCTTTCCAAAGAGTGGGAGGAACAACTCACATCCGTGGTGAAACTGAATCAGTCCTTTGAGATTTTTGGTAATGATAAGCAAAAGTTGGGGATTAGAGGTAAATTCCATTAATCCATGTTATCCCTGTGTCAGATTACCTCATTTCTGTAGGAAGCTGTGACTAAGAACTGCAGTATATATGCATATATGCGTATCACCCATATAGGCACTCACATTGATTGATTCTTTAAAAACAACAACAGAAAATAAAGCTAAGGCATGAAACCTAAAATGAACTCAGGCGCCAAAGTGAAACAAAGACAGAAAGTAGACTATAACTCAATTTTCTGAACTTATACTCTTGAATTTTGTCCAATCAATTTAGCCGTTTACTCTCTAAGTTTTAGACAGTTTTGTTGACTTACCCTTCTTTTGAAGAATTTAGGTCCTAGGGAGCAGATTCTTTGAAACTCCAGAGTTATCTGGCAAATTATTACACTCATATAGAAGATTATTTTCATCTAAAAAGCACAATGTTTTCCCCATGAATTTGTTCTCTGTTGTTTAGTCATTTAAAAATTCATAATGAATGACATAAAGGTAAAATATGGGGAGAGGTTTCCATTTTCTGGAAAATACTTATTTAAACTAAATATGACCTAAAATGAAATGAAATGATTGTGTGGATTTGTGTACCAAAGATTAAAGACTTCCTTTTAAAAAAAAATAAGGGGAGATAGAAACTAGTAAATTCTACGTTTCTTAATACAGTTCCCTTTTAATAATGGAATTTAAGCATACAAATGAGTAGGTTAATTAAATAATTTACAGAGCCACCATCCAACTGCTATTTTAAATAATAAAAAGTACACTGATAATACAAATTATCATCTCTGGTTTCTTGTTGTATCAGAGTTAACATAAGACAATGAGCCAAAGAGGACAGTTCAGAGAAACAGAAATTAATTGGTTTTTCCTACCAATAGCTCTGGAGACCGACAGACTTCCATTCACCCGCCAGGCACCAAACCAGACTACACAACCTCCCAGGGCCTCAATTCGCTGCTTTTCATCCTAAACAGCAATGCAATGAAAAGAAGCATATAACTAGAGTCAGGACTTATTCATCTACTTTAACAGTAAACAACAGATATATTCATCAGCTTTCTGGAAAGTTTCTCTTTATTTCTCCTGTGGAAGGTGGGCATGGATGCTGAGATAATGGTGATAATTATGTTATTAAGAGAATCTTAATAACCAGAAAATTGCCTTTGTGGAACAGACCATACTTACTTCTCTGTCTGGTTTGTGTGGCTTCATTAGTTCAACAGCTTGGCCCTTTCTCACAAGCATAACCTGGGAATCACCCACCCAGGCTACATGTAGCATGTTGCCTCTGATAAAAGTCACCACTCCTGTGGTCCCACATCTTAAGCTCTGAAAATAGTTTAAAGAAAACTAGAGTCAGTAAAAATAAATAGATATCAAATTCTAAGAACATATATGCAAAACCCATTGACAGACAATAGAATGGGGAAGGCGTGGAGGGGGCAAAAAGGGAGCATCTCCCATAATACTGTCAACAATAAAATTTAAATAGATATAATTCTCATTGAGAAGCAATTTATAATTGATTCAGACCTTTCAGTTGGGAGCTAGATTATTAATAGATTGATTTCACAAATAAATAGCAATTTCTATTTTTAAATTTGAATTTCTTATTTTGATATGCATGTATGTACTTAAATGTGCACACATATAGATCCATTTATCTGTGATATGCAAGGCAGGGATAATTATTAATTCCATTTTATATACAGGTAAGAAAACGATGATAGGTTATGTGACTTGTCCAAGGGCAGGTAACTGATTAGTACACATAAGAGAAATGAAATTCTTTTTCCTGCTAGTCCAGTGCTGAATCCACTACAACAACTCTAAGAGTAAAGATTACCATACTGGCCGAAGCCGGTTTGGCTCAGTGGATAGAGCGTCGGCCTGCGGACTGAAAGGTCCCGGGTTCGATTCCGGTCAAGGGCATGTACCTTGGTTGCGGGCACATCCCCAGTTGGGGGTGTGCAGGAGGCAGCTGATCGATGTTTCTAACTCTCTATCTCTCTCCCTTTCTCTCTGTAAAAAATCAATAAAATATATATTTTTTTAAAAAAGATTACCATATTGTGGTCTCTGTTTTGTTACTGACATACTGTATGTTTGGGGAGAGTCCTCACTTTACAAAATAACATGTAAAGCATCTGATTGCTACACAAATGCTCCCATACTCTGGATAGTAAGATAGGAGCCAAGAGATAAATACATTCCCTGGAGTTAGTGGTAAGATGCTTACTAGTATACTTTAAAACAAAAAATTTTAGAAATGAACTTTGTAAACTTGCTTTTGGAACATTGCATAAAGAACTAACAGCCTGGAATTTCACTGCAATAGCTCAGTATCACTTTACTTAATGCTCTTGATACTACTATACTAATATGACATCTTCATTTGACATGAGTCACCACCAAATGAGCATGACTTTCTGTTATTAAGAACTTGTCCTAAATTAGAACCAGTGCGTCATGGGTGGTAAAAGGCCCCTTGTAGCCAATGAGAAAAACAACTCCTTTTCCCTATATAGGGATAGTCTGTTATAAATCCTCACCCACCAATAAAATGTCTTCCCACACAGACTGTTCAAAAACTCAGCCCCCTGGAACACATGATAAAGACATTGCAGTGCATATGCCCTGGAGAGAACAGGAGGCAGGGCTGCTTCGCAACAGGAATAGCTGCTTGCTTCCCAGCAGTTAGCAGCACATGGAAGCACAAGGAGAAAACTTAACTGTTTGTTGAGACAAACCTAAATTACTCAAGAGAACTACTGGGAGGACTGAGCTAAACTAGGGTCCCTGGCAAAGCAAATAAAGTGAACTTGGTCAGGAAAAAAGTCATACTTTTGAGTACACAGAGGAAAAGGGATAGAACAGAGGATGAGAAAGGCAAGTGATTCTCTTAGCTTCACAATGGTGATTACAGATCATCTCTCAGGGGCCGGGTTTGTCCTCAGAATGACAAACAGCTGGACAGTGCCAGCACTCAAGAGATTGGGAAGGTCTGAGGTCGACACTGTATCTTGTTTTCTAGCCCCACATCTCTATATGTAGACCTTAGTGGTTGCTGATGGTGGATTTACCTATTAATCTAAACCTAGGGTATACGTGGGAAATACAGGCTATTTCTCTTGCCTAATAACAAATAGTTCTGAATTATTTCATTAATTCTAAGCCACACTACTGCTGTATAGCAAACTATGAGATCAAAGAAATGGATTAAAATGACTACCCTGTTCCCTCCAGCTATTTTGAAGAGTTAATGTTTAGGTCATATAATAGTATAATTACATTAAAAATTATTCTCTTTCTATTGGGCCCCAGTTAGAAATGAATGTAGAATACCATAGTTAATTATGTACCAATACCCAGACTGATAATTAAATTTTTACTTTTAAATCTTAATATAGAGCCCCTGTCATTTATGCAGAGTAAAAACCTTATCTGATTAACCTTAAGAAATTAGGACATGAGCTCTGACTTTTCTTCCTGTTAAGAGAATCAGTTCAAGGATTATCTAAGGATTCACTGTCTCCAAGCAAATTTCCCTCAACAGATACACAGCAAAACACTGCCAACCCATTTAGAACTAAATGCATGGGAGTAATCCCAGCTTTGGTTTCTTTTTTAAACCATTGTTTTAATCTCCATTTCCAGATTTTATCAGCAAAAGTCAGCTTAGAGAGATGGTCCTCATGTGAACCTGACAGGTAATAGTGAGTATGAAAGACAAAACTCATCTGCCAGATCCAGCAATGGAGTGCCTTGGTAGAAAATTACAGCTTGGGAGTTTCTATACTGTACATCATAGCACCCCACTAAAACTCTTCCAAAGAGAGAATAAGAACTACAACAGAATCCAATACTGTGGGTCAAGAACAGTTTGGAAGAGAACTTTAATGCCTGCCACAAAAGGGAAAATACAAATAGCCCTTTAACCACAGATCAGTTGAGCTCAGCCAGTGCAGTCATGACAAGAATTTATGAGAAAAAGGCATACCTCCCTGGCTGCTTTCTGTACAAACCGTTCATCAGTGACCCGAAAGGCCCGGCACAAGGCTTCAGCAGGATCATGGGGGAACATCTCCTGGCGTACCAAGTTAACGTGCAGGTGAATGGAGGCATAAATGGCAGCATCTACTCCTCCGTGGCCATCAAACACTGCAAAGTAAGCTTGTTCTTCCTGGTCCTGTCAATACAAACACACAAATAGTGGCCCCCTGTACTGTTGCCCAGATTAATGAGATTAAGTGTTTCCCTTTTCTGATATGCCTGATCAACTGCTAAAACACCTGCAATACTAGGGCATATGTGTTTACACCAGAATGCTGGAACACATCATGCCCAATTAGCTCTGGCTGAAGTGCCCTCTCTCTGTGAAAGTTGTCTTGCACCATGGAAACCACCCACATGTATTTGCTTCAAAATTGCTATTACAATTTTGAGGGGAGAGGGAGGAAAAAGAAGGTAATGAGGAGGAACTGAACAAAAACTGTTCTGGATTGAGTGATTTTTTCCAAAAAGAAAAGCCTTTTAATCATAAAATTAGAAACTAAGAACAATAGGAAATAATTGGCCTTCCAGCACAAGTCCAATTATGTTAGGTTGTTTAAAATACAGAGATAATGAAAGCATACACATACTTTTAAACTACAATATCTCTCTCACAAGTCATTCATAGTCACATTGAATCCTCAACCAGTCTAAACTGGTTGGCAAAACTTGAACCGCAGAGATGTCCAAATGCACTTAACACTTCCTTGTCCCCTATTCGAGGATTCAGCTTCCCATTCCCTTGCCATCCCCCTCCTCCCCCAAAAACTGTCAGAGGGAGGGCTTCCGAACCCGTGCTTTGTCCTGCCAAAGGAAGCCTAGTCACAAGATTACATTTAACCCATTAAGTAATTTGCTTCTTCAACTCAAGTATTTAAATCTCAGATCTACCTTGCTTAGGAGATATATAACTCACTGAACTCTTTAACAGTCCTGGACTGTCTTTAGACAACAGCATTTAATGATTTTCATTTCTAAGTTTTTGGCATTCCTTGAGCTCTAGAAGCTTGGATGAGTCTAGGTCCTGTCATTCAAACAAATATCCAAAGTAAACAATATAATTTTTTGTGCTTGTTTTCCCATCTGTTAGGTAGGGGTGAGTTGCTATCTCATGGGGATTTGGAAGGACTACTAAAACAACAGGTATATTTGTACTTTGGAAAAGTTCTTTTAAAGAGTATACTAGAGGAGAAACCAAGATGGCGGCATAGGTAAACACCTAATCTGCAGCCTCGCACAACAATTTCAAAAATACAACTAAAAGTCAAAACGGACATCATCCAGAACCACAGGAAAGCTGGCTGACTGAAATGCCCACAACTAGAAGGAAAGAGAAAACCACAAGGAAAATCAGAGGAGCCATAAAAGCCTGAGGTACGGAGACATGGGAGGAGACACAGGCGCGTGCAGGGAGGTCGGAGCCGGAGAGGACGAGGCGGCTGAGTGCCTGGCTGGCGTTCTCTAGCAGGAAGGAGATTGAAAGCTCCAGAATTCGCTGAACCCCAGCTCCGACTGCACTGAACCCCAGTTCCGGGCGAGACCCTGGGGAGCCAGGCTCATACTGGGGGAATCTGGGCTGTAAGGCGGAAACTCAGGGGAGCGGCGAAAGGCAGAGCTCCGGAGGCGCACACGTGAATGCGCGCAGAGGACGGACTGTAGACTGTGCTGCTGAATTGCCTTATCAGGAAGGAGACAAAAGCTCCGGACTGCGCTGAGCCCCACTTCCAACTGCACTGAAACCCAGTTCCGGGCGAGAATCTGGGAATCCAGATTCATTGGGGGAGAGACTAGACTGTTTGGCAGTGGGCGAAACTCCAGGGCGCCTTTCTCTCAGAGGTGCTTACAGGGAGTACAAAGGGACACTGAGGGACACTGAGACCCAGGAACCTCATAGGGCAGGGCTGACGGGAAGCCAAGGCTGTAGGCTCCACCCTGAAACTCCACCCCATCCAAGCTGAGCACAGAGGCTTTTACAATTTTGCAAGTCTAGTTGAATAAGGCTGTCTCCCGGCATAGACACAGGTGATCCTCACAGCCAATTGGCCTGGAGGTCAATTCCTCCCAGTGTACCAACAGCAATAAAGGCTTAACAACACCAAGACTTTGCACTCAGCCCACAAAGTGGGGTACCAAGAGCAACCACCTAGGGTGATTGGGGAAGCTGAGCTACTGGCCCTATAGGTCACTGACCACACAAAGCCACTCCCATCAACACAGGGAGGCAGCCAAAATGAGGAGACACCGAAGTATGTCCGAATAGAAGAGATGGAGGAAAGTAAACTAATGGACGACACAGTGTTCAGAACCACATTTATAAGGTTACTCAAGAATCTTCTAAAAACCTCTGAGAAACTTGAAGAGACCTTCAAGGACCTTAATGAGAATACCAAAAAAATGGAAAAGGACCAGTCAGAAATTATGCATACACTGTCTGAAATAAAGAATATACAGAAACTCAACTGTAGATCACTGTACCCCAAGAGTCAAACCAAAGATCTAGAACATGAGGAAGCAAAAACACCCAACCAGAGAGGTGGAATGTAAGAAGAATCCAAAAGTGTGAGGATAGCATAAGGAACCTCTGGGACGGCTTTAAGCGTACCAACATCCGAATTTTTGGGGTGCCAGAAGAAGAGAGAGAGCAAGATACTGAAAACCTATTTGAAGAAATAATGACAGAAAACTTCCCCCACCTGGTGAAAGAAATAGACTTACAAGTTCAGGAAGCGCACAGAACCCCAAACAAGAGGAATCCAAAGAGGACCACACCAAGACACATCATAATTAAAATGCCAAGGGCAAAAGACAAAGAGAGAATCTTACAAGCAGCAAGAGAAAAACAGTTAGTTACCTACAAGGGAGCACCCATACGACTGTCAGCTGATTTCTCAACAGAAACTATGCAGGCCAGACGGGAGTGGCAAGAAATATTCAAAGTGATGAACAGCAAGAACCTACAACCAAGATTACTCTACCCAGCAAAGCTATCATTCAGAATTGAAGGTCAGACTAAGAGCTTCACAGACAAGAAAAAGCTAAAGGAGTTCATCATCAAGAAACCAGGATTACATGAAATGCTGAAGGGTATTCTTTAAGAAGAGGAAGAAGAAAAAAAAAAGGTAAAGGTAAAAATTATAAACAACAAAAAGACATCAAATACATACCTACCAACAAGTGAATCTAAAAATCAAGTGAATAAAAAAAATCTGAAGAACAGAATGGACTGGTGAATATAATAGAATCAGGGGCATAGAAAGAGAGGCGACAGACAATTCTCAGGGGGAAGGGGGTCTGAGGGGTGCAGGAAGAGATTGGACAAAAATCTTACACCTATGGATGAAGACAGTGGCAGGGGAGTAAGAGTATGGAGTGGGGTGGGGAATCAGGTGGAGGGGAGCTATGGGGGGAGGGGGAAAAAAGGAACACCTGTAATAATCTGAACAATAAAGATTTATTATAAAAAAAAAGAATATACTACATTTATGTAAGTATCAGATGTAAATGTCCAGAAAGTAATGATTATACCCAAATATTATTAAGTCTGTACCTACTACAGACATTACATGCTAGTTAGTTTAGCAGTCTAATGAACACCACCTGCAAGGTTAACTGACTAAATCGTTCAATCTAGAGAAACAGTCCTGACATAAGATTTCTACCTGTACTGAAGAGTAGTACTCATTTTTATACAACTCAATTGGTAGGATAAGGGTAAAATAGAAAAACAGCATATATAAGCAGTTTTTAAATGATGAATGAGCTGCTGTGGGATTATCATAGAGAGGAGGCAATAATTCCTTAATTGGGACATGAGACTGCAACTGAACAATGTGAGATCTGTGGAGAGATTCTTAGTATAGATAGCATCAGAAGAAACGGGAGAAGTCTAATGGATTTCTTAAATAGTATAGCTTCTTTTTTTATTTATTTATTTTTTACAGAGAGGAAGAGAGAGGGATAGAGAGTTAGAAACATCGATGAGAGAGAAACATCGATCAGCTGCCTCTTGCACACCCCCTACTGGGGATGTGCCCGCAACCAAGGTACATGCCCTTGACCGGAATCGAACCTGGGACCCTTCAGTCCACAGGCCGACGCTCTATCCACTGAGCCAAACCGGTTTCGGCCTAGTATAGCTTCTTAAATTTAAAAAAAATATTGAGTTTTTTCTCTATTATAAAGACGGTGTACATTTTTTTGGCCTGATAAAGAAGTGTAAAGAAGTAAATATCTATAATCCCACCATCCACAGATAACCAGTCTTTTACATATATATATATACATTTTTCAATAAAATTAGGATCATACTATACATTGAATTTTATATCCTGCATTTCCCACATGTCATTAAGTATTCTCAAAGACATAACTTTAAATATATGTGTACTATACATTTTATGAACATATCATAGTTATCATTCCCTATATGTAATAATTTAGATCATTTCCAATTTCTTATTATTGACAATGTTTTATAAAAGAGTTCTGTCAAACAAAACATCCTTTGGGTTATATTTGCATGGACATGGTAACATTTGGAAATAAAGGTATCACTTCAGCCGAAACCGGTTTGGCTCAGTGGATAGAGCGTCAGCCTGCGGACTGAAGGGTCCCGGGTTCAATTCCGGTCAAGGGCATGTACCTTGGTTGCAGGCACATCCCCAGTAGGGGGTGTGCAGGAGGCAGCTGATCGATGTTTCTCTCTCATAGCTGTTTCTAGCTCTCTATCCCTCTCCCTTTCTCTCTGTAAAAAATAAATAAAATATATATATTTTTAAAAAGATATCACTTCATCTATCTTGTAATATAAGCACCAGTTACTAACCCACCATCACTGCTTATCAGACCCTGACAGTCAGCTTAAATTTAAATTTAACTGCTAAATAAAGGAAATATTGTGCTTTGTAGAAATGACTACATTGTAATTTCTAAGTTATGGACTTAAGGAAAGAGTTAAGTGACAGGCAAAGAAAACAAACCTGCCTCTGTTTGCATTAACAAAATACACTTAATAGAAGGAGAAGAGGAATATGACAAGAACATGGTTATTAAGTTGACAAGGCTCATATGATCCAATTTGTCAGTCACAGATTCAGGAAATGTAATTCCAGCTACTTTCTATCAGAAACCAAGATTTAAAAAAGAAAACCACATGAAATCAGTAAACGGTCTCAGTCTCAACTTCATTCCTTTATGTTTGTGTTTTGTGTTGCGCTTCAGCAACATAATGTGGAACTTAATAAATACCACTTGATTATACTATGAAAATAGTTTCCTTAAAGAAAAACACACAGCTTTATAGTGATATAACAGTTTGTTTTTTTTACTTGTATGTCTATAGAATAGCTCTGGAAAGTTACACAAGAAACTGCTAGTTCCCTTGCCTTCATGGAAGGGAACTGAGTGTTAGACAAAAATAAGAGAGATTTTATTTTTCTACTCTAAACCATGTGAATGCATTACCTATTCAAAATAAAATAATTCCCTTTCTTTTTTTAAAAATAAATCTTTATTGTTCAGATTACAATTGTTCCTCTTTTTTCCCCCCATAGCTCCCTTCCATCTGGTTCCCACCCCACCCTTTGCCCTTACCCCCTCCTCCCGCCCCATCCTCACCCATAGGTGTACGATTTTTGTCCAATCTCTTCCTGCACCCCCCACACCCCTTTCCCCCCCAGGATTATCAGTCCACTCCCTTTCTATGCCCCTGATTCTATTATATTCACCAGTTTCTTCTCTTTATCAGATTTTTTATTCACTTGATTTTTAGATTCACTTGTTGATAGATATGTATTTGTTGTTCATAATTTTTATCTTTACCTTTTGCTTCTTCTTCCACTTCTTAAAGAATACCTTTCAGCATTTCATATAATACTGGTTTGGTGTTGATGAACTCCTTTAGCTTTTCCTTATCTGTGAAGCTCTTTATCTGCCCTTCAATTCTAAATGATAGATTTGCTGGGTAGAGTAATCTTGGTTGTAGGTTCTTGCTAGTCATCACTTTGAATATTTCTTGCCACTCCCGTCTGGCCTGCATAGTTTCTGTTGAGAAATCAGCTGACAATCGTATGGGTGTTCCCTTGTAGGAAATTAACTGTTTTTCTCTTGCTGCTTTTAATATTCTCTCTTTGTCTTTTGCTCTTGGCATTTTAATTATGATGTGTCTTGGTGTGGTCCTCTTTGGATTCCTCTTGTTTGGGGTTCTGTGCGCTTCCTGAACTTGTAAGTCTATTTCTTTCACCAGGTGGGGGAAGTTTTCTGTCATTATTTCTTCAAATAGGTTTTCAGTACCTTGCTCTCTCTCTTCTTCTGGCACCCCCATAATTCTGATGTTGGTACGCTTGAAGTTGTCCCCAGAGGCTCCTTACAATATCTTCATATTTTTGGATTCTTTTTTTCTTTTTTCTTTTCCCGTTGGGTGATTTTTTGCTTCTTCGTATTTCAAATCTTTGACTTGATTCTTGCGATCCTCTAGTCTGCTGTTGGATCTCTGTATATTATTTTTTATTTCAGTCAGTGTATGCTTCATTTCTACTTGGTCCTTTTTCATATCCTCAAGGGTCTCACTAAATTTATCAGCCTTTTCTAGAAAATTCTTGAAAAAACTTATAACCGTGGTTTTGAACTCTATATCCAGTCCTTTGCTTTCCTCCATTTCTTTCATTTGTGACCTGTTCCTTTGTCTCTGCATTTTGGCTGCTTCCCTGAGTTGATAGAGTGGCTTTGTGTGCTAGATGTCCTATAGGGCCCAGTGGCTCAGCCTACCCAGTTACCTGAGGTGGACACTCTTGGTGCACCCCTTTGTGGGCTGTGTGCACAGTCTTGTTGTAGTTAAGCCTTGATTGTTGTTGGTATCACTGGGAGGAATTGACCTCCAGGCCAACTGGCTGTGAGGATCAGCTGTGTCTACGCTGGGAGAACTTCTGTGCTGGAGACACTCTATGAGACAAGACTTGCTTCAGTGGGGCTTTGGTGCTCACGGAGTCTGCCCCCTGAGTGTGACCCTTATGGATCTGAGGAGTTGTAATCTGGATGGTCCTACTCTGACCCCTGGGTACACTGGCTCTTGGATCTCCAAGAAGGTGCTAATTTAGCCTCTGCCTTAGGCCACCCAGCAGGAGGTATGGATAGATCTGCAGATTCCACTTCTTTGTTTGGGTTTTGAAGGTGCCCAGATGAGGCCCAGCTGTGAAGCAATGCAAGCTGCTGCGGGGCCTTGGGCCTTCTTTTGGATGTTCTGGGTCTCACTGACTCAGCTGCAGTTTGTTAGGCAAGTTTAGAATTCAAAGGACCAGGCCACTCATATGCAAAAGCCTCTGCACTCAGCTTGGATGGGGTAGAGTCTCAGGGCAGAGCAAACAGCAATGGCTTCCCATCAGCCCTGCCCTAAGAGGCCCCTGGGTCTCAGTGTCCGGCGGTAATCACTGCAAGCACCTCTGAGGGAAAGCCGCCCTCGAGTTTTTTTTTTTTTTTTTTTTTTTTTTTTTTAAATATATTTTATTGATTCTTTACAGAGAGGAAGAGAGAGGGATAGAGAGTTAGAAACATCGATGAGAGAGAAACATCGATCAGCTGCCTCCTGCACACCCCCCACTGGGGATGTGCCCGCAACCAAGGCACATGCCCTTGACCGGAATCGAACCCGGGACCCTTCAGTCCGCAGGTCGACGCTCTATCCACTGAGCCAAACCGGTTTCGGCCGCCCTCGAGTTTTGCGCACTGCCAGACCAGTTTCTCCCCGTATGAGTCTGGGTTCCCAGAGCCTCGCCTAGAACTGGAGTTCAGATCAGTTGGGAGCTTTTGTCTCCCTCCCGATTGAGATTGAGAAAGCCAGCCGCATACTCAGTTGCCTCTCTGTGCACATGCCTCCGTACCTCTGTCTTCCACAGCTCCTCTGAGTCTCAGTGTGCTTTTCTCTTTCCTTCTATTTGTAGAATTTCAACTCAGCCAGCCTTCTTGTGGTTCTGGATGATGTCCGTTTTGTCTTTTAGTTGTAGTTTTGAAATTGTGCGAGACAGTTCAGGTGTTTACCTATGCCGCCATCTTGGTTTCTCCCCTAATTCCCTTTCTATTGTCTAATGCAAGCAAATTTGTGCCACTTTGCCTTTAATCCTATTCAGACATATCAGATACTATCAGAAGTACAGGGTAGGTTTACAGTTGCTTGTATGGAAAATAATATAGTAGTTAATAAATAATAATACAACAATAAACTCCCACCCAGCCGGTTGAGCATAGACCTATGAACCAAGAGGTCACCGGTTTAATTCCTAGTCAGGGCACATGCCTGAGTTGCAGGCTCTATCCCTAGTAGGTGGCATGCAAGTGGCAGCTGATCAATGATTCTTTCTCATCATTGATGTTTCTCTTTCTCTCTTCCTCTCTGAAATCAATTTTTTAAAATATATATTTTTAAAAAGAATAAACTCCTGAACTCACAACTGTAAACCCACTTTTTAAAATTAATTGCTGTTTATTGATTGATTGATTTTAGAGAGAGGGGAAAGGAAAGGGATAGAGAGAAACACGGATGAGAGAGAAACTTCAACTGGCTGCCTACTGCATGCCCCCTACTGGGGATCAAGCCAGCAATCTGGGCATGTGGGCTGAATAGGAATGGAACCAGTAAACTCTTGGTTCATGGGTCAATGCTAAACCACTGAGCCACACCAGCCAGGTTATACACCTACTTTTGCCCCACCCTGTATATTAGGAGTTCTGTTAGAAAACCATGAAAGTGTTTTTATAAATCTCATTGACCTCAGAAGTGCCCTTTACCTCTAGGTTGAAGAGCATATTAAAGTCAGGAATGCAGACATGTTTGTCCTCCATTTTCCTGCGCATGTTTTTGATGGCATGGATTGATGTCTCATAATAAAGCTGGGGTCTCCTTCGGAGAGGGAAGTCTTTCACCCAGCTGCAGCAAATCTCATGTAGTTTGCTGAAGACAGAACGGGCCAACTTCACTGTCTCAATCTCTGTGAAAGAAACACAGAAACCCCCAATGAAGAGCCTTGTAAAGCTGCTTTTCACTTGCCTGATTGGTAAAGACAGAAGTAGGTCACACCAGTTAAGCTCCTCCTTAATAGAAGAAATTCCTTCTTCTCAAGAGAAATGAAGTGTTGCTTCTGAAAAGAGAAAATGACAACCTATCTAGTAGAAAATCATCCAGCAGCTGCCACTAGGATGATCCTATATCCTGAGGAGAAACCTCTGTTCAGGGCTGGGTCTTGGCCATGGCTGGGTTTCGTCTAGCCCACAAAGTGCTCTGGACACTGCTATCTAGTTCAGGGCACTGTTTCCCACTCAGTTGGCTGCCATTGTTATCATCTGGAAGGCCAAGCCCCCTATGGTTAGATGAGTGACTGAAATATGAACAGTGGCTATCCAGCTGATTAGAACATGAAAGGATTCTGAGCAACATTATTTATTTATAAACTACAGAGATCAGAAGAGTTTACCTTATCATTTGTCTGTCTCCCCTTCCTAGCCTCTTTTCCTCTTTCCAGTTCCCCGTTTTCTCTCCTGTAACTGATTATAGCTCTGAAATAAATTATTTTTGTTGATTTGTTTTGTTTCGTTAATCCTTATCCGAGGAAATTTTCCCCCGACTGATTTTTTTAGAGAGAGTGGAAGGGAGGGGAAAAGAGAAATTCTGATGTGAAAGGGACACATCAATTGACTGCGTCCCACATGCGCCCTGACCTGCAGCTGGGAATGGAGCCTACTCCCTTGACCAGAATTGAATCAGAGACCTTCTGTCCTCAGGCTGACACTCTAACCACTAGCCAAACCGGCTAGGGATGTTGATGTCTTTTGTTATTTATTTAAAGTTTTAGGCAATAGCTTAAATAGTTTAGCCAAAAGGTTAACAAAGTTTTTTATTTCTCTAAGGAAAAAATACTTACATTCTATGTGTGTAACCCTGGATAGAAAAGAAAAAAAGATAACAATCAAAGGATTCTCTACTCCTAGACTATTAAGTCTACTACTCAACCTATTAAGTGGAGCTGACTAGCTGATTTCTGAGACTGATTTGCATCCCTCAGTGTATGGACAGATACGAAAGAAAGCCTTTTAAGCAACACTGAATAGTATTGACCAGATTGTCTCACATCACCTCCATTCAAGTTGTCCTCTCCTCAAGTTGCAGTTATTGAAATAACCAAGGGGAGATTAGGTTTTCTCAGGCCAGTATTTGAGGTTCTTCTTATATCCCAGGTAAAAAAAATTTAGAATTCTCAAATTTTTGTTTTACTTTACTAAGTCACATATAGCTTGACAGACTGAGAAAATGTGTGCCAGATGGGAAATGGCTGTACATGCCTCTTGCCATCTACAATACAAGTCCCAAAGAAGAGAGACTGTGTGTTCTTAGAACAGCCTGGGAACTTAGTCTCATTTTATATTTCTTGCCCAGACATTGCCTAAATCTGTGACTACAGTTACTTGTTTTCTTATTCAAGTTTCTTTTTTAAATGACTGTTTAGAACTGACCTCAAGGTTTTGTTGCTTTTTTTCTCATTAACATAATACAGGGTGGTAAACTATGTTTTGTGGTTTTGTCCCCTTGACATTTTTATATAACTGAAAATAAAGGGTACTTTTGAAAGGAACAAGTAAAATCTGAGGAGATGTATAGAAAAGGGAAACTGAGGCCAAGAAATAACAACATTTTGATGGTTTTAAGCAACTCCAATCTTTTTTTTTAAGCACCAGCTGCCAGACACCACCTCTTTCAGCCAGCAGTTGCCTATTTGTATCACTCCAAACATGTGTCTGGATATGCATTTGACTCAATCACAGCAGAGGATTGCAAAACGATAAATGAATTCAGAAACTTGTAGGTATAATAGAGTTGAGTGAAACAAATAACTGATAATAATATAAACCACTATATCATTCTTTGATTTGTATATTACTCTTATTTTATAGACCTGGACTGTTCAATAAAATATCTTTATAGCTGCAGTTGTGGCTACTTAAAATTTAAAATTCAGTATTTTGTTCATATTAGCTGTATTTCAAGTACTCAATAACTGCATACAGTCAGTAGCTACTGCACTGGACAACACAGGTAGAGATTATTTTGTGTGTTTTTTCTTTTGACCTATCCTATATAATAAAGAGGTAATATGCAAATTGACCATCACTCCAACACACAAGATGGCTGCCACAAGATGGCCAGCAGGGGAGGGCAGTTAGGGGTGACCGGGCCTGCAGGGGAGGACAGTTAGGGGTGACCAGGCCTGCAAGGGAGGGCAGTTGGGGGCAACCAGGCCAGCAGGGGAAGGCAGTTAGGGGTGACAGGCCGGCAAGGGATGGCAGTTAGGGGTGACCAGGCCTACAGGGGAGGACAGTTAGGGGCAATCGGGCCAGCAGGGGAGCAGTTAGGCGTCAATCAGGCTGGCAGGAGAGTGGTTAGAGGATGATCAGGCTGGCACGCAGAAGTGGTTAGGGGCAATCAGGCAGGCAGGCAGGCAAGCAGTTGGAGCCAGCAGTCCTGGATTGTGAGAGGGATGTCCGACTGCCCATTTAGGCCCGATCCCTAAACAGGCAGTCGGACATCCCTTGAGGGTTCCCAGATTGGAGAAGGTGCAGGCTGGGCTGAGGGACACCCCCCCTGCACGAATTTCGTGCACTGGGCCTCTAGTTAATATATAAATTATGCTAACAGAGTTCCCAATATTTTTGTTTTGTTCATGCTGTTTTGCCAGCAAAATGCTAAGTATATGGTAGGCTCTCGATAAAATACTCAACAAAATAATTAACTGCTGTACTCAATGTTACCAATATTTTATTTAACATATTTAACATTGATTGTTAAGATTGATCTCATTTCTTTTGTAAGTCTTGTCCTAGACAGCTTGTCTAAGTTTTGGTATCAGTGTTATGCTGTGAAAATTTTCATTTTTATGAAATCGAATAATTCATTTTCAAAAGCATTGGAATGATGTGTCTTTGATCGTTTGAAATTGTTCACCTGGAGAATCACCTACTCTTTGTTCTTTTGGGAAGATAACTAGCTCCTTAACAATCTTCTCAATCTCTTTCTTCTTACAAAAAGTTTGTTAATTTGTATTTTTTCCAGAAAATATCCAGATTTTCAAATGCATTCACACAATCCTATCTAATAAAAAAAGGGAATATGCTAATTGACCCTCACACCATCACAAAGATGGCAGCGCCCACAGCCAATAAGGAAGGAATATGCTAATTGACTGCCCTGCCCTCAAAGACGGCAGCACCACAGCCAATAAGGAGGGAATATGCTAATTGACTGCCCTGCCCTCAAAGACGGCAGCACCACAGCCAATAAGGAGGGAATATGCTAATTGACTGCCACGCCCTCAAAGATGGCAGCGCCCACAGCCACAAGACAGCAGCACCCAGTCCCCTCAGCCCCGCAGCCACCCAGGGCTGGCCCAAGGCACAGGCAAGCCTCGGATGGGCCGCCCACGGCCACCAGAGGCTCAGGTAACTAGGGCCGACCAAGGCTTGCGCTGCCAGCAGTGGCAGCAGCAGAGGTTTGATGGGGCGTCACCTTCCCCTGATCGCTGAGTTGCCTCCTGCGCCTGAGGGCTCCCAGACTGTGAGAGGGGGCAGGCCGGGCAGAGGGACGCCCCCCTCCAGTGCATGAATTTTCATGCACCAGGCCTCTAGTATTTTAATAATTCTTTTAATTTCTTTTGTATTAATGATAATTTTCCTCTTTTTGCTTTTAACGTTTACATTGGGGTATTTCAAATGGATTTTAGGTTGTCTGGACAGGCATTACATCTGTTAAACTAAATTTGTACCAACAGATATGCAGGGTTGTTTAGCAAACATTGTTAGGGATGATATAAACATGAAAAGAACTTTAAGGATTTTTTTTTTTTTTTGAAACTAAAGGAGACATTTCAGTGACAGCAGTCCTTATTCAATATGCTCCTTTCCCACTCTGATATATGGAGAAACACATTATGCCCTGTAAATATTCTCCTCAGTGCGGTTCACATTGAGTGATTTGGGTTAAATAGATTAAGAGCTTGCAAACAGTCTCAAATTACAATAGATCATGCTGAATCACAGCAGTGGCATGGAGAATACATTACTGGGTAATCTCTTGGAAAAGTATACAATAAAAATGACCAATAATATCCACCAAAAGAAAAAATGCCTTCATTTCACTTTTGCTATCCTATGGGAGAGAGGGGGTGTCAGAAAATTCTTACAAAGTAGGCATGTAGGGCAGTATTTCAATCTTTCTACTTTAAGTATTCTCCTTCTGTGGGGAGCGGTATAGAACATTTGTATATAAATAATTGCTGCCTGAAATGAAAAATTAATTTAAAAGGGTGAGAAAATTGTTCAAAGCAGTAGTCCACCCCCTAACAGCTGTAAATTACTCATCAGTCTTAATGTCACTGAACTGAGCTGGAGCTGAGTCAGCCATCAGCCTGGCTGCAGTGAAGCAGAATTTAATCTCCCTTATCTTTTCATTACAGGGCTTTTACTTTATGCATCAGTACCAGAAGGAAGACCGATGCATTGTAGCAGGAATTCTATCCAACTTGATTCTGGAATAATTTGGTTCCAAGTGAACCAATTACTCAGTAAAAACAAGCAGAGGAATTACTTCCTCGCCAATTTTCTGTCAAAATTATCTAGAGAGATAAAGGAAGAACAGGAATGTTCACTGTTATATCTACCTCAGATTCTTTGGAACCTAGCTACTCTGATTCATTAATATATGCTTTGCTCCTTATGCACCATGTTGAAAGGCAAATGCTTGAGATAGAACAAACAGAATGAAATATTTAAATTCCTTAACAATTTGGAGTAGTAATTCCATAATTTTTATAAAAATCAGTATTTCTTTAGAGCTTATAGAATATGTATAAGTCTAATACATTAATAAATATACCCTCTTTAATAAATAAAACCTCATAATTTGCCTGGATAAAAGAAGTAAAATAATCCATGCAATTAAATTAAATTTTGCATAACTGTCAGAAAGAGCTCTATTTATACAAAATGTAATATAATGAGGTTCTGTTACAACTGATTTCTTGAATTTTTATATCTGGCTTTTTTACTTGGATTCTTAAAGGTAAGCTAAAAATTTTAAATAGGTTTTGCTCAAACTCTCCTCTCCTTCACTCATCTTTTCTGTTGTCTTCACATTTCTCATTTTACTTTTTCCATTTGTCTAGGTATTAATGATAATATCCTGTTATGATAATCTCGTTCCAATTACTTCCACATGTTTTCAAATATACCTGTATTTTCTCTTTTTTCCTCCTTTTATTAATTAGTTTGAAAAAAAAAGAATTTTTTTGCTATTTTTTCTCTTGCTACCACTATACAATTAACCAGTGGGTAAACATAATTAAATTTAGTATTTGGCAGACATTTTCTGTGGATCACTACACGAGAATATTTTAATATTTCCAAACAAATAATGTAGAATGGTACTCACCCACAGTCCCTTCTGTGCCATCCGTTTCCTTTGGGATGTAATGTGCAGAAAGATCACTCTGAAGGACTTCATCTGATGTGGCTCTGGCTAAAGCGGCAGCCAAAAAGGAAGGGCAATTACTGAAAGAGAAAAATAAAAGGCTATTTCACTAAGAATTAGGAAACAATAAATTCAGCATTATTAGTAATTAGTTAATATATTTTCTCAAAACAAAATTATATCATTAAACAATACCCAACACATTTATTGAGTGCAAATTATGTGCTAGGCATTCTGCCTAGGCACTGAGTGTATATACTAGTGAGTAACACAGAAATAGCCCCTGACCTAGTGGGGTATAAAATCTAGTTATAGAGATGTGATAAGTAAACAAATCTATACTAATAATAGAGGAATATGCAAATTATCCAGGATGCGGTCCTAGTAACAGTAACAACCGAACAGCAGGCTGGCAGGCTGCGTGGGTGACAATGCCAGCAGGGGGTTAGTGAGGGGTGACCAAACGACTGAGCAGCATGCTGTGTGGGGCAACCAGGCCAGCAGGGGGAGGGCAGTTGGAGGCGACCAGGCCAGTGGGGGGGGGGGGGGAGTTGGGGGTGACCAGGTCGGCAGGGGGGGCAGTGGGGGTGACCAGGTCGGCGGGGGGGGGGGGGCAGTTAGGGGCAATGAGGCCGGCAGGCAGGTGAGCAGTTAGGAGCCAGCGGTCCCAGATTGTGAGAGGGATGTCCGACTGCCGGTTCAGGCCCAATCCAGTCGGACATCCCTCTAGAGCAGTGGTTCTCAACCTTTTTAATGCCGCGACCCTTTAATACAGTTCCTCATGTTGTGATGACCCCCAACCATAAAATTATTTTCGTTGTTACTTCATAACTGTAATTTTGCTACAGTCGCGACCCACAGGTTGAGAACCACTAGCAGGGTCGCCAAAGACCATCGGGAAACACAGATATTTATATTACGATTCATTAACAGTAGCAAAATTACAGTTATGAAGTAGCAACGAAAATAATTTTATGGTTGGGGGTCACCACAACATGAGGAACTGTATTAAAGGGTTGGGGCATTAAAAAGGTTGAGACCCACTGCTCTAGAGGTCCCGGATTGGAGAGGGTGCAGGCTGGGCTGAGGGGGGATCCCCCCGCCGTGCATGAATTTCGTGCACTGGGCCTCTAGTAGGATATAATTTAAAATTGGGACACGTTTTATAAAGGAAACAAATGGGGTACAGTGAAAGAAAATAAAAGAGGGGGTAACTCCTTAGAATGGTTAGGAATGCTGTGCCTTGAAGGATGAGAAAGCCTCAGTTATGTAGGGGTGGGAATTTTAGAGAGAATATTCCAGGCATAGAAAATAACATGTGTACAAACCCTTTCTGAGACTTTGGTATGTTTGAGGAACTGAAAGAAGCCCAGAGAAGATGAAGTCTAGTGCGTAAGAAGAAAAATGACAGGGAATATGGTCAGAGGAACAGGCATCTTTTAGATCTTGGTAAGGAATTTGGATTTTACTCAAAATGTTGTGGGAAGTCACTGATTATTGTGAGCAAGAGAATGCCATTAAAATATTACTTAAAATATGCCGAAACTGGTTTGGCTCAGTGGATAGAGCGTCAGCCTGCGGACTGAAAGGTCCCAGGTTCGATTCCGGTCAAGGGCATGTACCTTGGTTGCGAGCACATCCCTGGTGGAGGGTGTGCAGGAGGCAGCTGGTCGATGTTTCTCTCTCATCGATGTTTCTGGCTTTCTATCCCTCTCCCTTCCTCTCTGTAAAAAATCAATAAAATATATTTAAAATATATATATATATTACTTAAAATATTAATAATTAAAATATTGCTTTGCTGTGTCAAAGGAAATTGGAAGTGAGCAAAAATGAGTGATAGTAACTAATAAGGAGATAGTTGTAATCCCAGGCCAACGCTCTAACCACTGGCAACCGGCTAGGGCGAACCCGCAACTTTTGGTGTATGGGACGACGCTCCAACCAAGTGAGCCATCAGGCTAGGGCTGGATATTGAATTTAATAACATAAAATCACTGACTGGGTACCAAGATAACTTAATGGGAGAAAGAAGTCTTTTAACAAATGATGCTAGGACAATTGGATATCCATACAAAATAATCACGTTAGACTCTCCTTATAGCATATACACAATTTTAGTCAAAATGGATCATAGACCTAAACGTAAGAGCTAACACTATAAAAATCTTAAAAGAAAACATAGCAGGCCGAAACTGGTTTGGCTCAGTGGATAGAGCGTCGGCCTGCGGACTCAAGGTCCCAGGTTCGATTCCGGTCAAGGGCATATACCTTGGTTGCGGGCACATCCCCAGTAGGGGGTGTGCAAGAGGCAGCTGATCGATGTTTCTCATCGATGTTTCTAACTATCCCTCTCTCTTCCTCTCCGTAAAAAATCAATAAAATATATTAAAAAAAGAAAGAAAGAAAACATAGCAGTAAAACCTCATGACCTTGAATTAGGCAATGGTTTTCCTAAATATGAAACCAAAAACACAAGCAACGAAATAAAAGAGTTCAATAGGACTGCAAATCAAGAAAATGAAAAGATACCCAGCCGGGTGTGGCTCAGCGGTTGAGCATGGACCTATGAACCAAGGGGTCATGGTTCGATTCCCAGTTGGGGCACATGCCCAGGTTGTGGGCTGGATCCCTAGTTGGGGGCATGCAGGAGGCAGCTGATCAGTGATTGTCATCATTATTGGTTCTATCTCTCCCTCTCCCTTCCTCTCTGAAATCAATAAAAAAATATTCCTAAAAAAAAAAAAAAAGTGAAAGGACAACTCACAGAATGGTAGAAAATATTTGCAAATCATATCTGATAAGGGACTAGTATTTAGAACATATAAAAAACTTTTAACTCAATAATGAAAAGACAACCCAATTTAAAAATGGACAAAGGATATGAATATTTTTCTAAAGAAGATCTATAAATAGAAGAAAACCATAAGGAAAGATACCCAAAATCATTAGTCATTAGGAAAATGCTAATCAAACCCACCACTTCACACTGAGTAGGATGACTATTAAAAAAAAAAAAAAGGCAACAAGTGCTGACCACATAGAAAAATTCGAACTCTCATATATTTCTGGTGGGAATGTAAAATGGTGCAACAGCTTTGGCAGTTCCTTAAAATGTTAAACACACAATGCAACTATATGGCTCAGCAATTCCACTCATAGGTATATTTACAAGAGAAATAAAAACATCCACACAAGAACTCAGGCATGAATGTTCATAGCAGCATTATTCATAATAGCGAAAAAGTAAAAACAACCAAATGTCCACCAACTACTTATGGATAAACAAAAGGCAGTATATTTATGCAATGGAATATTATTCAGCCATAAAAGGAATGAAGTATTGCTACATGCTACAATGTGTATGAACCTTGAAAACATGGTAAGTGACAGAAACTAGTCACAAAAGATCACATATTGGATGATTCCATTTATATGAAAAATCCAGAATAGTCAATCTATTGCAACAGAAAGTAGAGGAGAGTAGCCTAGGGCTGGGAGGTAGAACAAACAGGGAGGAACTGCTAATGGGTAGGGGGTTTCTTTTTGGGGCGATAAAAATGTTCTACATCTTAGACTGTAGTGATGGTTAAACAATTCTGAATACACTACTAGTAACACCACTGAATTGTACAACTTATGAGTGCAGTTTTTACAGTATGTGAATTATATCTTTAAAAAAGATGTTTAAAAAAGTCATTGGCTTTGTCAAGAACCACTGAATAGAAGCAGTGACTGAAAGGGGATATGAAGACAGGGAAAGTTTGTAGTTTTAGAATGGTGCAGAATCTGACTGCATACTAAATGAAGTGATCTAGTAGAGAAAGATTGATAGATAATGCAGGAGAGAGGGAAGGAACAAAGGAGCAAAGTTCTTGAGAAGGCAAGGAGGGATGACATCTGGTTCATATATGGAAATATTGACCTTTGATAGGATGAGGCACATTTCCTTGATTGAAAAAGGAAGGAAGAAAATAGGGACAGATGCAAGTAGGTTTCCAACTTCTTGGTAGGAAAATAAGGGAGTTCACATTGAATGGTTTGATTCAACAATAGCTATTGAGGCTTACAATGTTCCAGGCACTGTTCTACTCCACAGGATATACAGATGCCCAAAAAAGACACACAAAAAAAGGATATTTGGATCTGCCTTTGGAGCTTACATTCTAGAGAATGGCTTCTCAATGAAGTATAAGGCTAGACCAGCGTTCTCAAACTTTTGCTTGCATCAGAATCACCTGCAGGCTTGTTAAAACACAGATTGCTGGGCCCTAACCTTAGGGTTTCTGACTAAGTAGGCCTGGAGTAGGGCCTGAGAATTCTCATTTCTAACAAGTTCCCATATGATGTTCATGCTGTTGGTCTGGGGATCACATTTTGAGAACCATTGGGTGATATCATCAACTGGGTGGTGAGGGTAGAAAGCACATGGGGCAGAAAGGATGAAGAGAAAATAAATATGAAGTAGTCATATCAGAGAGTAGTAGGACTGTCAAACAGTACCAAGAGATTATTGGAAGTTTGAGACTATTTTTTAATGAAACCAGTCTTGCTGGTTGTATGATTTTTTCTATCGATGTTCATGTGCTAGAACATGTGTAGGTAAAAAAAAAATTGTTTGGTTCATCAAGATTTGAGGTTTTGCAAAGTGATTCTATAAAAGTAAAGGAGAGACATGGGAACTGATTATCTTTTTAAGGATATGATTACAATACTCGACCATGTACTATTGGCTAAGAAAGAACAGACATGAGCTGCAAATCAATGTGGTCTAAATGTAATTTAAAAACTGTAGTGGGAGTACTTGAGCACATAACCTAGGACAGAATGTTATAGTCTGAGAACAGAATGCTCTATATGAATTTGAAGCTGGTGTAATTTTTGTGATAAGTTTTATGTGAGACCAAGAAAATTAGTGGTTTAGAAGCAGATAAAGTGACAATGTTTAAGTTTTAAGTCCCTAAGGGGGAAAGGGACTAGAAATTCTCTTTATTTTTCATCAGTATTTCTCAAATTGTAAGTTATAATCCATTAGTGGGTAATAAAATCAATTTATGAATTGTGACCAATATTAAAAATAGAACAGGGTATTTGAAGTAAGGCTAAGTATTCTGTGTGTGTGTGTGTGTGTTGAATCCTGATTTTGATGGGAAAAAACTGAAAAAAACAACAACTCCAGAATAGGCAATTGCTGCCCTTCATAATTATGAAATAAATTAATAAATTGGTGGCATCTTTTGAAGTCCAAATGTTTTATAAACAGCATTACCATTTCTCCTTTCATGCTAGGTTAATTGAATTCTTCCTTATGAGTCAAAATTTTCCTTCATACACCTAAACTGTCTTCAGCATTGCTTGTTTTTACTTTTCAATCATGCTTTACTTGGAGTAACTGGACACATCCAAATATTTTGCCTAAGGCGACTTTATACTAACAGTATTAACATTTATTTGGTCCTTCTGTTTGTTTTAAAATTTATATTTAAAATCATCTTTAAAAATCTTTATTGTAATCCTGTTTCCCAGAATTAAATAAAAAAAAGGATATTTGGATCTAAGTTCACTAAAGGTAAAACTTTTAAGAATACGGCAAGAACTATTAGTCTCATTAATGTGTCATCTGCAAATATATTTTTAGTCACAGTTAATGTAATTTCTTACTTTTTGTCAGACAGAATGAAAATATTTTCAGTGAAGTAGGGAGGAGGATTAGCTGACTAATAGCTAGATATAAAACATCAAGCTAGACGCTTCACCCACATCTGATATTCCTACATGTCAGAAAGCTATCAGTAGAGTAGTCTTATGGTTTTGACTCTGAAGTGAAAGTGATTATTTCTAAAAAATCAGAATTGCAAAATGTATTTTAAAATATAGTCACATCAGAGAATATTTGATACAACTCAAAAAGACGGTTATAATTAAAGCTTGTCATTTTTAAGAGAATTACCAGGAATGAATAAGAAGATAATAACATAGCAAACCACCTTTTTCCATCATTTCTCATTCAGTGCTTGACAGATCCTTACACAGAAGGTTTTAAAGTTAGGTAAATGTACGACATAGCAAATATCAGAGGAGGGCCAACACTCCTGGCAATTTGGAGGGTTGGGGTACAGATGTTATTATATTGAGAATGTTGGTGAAGTAGAGTATGATTAGAAATGTCTTTTAATTTTTGCAGTGTATGTCATTTTGGGGGACTGGCTCTTTTGAAGTCAAATTAATCTTGTCAGGCCCCTCAAATATAGTCCAAAAACAAGCCTTTGCTATTTGTTAACATATATATCTGAGATGCTTACCATTCCTATCTTCAAGTAATTCATGTCCTGAGAACAAAAGGAAATGTATCATACCAACTTGTTACTTCCTTGTTTGTTTTAAACACCAAAGTACAGACTTTATATACTCCTAGGAGAAACCAAGATGGCGGCATAGGTAAACACCTAAGATGCTGCCTCGCACAACAATTTCAAAACTGCAACTGAGGGACAAAGCAGACATCATCCAGAACCACAGGAAAGCTGGCTGAGTGGAAATTCTACAACTAGAGGGAAAGAGAGGAGCACGCAGAGACTCAGAGGAGCTGCAAAAGGCTGAGGTGCGGAGACACACGCGGAGAGGATGGCGGCTGAGTGCCTAGCTGGCTTTCTCTAGCAGGAGGGAGATGGAAGTTCCCAACTGCACTGAACCCCAGTTCCGACTGCGCTGAACCCCAGTTCCGGGCGAGACCCTGGGGACCCAGACTCATACGGGGGGAATCTGGACTATCAGAAAAAGAGAAAAGCACACGGAAACAAAGGGGAGCCACGAGAGACAGAGATCTGGAGGCACGCGCGCAAGTGCACGCAGAAAGGACTGACTACTGAGTATGCCGCTGGCTTTCTCTAGCGGGAGGGAGACAGAAGCTTCCTACTGCACTGAACTCCAGTTCCGGGTGAGAATCTGGGAATCCAGACTCATTGGGGGAGAAACTGGACTGTCTGGCAGCGGGCGAAACTCGAGGGCGGCTTTCTCTCAGAGGTGCTTGCAGCGATTATCAAGGGACACTGAAACCCAGGGGCCTCATACGGCAGGGCTGACGGGAAGCCAAGGCTGTCTGCTCAGTCCTGAGACTCTGCCCCATCCAAGCTGAGCACAGAAGCTTTTGCAATTTTGCAAGTCTTGTCTCATAAGGGTGTCTCCAGCACAGAAGTTCTCCCAGCGTAGACACAGCTGATCCTCACAGCCAGTTGGCCTGGAGGTCAATTCCTCCCAGTGATACCAACAAAAATCAAGACTTAACTACAAGACTGTACACACAGTCCACAAAGGGGTGCACCAAGAGTGTCCACCTCAGGTAACTGGGGAGGCTGAGCCACTGGGCCTATAGGACACCTAGCACACAAAGCCACTCTATCAACTCAGGGAAGCAGCCAAAATGTGGAGACAAAGAAACAGATCATAAACTAAAGAAATGGAGGAAAGCAAAGGACTGGATATAGAGTTCAAAACCACGGTTGAAAGGTTTTTCAAGACTTTCCTAGAAAAGGCTGATAAATTTAATGAGACACTCGAGGATGTGAAAAAGGACCAACTAGAAATTAAATATACACTGACTGAAATAAAAAATATTATACAGACAGACTTTATATACTCCTAGATAAAAATCCTTGTCTAGTTTATGTCTAAGTCACATATAAACTATATGCATAAGTAACTCTAAACAATGTTGAAATATCAATAATAGGGGTCCAATTAGTTTTAATTTTTTAAGTTTAGTCACATAAACATTCCACTTTATTAAAGCTATTTATGTTCATAAATACATGAATATATATATTTGAATTTCTCTGTATACTGACTTTCTCAATGTTATATATTATAAAGCAAGAGTCCAGACTCTGTTAAAATTCACAAACTGAATTCTGTAAACAAAGCACAAGTTTTATTCTTCAGACACACAAAGTCAATCTTAACTCTTCAATTCTATTTCAAAAATAACCACAGCACAAAACATGGTTGGTAGAAGATTTGAATTATAAAAATACAACTGCATTCTAATGACCTTCAACAGTTCAGTACTTATCAATGTTTATATAAATTATTTTATTTTATTTTACTTTAAGTCCATCTTTTCCCAAATTAGACATTTAAAAAGCCATACAGTATATCTGGGAGCAGAATTTAAGGATAAAGCAGATGTTAAATCATTGTTATGAACTGAAAGTTTAGTCCTCCTCCCTCAAATTCATATGTTGAAATTCTAATCCCCACTGGAGGTGGAACCTTTGAAAGATGATTAGGTCACGAAGGTTGGGCCCTTGTGAATGGGATTAGTGCCCTTATAAAAGTGTTCTCACCCTCCCCGGCACGACTGGCTCAGATGGTTGAGCATTGGCCTGTGCTCCCAAAGGTTGTGGGTTCGATTACTGGTCAGGGCACATACCTGGGTTGTGGGTTTGATCCCCAGTATCAATGTTCCTCTCTCACACATCAATGTTTCTCTCTTGCTCTCTGTGAGCATGAGGATTAAATAAGTAAATAAATGTGCTCTTAACCTTTAAACCATGTGAGGATACAAGTTGAAGATAGTCCTCTTTGAACCACAAAGCACACACCTAAGACAGCAAAACTACTAGCATCTTGATCTTGAACACTCCAGCCTCCTGAACTGTATGAAATAAATTTCTATTATTTATAAGCCATCCAATCTATGATAATTTGTACTGCAGGTCAAACATACTAAGACCATCATTATGGAAACTACTCAAATCCTTATAATCAGTGGATAGAGGCATTTATTTATTATATATGGGTCTTTGTTACCTATATATTTTTAGGTTTCTTCATTTAATTATTTTCTAATTACAGTTTGCATAAAATATTAGTTTTAAGTGTACAACATAGCAATTAGACATTTATATATCTTACAAAGGGATCACTCAAGTTAAATCTAATACCATCTGACACATAATAGTTATTAAAATATTATTGACTTAGATTCCCTATGTGGTTCTTTATATCCCTGTGACTATTTTTATAACTGGAAATTTGTACTCCTTAATCCCTTTCACCATATTCACCTACCAACCCCAACCCCTTCCCATCTGGCGACCATCAATTTGTTCTCTGTATCTATAAGTTTGTTTCTGTTTCGTTTGTCCCTTTATTTTTTAGACTCCACATTTAAGAGAAATCATATGGAATTTGTCTTTCTCTGGCTGACTTATTTCACTTAGCATAATACCCTCTAGGTCCATCCATGTTGTTACAAATGGCAAGATTTCATTCTTTTTTATGGCTGAGTAATATTCTATTGTATAGATGTACCACATCTTCTTTATCCACTCATCTATTGATGGACATTTAGGTTACTTCTATATATTGGCTATCCTATATAATAAAAGCCTAATATACTAAGTGTCCGGCTGGCCGTTCAACCAATCAAAGCATAATATGCTAATGATATGCTAAGGCCACTCAACTGCTTGCTATGATGTTCACTGACCACCAGGGAGCAGACAGTTGACCAGTCGCTATGATGTGCACTGACCACCAGGGGGCAGATCCTCCGACAGTCCCTCCCCGGCCCCAATCATACACCAGTGGGGTCCCCTGGCCTGGCCTGTGCTCTCTTGCAATCCAGGACCCCTCGGGGGATGTCGGAGAGCTGGTTTTGGCCTGAAGGCGGAATGACCAGTCACTATGACATTCACTGACCACTAGGTGGCAGATGCTCAATGAAGGAGCTGCCCCCTGGTGGTCAGTGTGCTCCCACAGGGGGTGTGCCGCTCAGCCAGAAGCTGGGCTCATGGCTGGTGAGCGCAGCGGCAGTGGCAGGAGGAGCCTCTCCTGCCTCCACAGTAGCACTAAGGATGTCCGGCTGTGAGAGGGCACAGGCTAGGCTGAGGGATCCCCTCCTCGAGTGCATGAATTTCATGCACCGGGCCTCTAGTTGTAAATAAAGCTGCAATGAACATGGGGCACATATATTTTTGAGTTATTGTTTTGTCATTTCTCTGGATAACTACCCAGAAGTGAAATTGTTGGGTCACATAGTAGTTCAAGTTTTAATTTTCTGAGACATCTCCATACTGTTTTCCACAGTGGCTGCACCAATCTACATTCCCACTAACAGTACACCAGGGTTCACTTTTCTCCACATCTTCACCAACACTTGTTGTTTGTTGGTGTATTAATGATAACCATTTGACAGGTGTGAGGTAATATCTCACTGTGGTTTTAATTTGTATTTCTCTAATGATTAGTGACACTGAACATCTTTTCATATATCTGTTGGCCATCTGTACATCCGCTTTGGAGAAGTGTCTATTGAGGTCCTCTGCCAATTTTTTAATCAGATTGTTCGGCCTTTTTTATATTAAGTTGTATGATTTCCATATATTTTGGATATGAACCCCTTTTCGGGTGTATCATTGGCAAATATCTTCTCCCATTCAGTAGATTGGATTTTTGTTTTGCTAATGTTTTCCTTTACTGTGAAAAAACTTTTTAGTTTGATGTAATCCCATTTGTTTATTTTTTCTTTTGATTTCCTTCCTAAGGAGACATTTCCAATAAATATTGCTAAGAGCAATGCCAGAGTTTACTGCCTATTTTTTCTTCTAGGAGTTTTACAGTTTTAGTGCTTACATTTTAAGTCTTTAATCCATTTTGAACTTATTGTTGTATATGGTCTAAAAAAGAGGTATCATTTTTTTTTGCATGTATCTGCCCAGTTTTCCCAACATAATTTATTCAAGAGACTGTCTTTACCCCATTGTATATTTTTGCCTTCTTTGTCATAAATTAATTGACCATATAGGCGTGGGTTTATTTCTGGGCTTCCTATTCTGTTCCACTGATCTATGTATGTGTTTTCATGCCAGTACTATGCTCTTTTAATTGGTATAGCCTTAAAGGATAGCTTGATTTCAGGTAGCATGGAACCTCCAACTTTGTTCTTCTTTTCAATATTGCTTTGTCTGTTACCTAAAGATATTAAAGACTATTGCTTTAAAGACTATATATAGATAGCTCTTGGCTTGGCTCAGTGAATAGAGGTCCATCTGCAGACTGAAGGGTCGTGGGTTTGATTCCGATCAAGGGCATATGCCTGGGTTGCAGGCTCAATCCCCAGTAGAGGGTGTGCAAGAAGCAGCTGATCAATGATTCTCTCTCATCATTGATGTTTCTATCTCTCTCTCCCTTCCTTTCTGAAACTAATAAAAAATATATTTAAAAAATACTTATTTTTTTAAAAAAGACTATACATAGATATATCTCAGAAATCACTTTAGCTCATAATTTAAACACTGTGATTTCTCTAGGTTGCTATACGATTTTTTTTTTTTTTAACGATGAAGAGTAATTAAGAATCACTACTGACTTTGAAGCCTGGACATACATAGTTGCACACTGAGGGAGGCCTAAAATTTCTGACAACTTACTTGTTATTCAACTAAGTTTTTGGAGACAGGAGGTTATAGCAGAAATATAAGAAGTTAAAAAGCCACATTCTAATTCTAGCTGTGCAACCTTGTAAAAGATGCTTAAATGCTGGATTTCAGTTTCTTCAATTGGAAAATTAAGAAATTGTAATAAAATAACTCTAAAGTCTCTTTCAGGTCTAAAATTAAAATTCTAATTCTATAATTTTATTTCAAATAACATTTTTAATTTCAAAGGTAGGACAAAGGCAGTTTAAAAGTATAAATTAAGACACTCCTGATCCAAACAATGTTTCCACACAGGCCAGCAGAATGGAAATAAACTCTATATATTTCTTTTGTAGGCAATATGGGGTACTCTACAGACTAGGTGTATTCTCAAAAGTTGGATGTATATTTATTTTGATAAATGTAATCAATCTTTGCAGCAAATCCACTAGTTAGGAAAAAATCCTTCAGGTTTTATATAACCTTTTTTCTTAGAGACACTTGTTAAGCTTCATATAAAATAGTTAGCAACTGGTTCTGAAACTTTCTATTTATTTCAAACAAGAGAGTACTATTTCCTGCCTCTTTATAAATATTTACTTACGAGAGCTTATTATTCTACTAGAGGCCCGGTGCACGAAATTCGTGCACGGAGGGGGGTTGTCCCTCAGCCCAGCCTGTACCCTCTCCAATCTGGGTCCCCTCATGGGATGTCCGACTGCCCGTTTAGGCCCGATCCCAGGGATCGGGCCTAAACGGGCAGTCGGACATCCCTCTCACAATCCAGGACTGCTGGCTCCTAACTGCTTGCCTGCCTGCCTTCCTGATTGCCCCTAACCGCTTCTGCCTGCCTCTCACAATCCAGGACTGCTGGCTCCCAACTGTTTGCCTGCCTGCCTTCCTGATTGCCCCTAACTGCTTCTGCCTGCCAGCCTGATCACCCCCTAACCACTCTGCTGCCAGCCTGTTTGCCCCCAACTTCCCTCTTCTGCCAGCCTGGTCACCCCTAACTGCCCTCTCCTGCAGGGTTGATCACCTCCAACTGCCCTCCCTTGCAGGCTTGGTCCCTCTCAACTGCCCTCCCTTGCAGGCCAGGTGCCTCCCAACTGCCCTCTCCTGCTGGCCATCTTGTGGTGGCCATCCTGTGACCACATGGGGGCAGGATCTTTGACCACATGGGGGCAGCTATATTGTGTGTTGCAGTGATGATCAATCTGCATAGTACTCTTTTATTAGATAGGATAGAGGCCTGGTACAGGGGTGGGGGCCCCTGGTTTGCCCTGAAGGGTGTCCCTGATCAGGGTGGGGTACCCTGGGGCCGTGGGGCGGCCTGAGCGAGGGGCCTGTGGTGGTTTGCAGGCCGGCCACGCCCCCTGGCAACCCAAGCAGAGGCCCTGGTATCTGGAATTTATTTTCCTTCTACAATTGAAACTTTGTAGCCTGGAGCAGAGCCAAGCCTGGGGTTGTGTTGGGGTTATAATTGAAACTTTGTTGCCTTAAGGGGGTGGGCCTGGCCAGGGTGTGTGGAAAGCTTTGCTTCCCCTGTTGCCGGCGGCAACCCTGGCCTGCTCTCTCAAGCTCCATTCTGCCGCCATTTGTTTGAATTTGTTTACCTTCCATAATTGAAACATTGTAGCTTGAGTGGAGGCTTAGGCCTGCAACGGCTGGCAGAAAGCTTGGCTTCCTCTGTTACCTAGGAAACCTTGCTCTCTGTGGCTGTAGCCATCTTGGTTTGGGTTAATTTGCATACTCGCTCTGATTGGATGGTGGGCGTGGCTTGTGGGCGTGGCTTGTTGGTGTGTCGGAGGTATGGTCAATTTGCATATTTGTCTATTATTAGATTAGATTTCCATTCTACATGCTGATATAATGCAATCTACATTTTCTTTTTTTTTTAATATATATTTTATTGATTTTTTTACAGAGAGGAAGGGAGAGGGATAGAGTTAGAAACATTGATCAGCTCCTCCTGCATACCTCCTACTGGGGATGTGCCCACAACCAAGGTACATGCCCTTGACCGGAATCGAACCCGGGACCCTTCAGTCCGCAGGCCGATGCTCCATCCACTAAGCCAAACCCGTTAGGGCTACATTTTCTTTTTAAATTATTTTTTTTAATTATGGTCTCTCATTAGAGGAAAGGTGTCAGATTGTAACTGAATATGAAAGCTGGCTCTCTTTCAGCACTACTAGTATATATTGCTATCTTGATTTATAAAGCAGAAACCACAATAGATTATTCTAGCATAAAAACACATTTAATGTGCATCATTTTCAAGTATAAAGAGTGGATACGTTCTGTTAGATGAATAGGATAGTATTTTATTCGGGTCTTTTTCTAAGTTGACTTGTTAGTACCTTCCATATGCATTTTAAGACAATACGCATTTCAAGACTGCATACTGAATTCTTGTTATAAACCAAGCCAGGAAGCATTTTCATCACAATGCCAAACCTACACAAATCACTAAAGACATTATTAGATAAATTAGAGGTTTGAAAGTACATCCTTCCTGACACTGGCAATGTAGGCGTCGGCACAGCACCCACAGCTGTGTTTAGGCAGTCTTGGCATATCATTGCTAAGGTAATAAAAATTCTTGAAGGTGGGAAGCTCCCATCAATTAACTTTGAGAGAGATTCATCTGGAGCAGCTTCATCATAGCCCACATATTATGATGCTATCTACTCAGTATGCCCTTGCTGGGGGAACAGCACTTAAATGTTGACTTTCTGATCACCTCCCCCTAAGTTAACCTAGAATAACACATTAACCTAAAAATAAAGAAGGCAAATTATCCACCTGACTTGGTATTATTTTTCTTAGTGGACTAAATGAAGTTAAATTCAGCACTCAGTTTTTTTCCTCTTTAAGCTATTTTCTTTCTTTCCACAGCAACCTCTAGGAATGCCTCCTGGGTAACCATACTTCACAGATTCTGTCAGCTTTTCTCAATCTAAATGATGCCATGTCACTTACCAAATGACTAATTCCTCCAGTTCTGAGTTTGAGATCCTCACAACAGAAATTTCATTCCCTACTGCTACTGTTAATGTAATTTTCACAACCACTTGTTCACACTGACCAGGCTGACATTCAAGCAAAACCAACAGTATCCTAAGTTTTCTGTGAATAGCAATCTAAATGTTAAGCATTTACCAAAGATCAAACTACTGGTAGTGCCACAAGACCACAAAAAATGAGAGCTTAGCAGTAATCATCTTTCTTGTCATCCTCCTCCATGACCAAAAGGAATAGCAAGTTTACTGAAACTTCTCAGCATCACAATGCTAAATCCCAGTCTATTCTCACTTGGAAGCATCTGACTACTGATATTCCCTCTACTTTGATACACCTTTCTTTAGGATTCCAGAACACCACGCCCTCCTGTTACTCACATGGTTCTGTCTTCTCAATCTTCCTCTGATGGTTCTTTCTCTTTTTCTGCACTTGTAACTCCTCTCATTATGTTGCAACTCTTTTACTTTTTTCATAGCCTTTATCAATTTTTTGTACACTACATGAAATTACTTTGTTTATTGTTTATTTTATGTTTCCATTCTTCCTCCCTCTAAATCTAGAGGGAGGAAGAATGTTTTTTGTGTGCAAATGTTTTTTGTGTGCTTTTGGTCATTGATGCCTAATGGCCAGATCAGTGTCTAACATATATTGAATTTGTATGCATGCTATAAAACTTGGGTAGTATCAGTAAATAGGTGATAACCATTGGCAAACAGGAATTAAGTTCATATTGACATCTTTGTTGCCAACTCAAATAACTGGTGTATGCTGAGGTCTCATTTGTATTAGAGACTTTAGTCCTTCTCACTAAAAGATAATGTATTTAAATTTCAAAAGTATGCATGGCTTAAAAAATTTTTTTAATCCATGTCCAGCCAAGGACATGATTTTTTTATTGAGATTGAGATTGAGAGATTGAGAGAGCGAGAGAAGCGAGAGAGCGAGCGAGAGAGAGAGGGAGAATAGATGTTTCCTTCTGTACATGCCCCAAGCAGAAATTGAGCCTGCAACCTTTTGGTGTATTATGGGCTGACGCTCCAACCAATGGGCTGTATGGTGTGTTTTTTTTTAATAGGAACTCTACTTCAATCGATATTTTGAAATGATTGACCAGTCTTAAGATATTAGGGACTTTACTAAAATGATACACAATTATTCTTTGAAAGTCAACTAGAAATAGAACCCTATTTAATGGTTCTAGAAATCCATGTTACTATTTCTGGATATTAACTTAAGTCCTAACCCAGTGATGGCGAACCTCTGACACGCGTGTCAGTGCCATTTCTGATGACACGCAGCCGCTAAGGCGGCCGCATGCCGAGGATAAAACATTTATGTTATTTAAACTATAAAGATCGCAAAATAATGTTTTTTTCCTCTAAGTGACACACTACCCGAGTTATTCTCAGTTTTTTGGCGAAGTTTGACACACCAAGCTCAAAAGGTTGCCCATCACTGTACCTGTTCCATATTCATTCTGAATACTATACTGATGACAATTATATGTGGGGTCCCTAGGCCTGGCTGGCGATCAGGGCCGATCTGTGGGGCTATCAGAGGGACGATGGGGGTGGGGGTGGGGGCGCTGGCACCCACCTTGGCTGGCCTCCTGCGTTGAGCGTCTGCCCCCGATGGTCAGTGTGCATCATAGCAAACTGGATGTTTGAGCAATTTGCATATTAGGCTTTTATTATTTAGGATCTTGTTTTCAGGGAAAATGGTGAGAGTATCTACAATTTTTTGAATTTTCACTACATGCCAGCTAATGTACTAAAAATTTTACATCTTTTGTCTCTCTTAATTCTCATAATAACAATATGAAATAGAATGTATCTGAAATTCCTAGCTGAAGAACCTAATGATTAGAGAAGTTAATAGTAGAGCCACATTTTAAACCCAAATTAATAAGTCCAGAAAGCTATATTGTAAACCTCTAACAGTATATATATGAGCATACCTTGAAAATATTGTGGGTTTAGTTCCAGACTACTGGAATAAAGTGAGTATTGCAATAAAGCAAGTGGTAGGTAATCTTTTTGTAGGTGGAGAATCTTGACTTCAATTTGTAAAAAAGGCAACACTTGTGAAGCACAATAAAATAAGGTATGCCTATAATTGTTTATGCCAAAAATATATATGGCAATGAATTATTCAGATTCTACTGATTGGGAAAACAGATACAAGATAACTGCTAAAAGTTGTGTAGCCTGGCCAGCGTGGCTCAGAGGTTGAGCGTCAACCTATGAACAAGGAAGTCATGATTCGATTCTGGTCAGGGCATATGCCTTGGTTGTGGGCCCAATTCCCAGTGTGCGGAGTGCAGGAGGCAGCCAATCAATGATTCTCTCTCATCACGATATTTCTATCTCTTTCTCTCCCTCTTCCTTCCTTTCTAAAATCAATAAAAATATTTTTTAAAGAAAAAAATGTTTTTTAAAAAAAGCTAGTCAACACAGTGACTGAGAGAAAAAACACACCACAGTGACACAGGAAACATATCTGAATTCTGGGCCCTTACTCTAGTTTTTCCATGAATATAATGTATATATTTATTCATTGATTTTAAAAAGTAATACATGCCACATTCTTATTGAAAAAAATCAAAGAATACTAAAAGTATTTAAAGTAAAAAGTAAAGGTAAAAGTTATCAGTTTGCTATATATTATACCCTTCCAGACTTTTTTCTATGCATTTACAAATAGAAAAATATAGCCGTTTTGTGTATTTATTGTAACATAAATGAAATGACATATATATCATTATAAAATGTACTTTTCCCTTAGAATATGTTTTAGAGAACTTTCCATATCAACATACACACATATGACTTGTTAGTTTAGGCTGCTACATAGCTTGTCTATCAATGGACATTTAGATTATTTTAAAATTTTTAATAGCATAAATTGTGCTTTAGTAAACATCTTTACATGACTTTTGTGCATAGTGCACAAAGACATAGAATCCATTATTTGTTATATTTTTATTTTTGCCCTAGCTGGTTTGGCTCAGTGGATAGAGCGTCAGCCTGCAGATTGAAGGGTCCCAGATTCGGTTCCGGTCAAGGACATATACTTGGGTTGCGGGCTCAATCCCCCAGTGAGGGGCGTGCAGGAGGCATGATTCTCATCTTGATATTTCTCTCTCTCTCTCTCTCCCTTCCTTCTGAAATCAATAAATATTTTTTAAAATTATTTTTATCAAAATATTGCAATCACATCCTTTAAGAAGCCAAACTGAACTAAAAGATTCAAAATGAAGACAGAAATCTCTTCATCATTCTCCTCTATACTCTAGAGCAGTGGTTCTCAACCTTTCTAATGCCGCAACCCTTTAATACAGTTCCTCATGTTGTAGTGACCCCCAACAAAATTATTTTCGGCCCTGGCTGGTTTGGCTCAGTGGATAGAGCGTCAGCCTGCGGACTGAAGGGTCCTGGGTTCGATTCCGGTCACGGGCACATGCCCAGGTTGTGGGCTCGATCCCCGGTGTGGGGCATGCAGGAGGCAGCCGATCAGTGATTCTATCTTATCAGTGATGTTTCTATCTCTCTCTCCCCTCTCCCTTCCTCCCTGAAATCAATAAAAAGGTATTTTTTTAAATTATTTTTGTTGGTACTTCATAACTGTAATTTTGCTACTGTTAATGAATCGTAATGTAAATATCTGTGTTTTCCGATGGTCTTAGGCGACCCTGCTAGCGGTTCTCAACCTGTGTATCGTGACCCACAGGTTGAGAACCGCTGCTGTAGGGCCTATCAGGGTTTTTTTGTTTGTTTGCTTGTTTTTCCTGGGACCTTTAGGGTTTCCTACATTTAAGCACATATCATCATCAGATAATTTTATGTTTTTGTTTACAATTTGGATGCCTTTTGTTTCATTTTCTTGCCTAATTTCTTTGACTGAACTTCCAGCACTGTGTTGAAAAGAAGTGGGAAAAGCAGGCAGTACTCTATTGCCTAGAAGTCGTGAAAGCTCAGTTCTCTATTATGGTTCACTTAGAAAGGTTGAAGTCTTAAAGATAACAACATCCCAGTTTATTTAGATAACATTTAGCTCATAACTGTAGCTCATAAAAACAATGTCTTTTCTGTTTGTTTGTTTGTTTGTTTGTGGTATTTTATTTTATATTTAGATTTTGGGTTCAAGAGGCAATGAACATGGCTGAATCCAAATCTTTAAAAGTCCCTGAGTAAATATTTCTTGTTCAGGTTTTTAGAAACCTGCATCTTAAAAATATGCATTGTTTGTGAAAGAAAGAAAGAAAGAAAGAAAGAAAGAAAGAAAGAAAGAAAGAAAGAAAGAGAGAGAGAGAGAGAGAGAGAGAGAGAGAGGAAGGAGGGGAGAGAGAGAGGGGGAGGGGAGGGGAGGGGAGGGGAGGGGAGAGGAGAGGAGAGGAGAGGAGAGGCACTAAAAATAAATTAAACATTATAAATCAGAATGAGTACAACATTAGATCTAGCCTTACATAAAAGAGGATTTTCTTCTACTTGACACAAATTCCAGTCATCTAAGTAATCTCTACCTGAGAAAGGAATATGCCCTTAGGAATTGTACCAGTTAAATAGTTCAATTTTTGAAGGAACTATTTTTAAATAAGCCTTAGATATGCACCAAACCCCCAATACGGTTGGCAGCTTCAGAAAAGCTTAATTACCCTGTTATTCTTTTAATCATCCAAAGAAACCCAATCCAGTGACTATCATGGTATTTATTACCTGCTGTGAGCACAGTCAAGTGGTGGATTCCCCACTGTTAAATTCAGAAAATAAAGTAGGGAAGAAAAAAAAAAAAAGGAATGCTGACAGAGAAAATAACAAAATATAGCAACTAGGGACAAAATGAGATTCACAACCTGGTTTTTGATACTGAGAAATATCTGAAAAACTATTTTCATGAATTATATAAAGATATCTAGGAAGATGCATTTGTTCATAGTGGCAGAATAATATTCAGGAATTTGCTACTATTTTTAAAAAATGCTGTTTCTGCCCTAACTGGTTTGGCTCAGTGGATAGAGCGTCAGCCCGCGGACTTAAAGGTTCCAGGTTCGATTCCAGTCAAGGGCATGTACCTTGGTTGTGGGCACATCCCCAGTAGGGGGAGTGCAGGAGGCAGCTGATCGATGTTTCTCTCTCATTGATGTTTCTAACTCTCTATCCCTCTCTCTTCCTCTCTGTAAAAAATCAATAAAATATATTTTTTTAAATGCTATTTCTTAGTGAACCAGAGAATAAAATTACTATGGGACTCTGAAATGATCTGGTAAGGTCAATAAGTGAAAACTTAAAAAACAAAAATAAAGCAAAAAGATGGATCATAAAACAATTTTTCTTTTTTGGAGGAGAACCATAACAGCACAAAGTATGTATTATTTATAATGAGAAGAAATAATTGGCAATAGACACCATAACAGGGTTCAAAATCATTTTATTTTCCAGCTATAGTTTCCCTTCTGAAGTCACCATAAAATTGGTTCTGTGCTACATAAGTTAAGAGTAGTGGTATCAAGCTGAGCGAATATGATTGCAGAGAGCTATTTTCTATTTTAAAATGGTTTTTGGAAAGATGTCTCCTTAATGGAAATGCTGAATTATAACCTTAGCAACACGTCTGGGCATCCCCTAAGAAAAACTGTCATAGAAGTAAAGGAATTGGAAAAAAAAATAGAAGAATGTATGCTGTATAAAAAAGTGCTACAGCCCTAGCTGGTTTGGCTCAATGGACAGAGCATTAGCCTGCGGACTGAAGGGTCCTGGGTTTGATTCTGGTCAGGGGCACATGCCCAGGTTTCGGGCTCAATCCCTAGGCAGGGGTGCAGGAAGCAGCTGATCAATGATTCTCTCTCACCGTTGATGTTTCTGTCTCTCTCTTCCTCTCCCTTCTTCTCTGAAATCAATAAAAAATATATATTTTTTAAAAGTGCTACAATCCTCTAGCTAGGAAAACAAACATAAACAGTAATAATAAGCAATTAAATTATTAACTCTAGGTCTAATGGGAAAAATCTCATGCATCAGGTATACCCTTTAATTTCCAAAGAATATGGACAGTTCTTGTAGTTACTCTGTTGCTAGCTAATTAATATATAGTATCACATACTTGCATGGAACTTTATGTTTACAAAAGGTTTCACATATATTACCTTGACTATCCCTTATTAAACCCTGTGAGGTAGGTATAATAGACATTAAAATGTAAAAAAGAATTGAAGGAACCATAGACGTCAACCTTCAGTTTGCAGTTAGGAATTTCTCTCTATAGTATCGCTAATATCTAATTACATTCGTTAGTTTCTGTTACAATTTCTTTAACGACAGGGATATGAAAAATGAGCAGGGCTTAGCTGAGTATTTACTTATTTTCCGTGCCCAGCAGTCCAGGATAAGGAGGGAGTTCCCAGCTTCTGGAATACTTGGTGGAGGTCTGCTAACTGCAGCCTCTTTCTCTTCCTCCCTCTTATCCTGCTTTCTACCTTTTATATTACAAGTAGTGCATCTTTTCTCTAAACTATCAATTTAGCTCCTTGATTTTCTTTTGGGTCAGAACTATGCAACAATAAAGGCTGAAACATACAGCATTCCCATTTCCCCGACCTCTGACAAAACAATTCTAAGTATTAATAGTTTAAAGACCCGTTTAATGGCCACCTTTTCCCAGAATCTAGAGCATACATAGATCAAGCAGTATTGCAATAAAACACCATTTTCCTTTTTTTCATTGGTGGATAAGTATAAGTAGCCCAATCCCCCAAGATCCGTCCCAAGAGAGTGTCTTTTGTAATGAGCCAGAAGCACCCATCCTTGAACAATTTAAGCAAGATTATAGGCAAAGTTACACCCGGCAAACCACCTTAATATACAGTATTTACAAGTGCGCACAACAGACAGATAACCGTTTGTGGCTTACCATGCACAGCCAGGCAGAATAACCAGGCAAGGACCTTGAGAGGCCACTTGCAACCAGGAGCTCATCAGGTTCACCCAGACAGGGAGCTACAGACAACTAACTTCCCCCATTTTACAGAGTTACAGTACACTCAATTCAACTTAGGTTTTAGGTGAGACAATGGGGATTGCTGAAGCTGCAGCTGGGACTCAAAAGAGGAAAATTCCTGGCAGCGCTACAAGTAAGATCTAGGCTTCAGCCCTGGGAAGCCCAGTCCAGGCAGCAAGCGGGATCCCCAGTACTCACCCAAGAGGACTTCCCCGCTTGTGTCCCATCTGGATCGCCAGAATATGTCACTGGACAACAAGGGGTCCGTGCTGCCTGTCCTTACTTGAGCCAATTAAGCAGAGACAAGTTGAATCATATATGAGCATTTATTCCAATAATGCCAGCAGTATGGGAGAGCAACAGGTCATCCACAAAAATCTGCCAAGTATTTACTTTTTAAAAAATTTCTTTATTGATTAAGGTACTACATATGTGTCCTCATACCTCCATTAACCCCCCCCCCCCCGAGTATTTACTTAAATAGGATCAGGAAAACAGGGCAATAGAAAATTCTACCTCTATCAGCTATTTTCTGTTTATTGAGAATGTATTATGTGCTAGGCACATGATCCTTACAACACTTTTAAGGAGCTGCCAGTAGCTGTTTAATGGGAATATTTTGCTTGAATCTATTTTCCCCAAACTATTTAATGACCTTTAAAGTCTTTTAAATAGAACACTTCTGAGAATACATGTTGAATAGTAGGCATAGCTAAAGATAAAATATGATTATACCCATTTTATAGATGTGAAAAATGAGTTAAGTGAATTAGTCACATTTAGTAAGTAATGGGGCAGGACTTAGAACACAGATCCTCAATCTACTAATCCAATATTAATTTCATTCCACATTGCAAAGTATTTGAGCTACAATGCATTTTATTTTTATTTCTTACTAAAGGCCCATTGCACAAAGATTTGTGCAAGAATGGGCCTTCCCATCTCCTGGCTGCTGGCACCACCTTCGCTCAGGCTAGAGCCACCTTTCCGCCTTTCCACCTTCCCACGCTGCCCAGAGGCCCAGAGCGGCTGGGCGGTGCGGAAGACCTGCATCATCTCCATGGCAATGACACAAGCGTCCCACCCCTGGCCGCTCAGCGCCTGCATATGCAAATTAACCCACCATCTTTGTTGGGTTAATTTGTATACTCACTCCTGATTGGCTGGTGTGTTGCAAAGGTACGGTCAATTTGCATCTTTCTCTTTTATTAGTGTAAATTATTATCATTTTGTTCATCCTCACCCAAGGGTATTTTTCCATTGATATTTAGAGAGAGTGGAAGGGAGAGGGGGGGAGAGACAGAGAGAAACCTCCCACATAGGGTCCAGGGATCGAGCCTGCAACTGAGATATGTGCCTTGACCACGAATTAAACCCTGGATTCTTCAAGTCTGCAGGCCGACACTCTCTCCACTGAGCCAAACCAGCTAGGGCTACAGTGCATTTTAATAGAGAAAAATATTATAAAAGTCTCTTAAATTTACAACAAAAATAAAACTATTTGGGATACAATAAAAATGTTGTGTGTGTTTTTTTTAAACTTATTGATTTTGGCCATTACAACTGATATACTTGTGGGATTACTACAAAAACAGACACAAAGTCTACCCTCCTCTTCTCTCACCGCCCCCACCATCTTCTCCTCCTTTTGCTCTCTCCCCAACCCCTCTCTCTCTCTCTCTCTCTCTACACACACACACACACACACACACACACACACACACACACACAACAAAATGACAATCTTTGATGCTAAATAGTAAATAATTGTAGGAGATAAGAAATGTCAAAAATATAGGTTTAAATTAACTTTGCCACAGATTATATGTACTTATTAATGAGTACAGTTTAGGGAAAATAAAGTGGACAAAACTTACAAAAATCAGGTCTTGTTCAAAATGTTATCTCTATATCAAAAACTGTTAAATTCATGACATCATGTTAACATAACTTACCACTGGTAATACTAACCTTGATCACTTGGGTTATAAGACAGTGTTTTCCAGGTCTCTATACTCTTTAATTTAGAAGTGAGTCACCCCTCAAGATGGGGATGGGTTAACTCCATCTCCTGGAAAAAGGCAATTCACTTCTGTGATTTCTTCTCAAAAACTATAACTCTAGTCTACTCATTTGGAAAACATTATCAGATAAATCCAAATTGAGGAACCTTCTATAAAATACCTGGTCAGAGCTCCTTAAGTCTGTCAAGGTCATAGGAAACAAGGAGTGATTGAGCAACTGTCATAGACTAGAAGAGACTATGGAGACATGATGATTAAATGCAATATGGTATTTTGGATTGGATCCTGGAACAACAAAAAGGACATTAGTGGTAAAACTATGAATCCCAATTCAGTCTGGAGTTTAGTTAATAGTAATGTGCCAATGCTGGTTTCTTAGTTTTGCCAAAGGTCCCATGGTAACGTAAGACGTTAATGTTAGGGGAAAGGGTGTAAGAGGTAACTGGGGAAATTATCTTACAAGTTTTCTATAAATCTAAAATTATTCAAAACAAAAGAGTTTACTTTTTAAAAATATGTTCATGGGTACATGCTTATAAGCTTGTTCATTACCTTGCTGACATCACCTACAATTCTACTCTTTCCTCAATCCACTCCAGCCATACTGGCCCCCCTGTTATTCCTCAAATATACCAATAATGCACCCACTTCGGGCCCTCTGTACTGAGCATCATTTACTCTGCCTGGAATGACCTTTCTTCAGATACTCATATGGCTCATACCCCTCACTTCCTTAATGTCTCTTTCAAATGTAAATAACTAAAGATTTTCTTACCCATTGTGTATTTTTTAAGAAAACAAAACACAGCTCCTTACCGTCTTTCTTATTACTTATTTCTGAATATATTGTCTGTCTCCCTCCTGTTCTCCACAGGGGCGCAGTCAATTTTGTTCACTGCTTTATCGCCAGCACCTAGTATATAGTAGGCACTCATTAAGTATTTATTGAATAAATGGATTACTTCATATTAAAAACAGATTTTATAAATTCTTCAGGGATATTTTATAAGAACAAAATCTTAAACCAAAGGAACAAACCCCTGCTGTTGTAATTTTATATCATTATTAACCAGTAGAAGTATTTATAAATACAACAGAAGAGCTTTCAAATCATCCCTTGAAATCATGTAGATTAGTGCTTATTCATCTGGTCCTAAGACCCATTCCATTCTTTAGTACACAGGAATGTGGTTAAATGTTATTCCCTATTTCTGTTACAATGAAATTAGAGGGAAGAAATGTGGGGGGATTATTTAAGTTAATACAATCAGAGCCAAAGTGGTAAATTAAAGGCTCCTTTTTTTTATACGTACCTTATAGAGAGGACAGCCTCAAACAACTTCAGAATAGTGCTATTTTTTAAATAGGAAGGGCTCTATATCTAAAACTAATTTCTCAGATTTGGAAAGAGCATATGTCATTCAAACAATAATGGTGTCAAATCGTATTATATATTCTTTAATTTCATATTTTAGCTTGGAACCAAAGCCTAAAAGCTAGCTTAATTCTGATAGTCATATTAAAATCTGTTTCTAACAGGAACAGTAGGGCATCTGGAATGGTATCTCAACCGTACCTACATCTAAGCATCACAAACTCTAGTGTTCTTGTGTCAACAAGCCAACTGTTTCCACTATATCACAATCCCGCTCTCTGCCAAACTGTTATGCTTCAGGCAAGGTTACTAAAATGGTTTTCAGAAGCAAAAAATGTTTTATTACGTTTAAAACCCTAACTGTCCAACCTATGAGGGAAGGCAGGTGTGTGTGTGTGTGTGTGTGTGTGTGTGTGTGTGTGTGTGTGTAAGGGGGTAAGAGATCAACCAAAGAATTTGTATGCATGCATATGAGCATAACCAATGGACACAGACTTGGGGGAGGGATGGGGGTGGCTAGGGAGAGGTCAATGGGGGGAAAAAGAAACTTATGTAATACTTTAACAATAAAGAATTTAAATTTAAAAAACCTCAAGATACAGGTCAGGTAAACTCAAAGGTATCAAGGTAACTGGAATTACTAACAAAGCTGTGCCTAGCTCCATGTTTCTGCTGCAGTTATATTACAGTGGATGAAAAGCCTGATGAGGCACTCATTTATTCAACTAATATTTATGAAATACCTGCAAACACACACCATAGGATCATCCCTTTTGTGCTGTGGGGCACAGAAAGACACATATATCCCAGTGACCACCCTCAAGTAGTTTATATAGTCGATTAAGAAAATTAAAACATCATTCACTTGATTATGCTTGGCAGGTATTATGATCTCTACTTGCCAGATGAAGAAATTGGAAGCTGAAAAAAGTTAAGAATCTTGCCCAATTACACGAAGCAAGTGGTAGAATAGTCTAGTCATAATATTATATAGGAGATCAGAGGAGGGGGAAATTACTTCTAGTGAGGGTAGTAATCTTTTCCTACAATGAGCTTGTATTTTTTCACTATTTATATGCTTAATCTTCAACAGTCTTAACTCTGCCCCAAATCCAAAAGGTCTTTCCCACAGGCACACCACTACCCTTCACCCAAATTAGCTACATGTCTAAAAGAATTCAGCAGGTTTTATGATGAAAAGCATTGGCTTTGAATCTGGGTTAAAATCTGTGTTCTGATATTTACTACCTATCTGACCTTGACAAGTCATTTAAACTCAGATTTTTATTCATCTGTAAAATGAGCCTACTACCTATTTTTTAGAACAGTTATGGGAATTAAATGGCATAATTAACATGTAGTACTTAATAAACAGAGCTACATTATTAGTGTTATGCCTGGCTTAGAGTGAATACTTAAAAGTGATAATATTTCATCTAGAGGGTTTCCTGTGGTAATAATTGTGTGGAATTTTATTCTTTATCAATTAATAATTCATCCTTTCTTATCCCCTATAATTAGTTTAAGAAATGTTATTGAAAATCTGTTTTATGCTCTGCCACCCCATCATAACCTCTTCTCCTGGCCACTCCATCATAGCCTTTATTAAAATATGTAATGGTCTTCTTCCTTTAGAATACACCCAGTGCAAGCAGGAACTTGTTTTGTGGTTTTGTTTGTTAATCCTCTGAGGATAGTTTTTCCATTGACTTTTAGAGAGAGTGGAAGAGAAGGAGGGAGGAGAGAGGGGAGGTGAGAGAGACATTGATGTGAGAGACACACATCAATTGGTTACCACCCGCACAGGCCCCAACTAGGGCTGGGGAATCACACCTGCAATCCAGGTGCATGCCCTTGACTGGGAATCAAACTTGAGACCCTTTGGTGCATGGCCAGTGCTCTGACCACTAAGCATACCAGCTAGGGCAAGCAGGGTCTTCTTTTTCTTCACTACTTATCCCTAGTATCTAGCACTGAAATATTTGTTGACTGGTTGAATGAATGAATGGGACATTGGTCTATTCTGAGAATGTTAAAAGTCTTCTGAGAGGTATACACTAGTTCCATGGTCGGCAAACTGCGGCTCGCAAGCCACATGTGGCTCTTTGGCCCCTTGAGTGTGGCTCTTCCACAAAATACCACAGCCTGGGCGAGTCTATTTTGAAGAAGTGGCGTTAGAAGAAGTTTAAGTTTAAAAAAATTGGCTCTCAAAAGAAATGTCAATCATTGTACTGTTGCTATTTGGCTCTGTTGACTAATGAGTTTGCCTACCACTGCACTAGTTGAACAGATCATCTTAATATGAAATGTGAGATTGCTAACAAAGTTTCCTATAAGAAGTGATACCTCTTGGTTTTTTAAAGTATGTTTTTTCTTTGTTTCTTAAGCTTGCTCTTTTCCTCTAGTGCCATAAATATATTAATAAGCCAACTAATATTTATTCAACCTTTACAATGTTTCAGAGAATAGTCTTAGTGCTTTCCATATTACTCATTTAATCTTCAAAAAAAATTCTCTGAGGTATTATAGTGAAGGAAACTGAAGCACAAAAGTGTAAGTAACTTGCCAAAAGGTCACATGACTCAAAAGTTGGGCATTTTGCTCTTAGCCACTTCAATAAGTTGTCTCTTGAAATCAATCAAAATACTTTTTTAAATGGAAGAACACAAAAGTGGCTTTTATAACTAGGTATTCTCCTAAAAGGAATTTATACTATAAATTAAGAACCTAGCTCTTCAACAAAATATTAACACACCGAATTTTAAAAGTACAAAAGTATATAGCAAGATTAATTAGTATTTATGTCAGGTATGTGAAGCTGACTCAAATTTGAAACTCAATTACTGTAATCCATCACATCCACAGACCGAAAGAGAAAAATCAAATGATCATATCAATAGATACAGATAAATCAATATCATACTTGATAGTGAAAAACTCAAAGCTTTCCCACTAAGTTCAGGTACAAGGCAAAAATATCCGCTCTCACCCTGGTCCAGTAGCTGTTGGTATGTCCCACACCAAAAGGTTGCAGGTTCAATTCCCAGCATGACACATACCTAGGCTGAGAGTTTGATCCCTGGTTGGGGTATGTACGGGAGGCAACCAGTCAATGCTTCTCTCTCACATTAATGTTCTCTCTCTTTCCCTTCCTCTCCCTCTAAAATAAAAAACACACACAAATCTTTGGGTGAGAATTTAAAAAAAAAAAAAAAAAAAAAGCCCCGAGGGTGTAGGGTGTATAGCTCAGTGGTTAAGTGTTGACCTATGAACCAGGAGGTCATGGTTGGATTCCTGGTCAGGGCACATGCCCAAGTTGCAGGCTCAATATCCAGTAGGGGGGTGGGCAGGAGGCAACCGATCAATGATTCTCTCTCATTATTGATGCTTCTATCTCTCTCCCTCTCACTCCCTTTCTGAAATAAATAAAAATATATTAAAAGAAAAACAAAAAAAAACCAACAACAACAGAAATAGAGACCCTAGGATTTGGGGCAATTCAAATTTTATATCTACTTGTTGAACAAGTGAGAAACATCTCAATCCCAAATTATCTTATTATATAGCAACAATATAATTTTAATTAGTTTCAACTTATATATGGAAAAGGAAAGTTTCCTATCAATTCAAACTGTTATCTTTTTCAAAATGAAAATATCTTCATTGTGTTTGGTTAGGAAAGTATTACTATACTCATTATAAAAATACTAGAGGCCCGGTGCATGAAATTTGTGCTCTGCGGTGGGGGGGTGTCCCTCAGCCCGGCCTGCACCCTCTCACAGTCTGGGACCCCTCAGGGGATGTCCGCCTGCCGACAGTTGGAAATCCCTCTCACAGCCTGGAACCCCTCGCTCCTCCTTACCGTCCCACCTGCTCACTGCTCCTTACCACTGCTGAGCACTGCTGAGAAACTTAGACTCCTTCCTCTGTGGTCTCACAACTGTCACATGCCAGGCAGTCACTCAGAAATGTCTTGACATCGGCCAACTTATGGAATTCTCCCTTCTCTCCGCTCTCCTGAGCCAGACTCCGGACGTTGACTGCGGCATTCTCTTGGTCATCGTTGTTTTTTGTTTTGTTTTTTTCCCCAAACATTACAAAGTTTATATTAATATAACATACAAAGATGCAGCCTCCTTTGTAGGAACAGGGAAGGAAGGGGTGGTTAAGTAAGGCACACGGAGCTGCAGCAAGTACCAGCTGTGGGGAAGGCCAAGGGGGAGAGGAGGTTGGCACTGGGGCTGAGGCCGTAGAACCATAGCTGGGGAAATAGGGATCCCCTCTGAGTGCCACGTTCTGAGGCTGAACTAATTGGCCAAGCTGAGGCAGAGGTGGGTGGCCATATCAGCCATCTTTGGTGCTGTTTACCCTTTCCCACCCCAGCTCTGTTGTAAAACCCTAGAGCCCTGGATTCCAAAGGCCCCATCCAGAGCAGAGGCCTTGGAAGTGGATGAGAGGAAATGAGTAGGGCAGTTTGAAGATACTGGGAGTCTCCAGAGAGGAGGGCACCCTCCTCCATCCCTGCCTGTGGCTTTGGCTCCCCTGCTTACTCCTGAGCACCACACGTGAGTTGGGGAGGGGTCAGTGAAATATCTGTTCCTGGCCCCCACAGGCCTCCTTTCCATCCAGGCCTCTTTAGGCCCACTCTGTTTTGTTTCCATCTCTCCATCCCAGTCTCTCCCAGTCTCTATCTCTCTCTGTTTTTCTTTCTTTTTTTCCCCCCACTTTCCCAAACTTTACTACAGAAAAAAACAATGATGGTAAATCTCTAAAACATAATCAATTTTCTGGGATTCTTCCCTTGAAAATGTGATGTTTGATTTTGAAACACATACCACGGTGTATATGGTTCCCAACTGTACTAAATAGGCGAGAGGCTGAAATCCTAAAAGGTTCATCTTCCAACTTTCCCCAGTGTGTGGTATGTCTTTGGATCAGCAAAAATTGCCTGAACAGCTACTACGGCTTCATTAATTTTTGTTTGTAGCTCTCTGAGCTCTTCTATCTGCAGCAAACGCAGAATCTGAGCAGCTTCATTAAGAACTGCATCTCCTGTGTCAAAACCAAGACTATGCTTGTCTAAAGCAACAGGCAACCCCTCTTTTGCTTGATTTGCTTTAGCAACTGCATCCTGTGTCAGGCGTTCCTGGACCAAAATGTGAATTGCCTTCAGCATTACCAGGTAATCATCATGACCTTGACTCTGAAGAAGGTTAGCCAAAGCCATTACACCAGCCTTAAAATCAGGATTATTAACATCCAAACTGATCAATGGCTCTGCATTTTTAGCTGCATTGTCAGTTTTTGTATTATCAAATACCGAGTACTTAAGTTATCTCCATATTAAAGTCTAACAGCTAAACCAAGAAGCCAGTCAATTGCTTCTTGTCTATCTTGAATTTTTAAAGGACAGCTAACAACTGTGAGATACTTTTCAAAGAACTTGAGCCAGTCACTGCTGTGGATGTTTCTTAAATTACCTCTGTCTTCAATCTTGTAGTGTCTGACTTTCTGGTCTTCAAGCCAAACAATAAAGTTTCTAAATTCTGTTTCATCTTTGCAGTTGAAGCCGGCAGGGTTGTGGTAGTCGAGGGCTGTCAGCTTGCGGCAGAACATGGTCCTGGCTTCCCGCTCTTTCCCGGGCCGGAGAGGAGAGGGGAGGAGCAGCTGGCAGCGAAGCCATAGCAAGAGCTCTTTGTTTTTCTCAGTAGTCAGTCCTCCAGGCCTGCCAGCCTGCCTGCCTCCCTCTCTCCCTCCCTCCCAGTCTCCCTCTTCCTCTTTCCCGGCTGGGAGGGGCGGGGCCAGTGGGGGTAGCTCCACCCTCTGCCTGCCCTGGGGCCTCATTCTGAGAGAGGCTCCCAGAGCCAGCTGCGAGGGAGGGAATGAAAGAGAGAAAATGCTGTGAGCTGGTGGGCCTGAAGGACTGACTGCTGCCCCGTGCTCCGAGGGGTGCTTGGACGCCAGTAACAGCTTGGGGAGGGCGCCTCAGGGCCAGTGGGACAGAAGGAAGTGGGGGTGTGGCACGGAGGTGGTGCCTGCGCTTCTGTGAAGGCGCCAAGCAGAGCCTGCAGGCCAAGATGAATCAGCGCCTGCGGGCCATCAGGAGTGCTCACAGCCACCATGGCCACGTGGGGAGTACAGGCCGCCCTCCGCCAGGACCCGCCTCCCCCGTCCCCGTCTCCGTCCCCACTGCCACAAGTCCCCTCCCACCTGAACTGCATGTGCAGCCTGGCGTTCGGTAGAGCCTTTGGTCGTTGTGGATGTGACCGACCCTGGGTGTGTGTGTGTGTGTGTGTGTGTGTGAGTGTGTGTGTGTGTGTGTGTGTGTGTGTGTGTGTGTGCATATATATATTAAGATTGATATTCTACATAAAATAAAATCTATAAGACAAACAAAATGTAAAATGAAAGGCAAAACTTTTTTAAAAATTTAGTTGAGTTGTCAACTTTATCCTGTCCCCTAAGAATTTCATTAGTCTCTCACTGCATCTAAATTGCTTACCACTTCATCTAGTTTAAGCAGTATCATAACTATAATTTCCCTTACCTTTCCACTATCTACAATCAGAAGAGTGGGCACACCATTTATAAGCATTGCTTAAATTAATGAAGCCAAAGACATTGACCCTGTTTGTTTTGGACAAGGAAGAGGGGCTAATTATAATTAGTAGCCTTCTTATTAGACAAATGGTTACAGATACTAGTATACTAGCTTTTCCAGGGATGACATTTTAAAATACCTCCTAGTTGTAACTGATTTTTATTATAAGACATTTGACTATACCTGGTTGCTAGAACTATCTTTAGAACAAGCAGCCAGATTTAGGAGAAAATGTCTAATATTTATAAGAAAACCACAGAGAATGTGAGAGTCAAGCAGAGAATATAAAGGAGTGTCATCTGGAACTCAGTGGGAGATGGCATAAAAGCAGATGCAGTTTCAAAACATAATTTTGCCTAACCTGCTAAGATAGGATGGTGCAGGAGTCTCCTTGTGTTCATTTTCCTCTGAGGAAACCACACCTTTCCACTGGTGTGGAAAGCAAAAGGTATGTTCTATTATTCTTGTAAGTTTCTCTGCTGATTAATAACTATCTAAAGGTACTTCAAGAAGGTAAACAGAACACTGATTATTCTCTGCTTGGTACTCAGTTAATTTGGAAAGCCAAAATAATCTGACTTCTTCCTAATAACATCATTAACTAAAAAAGAAGTTAATTTCTTCAATTTTCACTGAAACTTATTTTAAAATGCAATAAAAATCATTTCTACTATCCTGAGTTTTGTTTTAAAAAGTTGCTCCTGAGTATCAAGAAATCATCCCTCTCTCTCTATTTTTTTTTCTCAAAATATTCTACAGCATCTAGGACATATAGGTATTTTTCTTAGCTGTACAATGCTACATTATGTAACATGTAAAAGATAAACTGCAAAGAAACTACTTGATAGCTAACTAGAGAAAGATTTTAACAAACCGTTAGGGTAAAATGACTGATTATTCAAAATAATTCTCATGTACTCACATAAATTTTGTCACTTTCACAGTATCTATATATATAAAAAGCCAGCAACCGGAATGCCACAACAACTGGAACAACAGGTCGATATGACGCCCACTGCGGCCGGCCCACTGTGGCCAGGCCAACCAGTCCAATCAGGGGCGGGGCTGGCCAGCCAACCTTCTGTGTCCCCTCCCTCCTGCTGGCCCAGCCTGATCAGCCCCCATTGGGGCAGGCCAGCCAGACCCCACCTATGCACAAATTCATGCACTGGGCCTCTAGTAGGTTTATAATTAATCTTGCTGTTTAATAAAAATCATTCTTTTAACTGCTTTTCTTCTTTTTTTTTATCTCAATATATTCTATTTTACTGAGTAACAACACCATTACTTCAATTACTTGATAACACGTTTGCCAGTAGTGCTTCAACAGAACTAAATTACATATAATAAAAAAGTAATAGATAATTAGCAGTAAAATAATGAAATATAATATGGCTTTTATTTGGACTTCATTATGATGCTAAGAGATATTTCCTCCATAGGAGAGCCCTAAAAAAAAACTTAAAATTACCTACATAAGAATTAAGGTAAATTAGACAAACTTCTATTTATATATAATAAATTTCTTTCAGGTTTAATTCTCTAAGAAGGTCTTCAGTGTAAGATTATTGTAACAGAAGGCTAACGGCCCCCGAACACCTTCACTTAGCGTATCTGGCCCATTCTATCTCTCTGCCTTCAACCTATTCCTTCCATTCAACCCTTTGCTCCAGCCATATAACATAGCTATGTGTTACATTGTCTTATGCTAACACAAACTCACAAATGAAATTTCCTCAGCTTGGACTATCCTTCTTTTCTTCTTCATTTAGTCAACAACCCTTATTGGGTTCTAAAATAAACTCATGTAAAGCATTAACTGCTTCAGGAAGCATTCTTTGACTCCTTCCCTTCCAGTTGTATATATTCTTATTTATTTTCAGAGAGGAAGGGAGAGAGAAACATCAATGATGAGAGAGAAACATTGATGGGCTGCCTACTGCACACCCCTCATTGGGGATCAAGCCCGCAACCTGGGCTTGTACCCTGACCAGGAATCGAACCGTGACCTCCTGGTTCATAGGTCGATGCTCAACCACTAAGCCACACCGGCCAGGCTCCAATTGCATACTTTCATAGTAGTATCATTTTCATTTATTGTACTCTAATTAATTTACTCATATTTTCACTAGTCTGCAAGATCCTTGAGGGTGAAAACATAGTATATTCAACTTTATTCTTTTTCTCAGCTCTTAGAATAGTCTAGGCCTCAATTAATGATTGTTCAATGTTCTGGAAATTATTTCAAATTCAAGTAAAAGTCATGATAATGCTATCAGATCTAGGTTATATGACTCGTTATAGATCTGTAGTACTTTGCTATTCCTTAATGTCTACTGAAAATGCACAATAATATTTTTTATTTGGAAAATATTACCATTTAAATATTTGAGGGGGAAAAGCCTATGTAACAGGATGTTTTACTCTGATTTTTACAGCAAGTAAGAGATAAATATAATATCCAAGTCACTCATTTTATCAGTCCTGTTTTAATTGTTTATAAATATAGAATCATCTATAATAATAAGGCCCCTTCCCACAAGTACTCAATAAAAACGGAAAAACTTAGAAGTAGCCCTTGGCAGAGAGAGGGGGTGGCATGTGTATGTCTAGAGGTGTACATGTAAGAGGCAGGGTAATTTGTTAAGACCTTAATTTGCATTTTGTTCTCCATTAATTTTTTCTTTCCCCCATTCTAAGAAGGTAACCAGGTTTGGGGGCTCCAATGTTTATGAAAGATATGAATTACTAAATAAAAACATCAAAGTTACTTGTGGATAATCTGCTTTCTAACTTTTACTTTTGGGGTTTAAGTTAAAGGCAAAGCCTTTGGGGGCTGTCAGGGAGCCTGGGAAAGAGCCTCCTAAACCCAACTTCCCCAGACTGGAAAAGGTTCAACAATATCAGGCATAGTAGAGACCTAAATCCTACTTCAAGGAAATGACAAAACTACAGAGAATAACTACGTGGAGCACGTTTGGAAGCTATATTCTAAGTCCTGGGGACTCAGTCAGCATAGACTCCTGTGTACAAGCTTGGCCAAAAAGCAATGAAGTCATCTTACTTTAAGAAACACATGGATTTATTTTAATAAGGTTATGTGATAAACTGCAAACAAGTGGGTTGGGAAAGGAAAGAAAGGAAGGAAGCCTCATTCTTCACGTGCTCCCATAATGACTGAAATGAATCCCTATCTTACCAGGTTGGGTAATTAAAAGTCAGATTTAATTTAATTTATAGGAAATAATTTCATATTTCTTGCACATATAAATCTGTGGTATAAGTAATTCAACTAAACACAATAATATGAATCTGTACATTTCTAATATACTTTAATATACATTTTCTTGTTCATTATTATGTTATTTGTGCTTCACAACCCCTATAACAGAATAACTGAAATGACTGCATTTTGAAAGTCTAAAAAGTTTTCCTTTGGAAGCAAAACAATGATGGCTTTATGGCAGAATTGATTATTGCTGTCAATAAGAAGTTTATCATTACAAGAAGTATAACACTGCAAGATAAATTAATAATTTGGATTCAGGGAATGCAAACAAAACATCTGAAGAAGTGGAAGAGAAAAAGCAATCTCATTAAGATTTCCCTAGAAAGGCCTATACGTAGACAGAGAATAATGACTACTTTCAAAAATGCTCCACTTCTAAATGAATATATTTTTATTAAAAAACAGTGAAGGATCCCTAGCATCCTTAAATACACCCCTTTAATTCTTAGCTGGGAAAGATAACTATCAAATTCAGGAAAGTGGCTACAATGGAAGGGAAGGGGCAGGCATAGGATTATGGAGAGTTATATAGGAGTCTTTCAACTTGGATCTATTGTGCTTAGTTTTTTAAAAAATATTTAAACAAATATGGCCAAAAATTAAATATGACAAACAGGGCGGTAGGTGTATGGATGTTTGCTTTGTTACTTTTTCAATGCCAATCTATATTTTTGGAATATTTCAAAATTAAAATCTAGCATAAGCATGTATCCTAGTTTTTGCCTGACTATAAATTTCTCTTCTGCAGTTTAGAACCAGGATAGTTTGATACAGAGCAGCGGTCGCCAACCTTTCGGACCTCATGGACCACCAGCTGATGACCGCTGATACAGAGCCTAGTGGATTACTGTGTGCAGTAAGTCTTTGTTTGTATAGAACTTAAAAGGTAATGGAAAAACTGATTACCTGGTTCATTATTCATTCCTTCCCAAATAAAGCCGCTTCATCCAAATAAAATTTAAAAAAAAAGGAAATAGCAAGAGATGTTCATTGGTATAAAATATATAACTATTTCCATTTTATATAGTCTGAAATTTTGAATTAAGACAGACTCATTAAAATAAAACATATATATCCAAATATATACATCCAGTACAGAGACTTGATCCATTCATTTAAATTGTATTTAGTTTCAATCATGTAATGATCCTGTGTTAAGTACTAAGAATACAGAGATAGCTCGTGAGTGTCAACCTATGAACCAGGAGGTCACGGGTTCGATTCCAATCAGGGCACATGCTCAGGTTGCGGGCTCAAGCCTCAGTGTGGGGCATGTAGGAGGCAGCCAATCAATGATTTTCTCTCATCATTGCTGTTTCTCTTTCTCTCTCTCTCTCTCCCTCTCTCTCTCTCTCTCTCTCTCTCATCTATAAGAAATATATACATATATATATATGTATATATTTCTTATAGAAATATATATATATATATATTTTAAAGAATACAGAGATGAACGAGAAAAGATGCCTGTTCTTAAGGAACTCACAATTTAAAGAATCCTGACAAAGAATTAACATAAAATGTTATAAATGTTATAAAAAGGAATGCACAAGATGATATGAAATCATTCAATGAGTATTGGAGAGAATGTTAATTCTGTCTGAAAAAGCTGGGAAAGGTTTCAGAGATAGGGCGACATTTGAGGTGGGATTTATGAGTACAAGGTCAACAGAAAAGAGCATAATATGTTTCACACAGAAATTTAAAAAATGTATGTATACAGTCAGTCCTCATTATTCACATTCAGTACTTGCAAATCCACCTACTCATTAAAATTTATTTGTAACCCTAAACTTAATACCACTTTCATAGTCATTCATGGACATACACAGAGTGACAAAAAAGTACGAGTTGCCTGAATCACACATTCCCAGCTGAGATCAAAGAAGGCAACACTCACTCTGCCTTCTTGTTTTAGCTATCATACTGTAAACAAGTGTCCTTTTCAGTCTATTTGGTGCTGTTTTTTTCATATTTTTGTGCTTATTGTTGGTGATTCTGCTGCTTAAAATGGTACCCAAGCATAGTGCTAAAGTACTATCTAGTGTTCCCAAGCACAGGAAGGTTGTAATATGCCTTATGGAGAAAATCCTTATCTATCCATCTATCCATCTATCTATCTATCTATCTATCTATCTATCTATCTATAAAGCCTAATATACAAAATGTCCCCTCAGGAGTTTGACCGACCAGGAGTTTGATCGCTCACTATGACGTGCACTGACCACCAGGGTGTGGCACAGAATGAAGGAAGGCCCAGCCAGCAGCCGCTAGGGACCCTACCCACGCACAAATTTTGTGCACGGGGCCTCTAGTACTTAATAACCTTCATTCAGATATGAGTTATAGTTCTGTTGACTTTGAGTTCAATGTTAATAAATCAAAAATATACATTAAATAAGGTATTTTTAAGCGGAAACACACATAAAACAAGATTGTATTGATTGGTTGATGAAAATGTGACCAGATTCTTTGAAAGAATAAACAAAATTGATAAACCATTAGCCAGACTCATCAAGAAACAAAGAGAGAGGACCCAAATAAATAAAATCAGAAACAAAAGTGGAGGTGTAACCACGGACACCACAGAAATACAAAAGATTGTAAGAAAATACTATGAACAGCCCTGGCTGGTTTGGCTCAGTGGATAGAGCATCAGCCTGCAGACTGAAGGGTCCCAGGTTTGATTCCAGTCAAGGGCATGTACCTTGGTTGCGGGCACATCCCCAGTGGGGGGTGTGCAGGAGGCAACTGATTGATGTTTCTCTCTCATCAATGTTTCTAACTCTCTGTCCCTCTCCCTTCCTCTCTGTAAAAAAATCAATAATATATATATATTTTTAAAGAAAATACTATGAACAACTATATGCCAACAAGCTGGACAATGTGGATGAAACAGACAAATTCCTAGAAAAATACAATCTCCCAAAACTGAATTAGGAAAAATCAAAAAACCTGAAGAGGCCAGTAACAACTGATGAAATAGAAGCAGTAATCAAAAAACTCCCACCAAACAAAAGCCCAGGTTTGGACGGCTTCACAGGGGAGTTTTACTAAACATTCAAACAAGAACTAACACCTATACTCCTCAAAGTATTTCAGAAAATCCAAACTCTTTTTATGAGGCCAGCGTTACCCTAATTCCAAAACCAAATAAAGACACTACAAAGAAAGAGAATTATAGGCCAATATCCCTGATGAACATGGATGCTAAAATCCTCAACAAAATATTAGCTAATCACATCCAGCAATATATTAAAAAGACCATACACCATGATCAAGTGGGATTTATTCCAGGGATACAAGGCTGGTACAATATTCACAAATCAATAAACGTGATACATCACATAAACAAACTGAAAGACAAAAATCACATGACCATATCAATAGACACAGAAAAAGCATTTGACAAAATCCAACATCCAGTTTTGATAAAAACTCTCAACAAAGTGGGAATAGAGGGAGCATATCTCAACATGATAAAGGCCATATATGACAAACCTACAGCCAATATCATACTCAATGGGCAAAAACTAAAACCATTTCCCCTAAGAACAGGAACAAGACAGGTGATGCCCACTTTCACCACTCCTGTTCGACATTGTACTGGAAATGCTAGCTATAGCATTCAGACAAGAAGAAATACCCATAGCCGGTTTGGCTCAGTGGATAGAGCGTCAGCCTGCAGACTTAAGCGTCCCGGGTTTGATTCCAGTCAAGGGCACATGCCTGGGTTGCAGGCTAGGTCAGACATGCAGGAGGCAGCCAATCAATGATTCTCTCTCATCATTGATGTTTCTCTCTCTCTCTCTTCCTCTCCTTTCCTCTCTGAAATCAATAAAAAAATATTTTTAAAAAAGAATAAAAGGCATCCAAATTGGAAAAGAAGTAAAACTGTCATTATTTGCAGATGACATGATATTGTACATAGAAGACCTCAAAGATTCCATCAAAAAACTACTAGTCTTAATAAATGAAATTCAGCAATGTAGTAGGATACAAAATTAACACCCAGAAATCTATGGCTTTTTTATACCAATAATGAACTCACAGAAAGAGAAACTAAAAAAACAATCCCATTTACCATTGCAACAAAAAAATTAAGATACCTAGGAATAAACTTAACAAAGGAGGTAAAATACCTGTACTTAGAAAACTACAGTACGTTGAAAAAAGAGATAGAGGATGACATAAACAAATGGAAGAATATACCATGTTCTTGGATTGGTAGAACCAACATCATTAAAATGCCCATACTACCCAAAGCAACCTATAGATTCAATGCAATCCCAATTAAGATACCAATGGAATATTTCACAGACCTAGAACAAACTCTCTAAAAATTCATATGGAATAAAAAAAGGCCCCGAATAGCCACAATAATCCCGAGAAAGAAGGACAAAGTTGGAGGGATCACAATACCAGATTTCAAGCTATATTACAAAGCCACTGTTCTCAAAACTGCCTGATACTGGCACAAGAACAGACATATAGACAATGGAACAGAACAGAGAATCCAGAAATCGACCCAAGCCATTATGCTCAATTAATATTTGACAAAGAGGCAAGAGCATACAGTGGAGTCAAGATAGCCTCTTTAATAAATGGTGTTGGAAAATTTGGTCAGATACATGCAAAAAAAATGAAACTAGACCACCAACTTACACCATACACAAAAATAAACTCAAAAGGGATAAAGGACTTAAATGTAAAATGGGAAACCATAAAAATCTTAGAAGAATCCATAGGCAGCAAAATATCAGACATATGTCGTAACAATAGCTTTACTGATACAATTCCTAAGGCAGTGGTCGGCAAACTCATTAGTCAACAGAGCCAAATATCAACAGTACAACAATTGAAATTTCTTTTGAGAGCCAAAAACCGACTTCTGTGCATGGGCCATGAAGTTTCAATCACACTGTATGTGTGCGCCCGCACGTGGTATTTTGTGCAAGAGCTACACTCAAGGGGCAAAAGAGCCACATGTGGCTCACAAGCCACAGTTTGCTGACCACTGTCCTAAGGCAATGGAAACTAAGGAGAAAAACAAATGAAACTACATCAAAATAAAAAGCTTCTGCACAACAAAAGAAACTATCAACAAAACAAGAAAGCCCACTGCATGGGAGAACATATTTGCCGATGTTATCTACCTAATAAAAAAGTAACATGCTAATTGACCATACCTTCGCGACACCCACCAGCTAATCAGGAGTGGGTATGCAAATTAACCCAACAAATATGGCGGGTTAATTTGCATATGCAGGCACTGAGCAGCAGGAGGTGGGGCGGGACACTTGAGCACAGGTGTTCTGCATCACCCCAACCGCTCTGGGCCTCTGGGCAGCATGGGAAGGTAGAAAGGCGGCTCTGGCCAGAGCGAAGGCAGTGCCGGCAGCCAGGGGAAGGAAGGCCCATTCTTGCACGAATCTTCATGCATCGGGCCTCTAGTCTCAGATAAGGGTTTAACCTCCAAAATTTATAGGGAACTCATACAACTTATCAAAAGAAAGATAAACAATTCAATCAAAAACTGGGAAAAGTACCTAAATAGACATTTGTTGAAAGAGGACATACCCAAGTTCAAGAGACATATGAAAACATGCTCAAAGTCACTAATCATCCAAGATATGCAAATCAAAATGACAATGAGGTACCATCTCACACCTGTCAGAATGGCTACCATCAACAGATCAACAAACGACAAGTGCTGGCGAGGATGTGGAGAAAAAGGAACCCTCGTGCATTGCTGGTGGGAATGCAGGCTGGTGCAACCACTGCAGGAAACAGTATGGAGTTTCCTCAAAAAAATTAAAAATGGGAAAGATCAACCAAAGGACTTGTATGCATGCATATAAGCCTAACCAATGGACACAGACAACAGGGGGGTGAAGGCATGGGGGGGGGGTAGGGAGAGGTAATGGAGAAATAAGGACACATATGTAACACCTTAATCAATAAAGAAATTTAAAAAAAATTAAAAATGGAACTCCCATTTGACCCAGTAATCCCACTTCTAGAAATACTAGTATATCACAAGAAATCAGAAACATCAATCAGAAAGGATATATGCATCCCTATGTTCACAGCAACACAATGTACAATAGCTAAGATTCGGAAACAGCCTAAGTGCCCATCAGATGAATGGATTAAAAAACTGTGGTACATCTATACAGTGGAATACTACGCTGCTGTACTATTTGCAACACCATGGATGGACCTAGAAAGCATTATGCTAAACAAAATAAGCCAATCAGAGAGAAATTAACATCACACGATCTTACTCATTTGTGAACAACATAAACTGATGAACAACGTAAACATATGTTTATATAATCAACAACATAATGAACAACATAAACTGATGAACAAAAATAGAGCCAGAGAAAAAAATATTTTAGAATATAATAGAAGTAATCCTGTTATTTGCAGATTTTTAACATTTCCTACAACTTCTGTGATATTGGACTATGTTAGTACAATTTTGGTAATATTGTATTTAAAATCATTTTTCTTGGGGAAAAAAAATCAGAGCTGTTTATGGTTAAAAAAGAAAAAAGAAAATGTGGCCAGAGGTTCGTAGGAACCTCACTCTGTATTTCCTCTACAAAACACAATTCAGTAATCACTAACTGAGTGTTTGTGGTAACTTTATAAACATAAATACTGTGAATAATGAGAATCAATTGTGTGTGCCTGTGTGCATATTCCCTAGTTAACAAAAATGTTTCTTTGAATAAAAATTTATAGAAACCACTGACTATTTTGATTAGATGTACACAGCATAGCCCTAGCTGGTTTGGCTCAGTGGATAGAACTTCAGCCAGTGGACTGAAGGGTCCCGGGTTTGATTCCAGTCAAGGGCATGTACCTCGGTTGCAGGCTCCTCCCTGGCCCAGGCCCTGGTCAAGGTGTGTGAAGGAGGCAACCAATCGATGTGTTCCTCTCACATCAATATTTCTCTCTGTCTTTCTCTCTTCCACTCTCTCTAAAAATTAATGGAAAAATATCCACGGGTGAAGATTTAAAAAAAAAAATTTAAATAGATATACAGAGCACAGTGCCTTCTCTTGTATAAATAATGAATAGTCGACCATAATGAAGATAACTGACAACTTATAATACATATTTATAATCTTTAAGTACTCTAACAGCATGGTTGTATGAGGTTTCCAGGAAGGGCAACAAGACCTCACATAAAGATAGCTAATGTATTTACAGCCACTTAAGAGAGGGCATAGAAATTTAAAGAAGCAGATGTGGCATAATTTTACTGATATTGTTATTTCTACAAGATATCTCTATATATAAAAGCCTAAGAGACCTTTATGACCAGTCAACCTAATGACTTGTTGACCAGTCGCTATGATGCGCAAAGACCACCAAGGGTAAGATGACCAGACGTCCCACTTTAGGCGGGAGAGTCCCAATTTTTAACAATTTGTCCCACGTCCCGTGGCGTTTTAAAAAAGTCCCGATTTTTGGAAAGAATGCACGACAAGCTAGGGAACAGTGGGAGAACAGGAAGGGAATATACAGTTTTCGGTGGCCATGTGGCTATTTAGCCAGGATATGAGTTTTATATTATTTTTGTTAATTTTATAATGTTAAACTTTAATAATAACAAATAATTGTTGAGAACTGATTATCGAGAACTGCTTATCAAAGTTCGCATTGTTGATCAGTTGTTAGAATTCGACCACCATTGTTTGGACTTAATGAACAAGGGCATTTTTGGGGATTGGCAACGACGAAAACATTTTGTAACTGTCTCTCAGACGATACACATCGTACTGCGTGCTAGTAAGCTAGTTAAACAAGTGATGTCATTACAAATCAGCTATTCAGATAATTTAGGTAAGTTATTTATTTATTTCATAAATACATAAATTTTCTTGAATTTAGCAGACAGTACTCGTATTATTTATATTTTATAGTGGTGGCAAAAAAGTCTAGCGCCGGCCTTGAAAGTGACACTTACGACTTACGTTACGGCAAATTCAGAGGAAAAATAATACAAGTTAGTATTGTTATTATTTAGAAAGAAATACAGGATTAAAATAATTTTTAAAATATAGTTACTTTATAAGAATCAAATTATTTTAATTTATAAACTAACAATAAAATATGTTCATGTAATTATGTACCTACTTACTGTGTTTTTAAGCAATATGTATATAATAATTTATAATATAATTTTAAATTATTTTTTTAGATTTTTAACATAATGAGTAAGAAAAGAGGATGCAAATTCAACGATGATCTAAGAAGTGAATTTCCTTTTATTAAAAAAAACAAAAGCGATTACAATATAGACCAAATTTTTAATCAAGAACCCCCCCCCCACCAGGCCGAAACCGGTTTGGCTCAGCAGTGGATAGAGCATCGGCCTGCCGATTCAAGGGTCCCAGGTTCGATTCTGGTCAAGGGCATGTACCTTGGGTGCGGGCACATCCCCAGTAGGGGGTGTGCAAGAGGCAGCTGATCGATGTTTCTCTCTCATCGATGTTTCTACTCTCTATCCCTCTCTCTTCCTCTCTGTAAAAAATCAATAAAATATATTTTTTTAAAAAAAGAACCCCCCCACCCCCCCCCACCCCCAGGTCAATGGTGTCCCGCTTTACCAATGTTAAAATCTGGTCACCTTAACCAAGGCGGAAGATGCTCAACACAGGAGCTACCCCTGGTGGTCAGTGTGCTCCCACAGCCAACCACCTGCGGCTGGCCAACCTCCTGCGGTCCCTCCCCCGGCCAGCCAGCCCCAATCGGCTCTGATCAGGACTGGGCGAGACGGCCCCAATCGCTGGCTAGGCCGAGGGACCCCACCCATGCATGAATTCGTGCACCGGGCCTCTAGTTATTGTGATAATGGCAAAAGTAGTATGGTAAAAACTATGCAGTAGAAAAATATTCCAAGATGGTTTTTATAGGTTTCCCTATTCAGTTAACTGAACTGTTACTTTCCAAAAGTGACCCCAACTGGGAAAAAACACAGTAGATCCCACATATAGATTATAATGAAAAAGCAGGTAATATCCCTAAACAGACATGTTGCTACAAGGTTAACCTTTATTAAAAAGTAGAATAAGTTGTACTATTTAATACTATATGAAAACTTTTTTAACATTAACATTCCCTATAATTATGATTCCAATAACTCTGAAATACATAATTCATAAATTCATTTTTTCATTAAAATAGAGAAAATGAAAAACTAAAAGAACATATAGATCTAAGAACATATAAATGAACCTAAAAGAACATATAGACACTAAGTCATTACTGAGAATGTCATAAATTCATGTCTAACAATGTTACATTTTAAACTTTCCCATCTTTGCTGAATGGCCTGCACCTCTTAAATTACATTTAATGGTCTAACAATTAAGAGCTATATATTGTGCATTTTAATATCCATTTGTAGTTTAAAAAGATCATTTTCAGAAGCTGATGAGACTGACAATGCCTACACATAAAAGTCTTATAATTTCAAATTCTATTAAAAATAGAAAGAAATGAGAATGAAATCATTATTTAAAGAGAGGAGGCCAGAACAAAAGATCAATATTCCATAATACAAGAAAAAAACAGAAGTTTTCATTGTATGTATAGCTAGTAATTATAAATCCAGTTCCTGGATATCACTTACTTACAGATAATGCTTAAATTTATATCTCTAGTCACATTTCTGAATTTCAGGTTCTCATATCCAACCACATATATTTAATAATTCCACTTAGGTAGGTGCCACAATCTTAATGTGTCCAAAATTGACCTTCTTCATCTTAGTTAATGGCAAGTCCATTCTTCTAATTGCTCAAGCCAACATCTTTGGATTTATTCTTGACTCTTTCCTTTTCATATTCCATATAAACAAATCCTATTGTTTTTTCCTTCAAAATATATCCAGAACCTGATCACTTCTTACTGCTTTCAAGATTACCTTCTTGCTCTCAGTCTAAACCACTTGGACAATTACATCAGCCCATTAACTGCTCTCCCTTTTTCTATCTTTTTTCTTCATAACCTATTTTCCACTCAGCATCCAGAATGATTCATTAAAAATGTAAATCACGACCTGGTCAGGTAGATCAATTGGTTAGAGAGCACTGTCCCATACTGTTAGGCCAAGGATTCCGATTCTATCTCCAGTTAGGGCACATACAAGAAAAGCAACCAATGAATGCCTAAATAATTAGGTGGGGAGAGTTGCAATGTTTCTCTCTCTCAAATCAATAGATTTTTAAAAAATGAACATCAAATCATTTTCTTTCTTGGCTCAAAACCCTTTATTGCCTTCTTATCTTGTTCAGAGAAAATTTCAAAATACTGACCATGGCTTAGAAGGGCCCACTTGACTTAATTCCCTACCACCTCTCTGATCTTGCCTTATATTTCTTACTTTCACTTCACTCTAAATCACACAAATATCTCTGTTGTTCCTCAAACATGCTAAACACTCTATTACCTCACTGTCTCTGCACTTTTTGATTCCTCTGACTAGAAAGATTTTCATCCAGATATCTGTATTATTCACTTCACTTATTTCAGATCTCCACTTAACCTCATCAGAGAGGCATTCCCTGATAAACTTGTTAAAAATTACAGCAAACTCTCTATACACCTTTACCTCATCATTTTCTAGTCCCTTATCCTCCTTTATTTTTTCTCATAGCGTTTATCAAAACCATCTGACTGAAATATTTATTGTTTCTTTTCTTGCCTGGCCAGTGTGGCTCAACTGGTTGAGTATTATCCTGTGCAATGATAGTTCACTGGTTCAATTCCTGGTCAAAGCACATGCCCAGGTTGCAAATTCAGTCCCAGTTCGAGGTGCTGGGAGACAATCGAACAATGTTTCTTTGTCTCTCTCTCTCTCTCTCTCTCTCTCTCTCTCTCTCTCTCTCCCCCCCTCTCTTTTCTCTCTCCGCCTCCCCTCCCTCTCTAAAATCAATAAAAATGTATTTTTAAAAAGTATTTAGAAAATAGTATGCCATTCCTTTACATTGCCTTCGTGAATTCAGTACCTATTTTTGAATTCTCTTTGCTTAAAGCAGAGAAAAAATAGTTAATTTCCCAGAAAGGTGGTTGAAAAGGTAGAGCTATAGGTTGCCTAAATTTGAAGTCATGAAATATTTATAAAGAGCTGGAGTAGAGGGATCCAAAATGGCGGCGTAGATAAACATCTGGGCTGCTGCCGTCCACAACAATTTCCAAAACTACAACTAAAAGACAGAACGTCTATCACCCAGAACCACGGGAAAGCTGGCTGAGCGGAACCTCTACAACTAGACCGAAAGAGACGGGCGCAATCAGGGCACAAACACTAAAAAACTGAGGTACAGGGGAGCGCACAGGTGATACGAGCTGGTGGCGGAGCCCAGCTGGAGGTGGGCATTGCTTTCTTCAATCCGAAGAGAGACAAGCCCCCAATCTCTCTAAAATCCAGTTTCTGGGGAGAGACTGGGCTGTCTGCCATTGGGTCGGAGTGAGGAGCTGTGTGGAGGTAGAATTGTTGGCTGCGCCGGGGCGCGAGACGACGAGGACATGGTCAGAGGCGCGGGGAAGCAGTTAGAGGCGGCTCACTGCCAGTCATTGCTGTTTGCCATGCCCTAGCCTAGTGACGCCCTGAGACTCCGCCCCGCACAATCTACAAACACACCCAAGCTCCTAGCAGCGGCTTTTGCATATGAATGGCCTTCTCTATTGCAGTTTAAACTAGTAAAGTTGCAACCCGGTACAGACAGCTCCAAGGACTCCAAGCTCCAAGTAGGAGGAGAGGACGGCAGTTCTCGCTGTAGCTCCTGCAGGGTAGCCTCAGACAGCAGCTGAACTAAACCCCATTGGAGATTCAGAAGCCAATGCACCTAATGGTCAGTGTGAGGCACCAGATTTCAACTCCTCACATCCATAAGTGACACATTCGGGAGGCGGACTCAGTGAGCACCAAAGCCCCACTCAAACAAGTCCTGTACCACGAGCGTGTCTCCAGCACAGAAGTGCTTCCATTATAGACACAACAGGTCCTCACAGCCAATTGGCCTGGAGGTCAATTCCTCCCAATGTACCAACAGCAATCAAGGCTTTTAACTATACCAAGACTTTCCACTCAGCCCACAAAGGGGTGTACCAAGAGCGACCACCTAGGGTGATTGGGGAAGCTGAGCTACCGGCCCCTATAGGTCACTGACCACACAAAGCCACTCCATCAACACAGGGAGGCAGCCAAAATGCAGAGACACCAAAGTATGTCCGAATAGAGGAGATGGAGGAAAGTAAACTAATGGACGACACAGTGTTCAGAACCACATTTATAAGGTTACTCAAGAATCTTCTAAAAACCGCTGAGAAACTTGAAGAGACCTTCAAGGACCTTAATGAGAATACCAAAAAAAATGGAAAAGGACCAGTCAGAAATTATGCATACACTGTCTGAAATAAAGAATATACAGAAACTCAACTGTAGATCACCGTACCCCAAGAGTCAAACCAAAGATCTGGAACATGAGGAAGCAAAAAACACCCAACCAGAGAAGCAGAAAGAAAGAAGAATCCAAAAGTGTGAGGATAGCATAAGGAGCCTCTGGGACGGCTTTAAGCGTACCAACATCCGAATTTTTGGGGTGCCAGAAGAGAGAGAGAGCAAGATACTGAAAACCTATTTGAAGAAATAATGACAGAAAACTTCCCCCACCTGGTGAAAGAATAGACTTACAAGTTCAGGAAGCACACAGAACCCCCAAACAAGAGGAATCCAAAGAGGACCACACCAAGACACATCATAATTAAAATGCCAAGGGCAAAAGACAAAGAGAGAATCTTACAAGCAGCAAGAGAAAAACAGTTAGTTACCTACAAGGGAGTACCCATACGACTGTCAGCTGATTTCTCAACAGAAACTATGCAGGCCAGACGGGAGTGGCAAGAAATATTCAAAGTGATGAACAGCAAGAACCTACAACCAAGATTACTCTACTCAGCAAAGCTATCATTCAGAATTGAAGGTCAGACTAAGAGCTTCACAGACAAGAAAAAGCTAAAGGAGTTCATCATCACCAAACCAGGATTACATGAAATGCTGAAGGGTATTCTTTAAGAAGAGGAAGAAGAAAAAAAAAGGTAAAGGTAAAAATTATGAACAACAAAAAGACATCAAATACATACCTACCAACAAGTAAATCTAAACATCAAGTGAATAAAAAATCTGAAGAACAGAATGGACTGGTGAATATAATAGAATCAGGGACATAGAAAGGGAGGGGACGGACAATTATCAGGGGGAAGGGGGCCTGAGGAGTGCAGGAAGAGATTGGACAAAAATCTTACACCTATGGATGAAGACAGTAGCGGGGGGTAAGGGCATGGGGTGGGGTGGGGAATCAGGTGGAGGGGAGCTATGGGGTGGGGTGGGGTGGGAAGAGGAACACCTGTAATAATCTGAACAATAAAGATTTATTTTTAAAAAAATTAAAAAAAAAAAAGAGCCGGAGTAAAATCACTGAGATTTTTAAAAATTTATTTTGAGACTAAGGTCAGAATATATAACCATATTAGGTGGGAAGCATGAACTGAAAGCAAGTGACTGTGAGAGACTCTTACGTCCCCTGAGACAGGATCTCCTTATCCTATACTAGTGGCCCAGTGCACAAAATTTGTGCACATTAAAAGGGGATTAGAGGAAATATTTTAATATTGCTATTTTCCCTTTCTCTATAATAGAAGTGTCAGAGATGAAAAAAAATTAGTAAAATGTATATGAAAACCATCCTCCTGTCAGAGTCTGGGGTATACCATGGGACCCAGAGTCAAGTCCCCTCCCACCCACATGCACCTCAAAATCGCATGAGACCCAGACCTGGCTGCCCCCCACATTGGGCTAGATTCAGACCCAGCCGGTCCCAACCTTGTCAAGCACAGCTGGGCGGGGGTCACAGCCTCAGGTCCCCTGGCCAGGCACCAGGGCGGGGGGCATGGCCTGAGGGCACACCTTGAGGTCCCCCATCAAAACCCCGCCAGGTGGAGGATGCGGCCTGAGATCCCCTGTCAAGCCCCACTGGGCGGGGGGTGTGCCCTGAAGTCCCCCATCAAGCCCCGCCAGGTGGGGAACGTGGACTGAGATTCCCTGTCAAACCTTGCTGGGCAGGGGGGTGTGCCCTGAGATCCCCCGTCAAGCCCTGCAGAGTGGGGGGCACAGCCTGAGGTTTCCTGGCCTGGCACCAGGGTGGAAGGCACGGCCTGAGGTCCCCTGTCAAGCCCCACGGGGGTTGGGGGAGTGCAGCCTCAGGTCCCTGCTGATTGCTTGTTAAGGCTCATTACGGGAACTCAGCCACCGTTGTGGGTTCAGCCATTTTGTGTTATGGAAACCCCGCCTCCACTGTGGGTGCAGCCATCTTTGTGGTAGAGTGATGGTCAATTTGCATATCACCTCTTTATTATATAGGGTATAATATAAGATGGCTGCCTATGATCAGGCTGGCAGAGGGGTTAGTGAGGGACGACCAAACAACTGAACAAGCAGGCTGTGTGGCGCAACCAGGCCGGCAGGGGGGTTAGTGAGGGACGACCAAACAACTGAACAGTAGGCTGCGTGGGGCGACCAGGCTGGCGTGGGGGATGTGAAGGGCGACCAGGCTGACAGGGGGGGCAGTTAAGGGCAATCAGGCAGGCAGGCGAGCAATTAGGAGCCAGTGGTCCAGGATTGTGAGGGATGTCCGACTGTCGGTTTAGGCCCGATGCCTGGGGATCAGCCTAAACCGGCAGTCAGACATTCCCCAAGGGGTCCAGATTGGAGAGGGTGCATGCAGGCTGGGCTGAGGGGACCCCCCCCCATGCACAAATTTCATGCACCGGGCCTCTAGTTGTCTTTATAATAAGGAATGAGTATTGCATGTTTTAATTCAAATAAGAGTTCAGGTAATAAAATCTGGACTTTCTCACAACTTTGCAATGCTTTGGAAGCTAGTTTGCACTTCTGACTTAACAGATAAGCATATTATAGAAATATACAAATGACATGTAGAGAGAGTTAAGTATTTGCTGAAGTATATACTAAATTATTATCAATTCTTTAAAAATCTAAAATTATTATATATTGAATAATTTGTTAATGCATGTTTTTATTCAGAACAAAATATCTGTCCAAAATTAGAGCAATATATTTGGTCATTTAAGTCACAAATGGAAAAACATTAAATTGGAAAATTCAATAAAACTACAGTAGAGGAAAAAAATTCCATGATTCCATATTAACTTTAGATGTCAAAACTACACATAAAAAATGTTTACAATAGTTTATTTGAAAACTAATATGAATGGATAGCACAGTAGAAAATTTCCATTAAATGATGTCTGCAAAATCTGTTAGGTTGTTATTGCCTTTACTCATTATATAAAAGCCATGAGAGGCATGGTCAGCAAAGAATATCAGAAATTAATATTTTCTTACCAAAACATTAGACATGCTGTTAAATAATAAATGCTCAAGGCTGACGTTTGCTACATACCTAACAAGCAGCTGAATGAAAAAATAATTAATTAAATCTTAAGTACATGCCCAAATCATTCTTTATTTCCATATGTCCAAGTTCCTAACAAAAGGCTGTTCCAATCTTTTTGTTTGTGTTAAACCATACAGTAATCCTCCCTTTTCTGCAGCTTCACTCTCCCTGGTTTCAGTTACCCATGGTCAACCACAGCCCAAAAATATTAAATGGAAAATTCCAGAAATAAAGAATTCATAAGTTTTAAGTTACTGGCCACTCTGAAAAGTATGAAGAAATCTTACACCTCCCGCCCCATCCCACCAGAGAAATGAATCATATCTTTGTTCAGTGTATCCATACTGTATAGCAACTGGCCTGTTAACCACTTAGTAGTCTTCTCAGTTATCGGATTAGTTATATTTTGAGAGAAAGAGACCACATTCACAGAAATTGTTCTATTTCATTATTATTATTGCTAATCTCTAACTGTACCTAATTTATAAATTAAACTTTATCATAGGTATGTATAAAAAACATACTGGGATGGGGCAAAAATAGGTTTAGTTGTAAGTAAAACAATTTATTCTTATATTATTTTAATTAATTATTGTATTATTTTCCATATGAACAATTGTAAACCTACTTTTGCCCAACCTTGTACAGTGGGTTCAGTCCTATCTGTGGTTCCAGGTATCCACTAGGTGTCTTGGAACATATCCCATGAGATGGCGGAACTACTATTTAACACTAAATGCAAACACCATTCTAGAACCTGAATGATGGTCACACAATCCCTTATCCAAAGCTCTTGGGGGGGTTACACTATTAATGAAATTTTAAATCACTGATCTAATAACCTCCAAGACCAATTTTTTCTAAAATGACAAATATAAGAAACTAAAAATGCCACTGAATTATTGAATATTCAGGCAGGCTAAGGGATGTTACTGAATTGATAGTATTTAATGTTTAAAAAATATGGATTATGGTTCTATCACTGTCTAATCCATCTACATCACTAATTTTATAATACAGACTAGGTAGTATGAGGACTAAGAAAGATTTTAAATATGTCAGTACAAGCCCCACATGGTGAGCATCACCCCATACACCAGTTGGTTGAGTATCGTCCCATACACCAAAACAACTGTGGGTTCGATTCCCATTCAGGGCACATAGCTAGATTGCAGGTTTGATCCCCAGTTGGGACCCATATGAGAGGCAGCCGACTGATGTTTCTCTCAAACTTCGATGTTTTTCTCTTTCTCTCCCATCCTCTCTCTAAAATCAATGGAAAATATCCTCAGATGAAGAATGAATGAATGAATGAATGAATGAATGAATGAATAAATAAAATAGTTGGCACAGTCCATTACCATTGCAAGAAAACCTCCTTAGTATATAAAAACTATTCAGACAAATAAGTAACAGAATCTTTGTACATTAAGGATAATAGGTTACATTGACAAGTTAAAACTAATTTTTCTCTTCTAATCTAAAATGATAGCAAGCAATAATTTTTTATAATATAACTAGAGGCCCGGTGGATGAAATTCGTGCACGGGGGGGGGGGGGGGGGATGTCCCTCAGTCTGGCCTGAATCCTCTCCAATCTGGGATCCCTCTCGTAATCCAGAACCAATGGCTCCTAAGCGCTCACCCGCCTGCCTGCCTGATCCCCCTAACTGCTTTCTCCTGCTTGTCTGATCCCCCTAACTGCCTATCTGTTCTCCCCTCCTGGCCTGATCCCCCTAACTGCCTATCTGCACTCCCCTCCTAGCCTGATCCCCCAACTGCCTATCTGCTCTCCCCTCCTGGCCTAAACCCCCTAACTGCCCATCTGCTCTCCCTTCCTCTCCACGCCTTCAGACCCCAGCACAGGAGTGCTGAGCACTCTCCACTGAGGCCCTGCCCCCATCCTGATGCCCACCAGCTCTGGTGTGCGTGCAGCCTGTTCAACGGTCATGACTAGGACACCGTTAGGGCCATATTAGCATATTATCTCTTTATATAGGTATATAGATAGGATTAAATATATCTTTTTATTGATTTCAGAGAGGAAGGAGAGGGGAGAGAGAGAGAGAAACATCAATGATGAGAGAGAATCATTGATCAGCTATCTCCTGCACACCCCCCACTGGAGATCAAGCCTGCAACCGAGGCATGTGCCCTGACTGGGAATCGAACCGTGACCTCCTGGTTCATAAGTTGACACTCAACCACTGAGCCACGCCGGCTGGGCAAATGTATCTTTAATGTACTCTCCTCCTTCAATATAGCTTATCTTTGAGGTTCTGCTAAATTTTAGTTGCCATAACAACCTGAGTAAACGTTTATTGCTTCAGACATCTGTAGCTATTTTTAAATGCAACAGCTGGATCTGTCCAGCTATCTTTCTTTTATAAGACACTAAAGCAGTTTTCATTTGTTCTGAATAAGCTTGAGAAAAATATCAGGGACCAGAAAGTAAAACTATAAACATATAGAATAAATCAGAAAATGGAAAATTACTGCATTTTCATTGGAGTATTTCCTGAAGAAATATGTTAACGCAAAGCTTTCTAAATTGTCAACCATTTTCTGAATTGAAATATACTTAGGTTAAATTATTTTCTTCTCTCTGTAATTAAGAAATGCAAACACAAATAAGTCAACACTAGCATTTACATAAAATAACATTTGTCAGCAGTTAAGGCAACATAAATTAATTTAGAAAAACAGCGTAACTGAATCCTTTTTCTTTTCAAAATGATTGTAATGGATCCATTAAAATGACTAATAATAATTGGGCTGGAGAAATGTCTATATTCACTGATATGAGTTGTTTAGTACACATGATTTAAAAATAAAAGGTTTATACTGTAGCATGTAGCAGCTGATTAGGAGCTTCTTAAGAGAGGATCTGTGCCCATGTTAGAGTTTCAGAAAGTGTTAGCTAATAGATCACCAAGATTAAGACTACTATAGTTAGGACAGCCTATGTTTTTACCCACACAAAAAAAGTTTTAAATTATGTATAAATTTATTGATTGATAATCATTACATACATTTTTAGCCTGGATTGAGATTTTCATCTATGTGTTCATCTCCTTTCAACCCCCTTTCCCTAACTATAATTCATGTTTTAAAAGCATATATACAGCCGAAACCGGTTTGGCTCAGTGGATAGAGCGTCGGCCTGCGGACAGAAAGGTCCCAGGTTCGATTCCGGTCAAGGGCATGTACATTGGTTGCGGGCACATCCCCAGTAGGGGGTGTGCAGGAGGCAGCTGGTCGATGTTTCTCTCTCATTGATGTTTCTAGCTCTCTATCCCTCTCCCTTCCTCTCTGTAAAAAATCAATAAAGTATATTAAAAAAATAAAATAAAAGCATATATACAGGGATGGACAAAAGGAGGTTATAGTTGTGAATATACAAAACACAGTTTATTCTTGTATTATTATTTATTATAATTATTGTATTTTCCACACAAACAACTGTAAATCTACTTTTGCCAACTTCTGTAATATCTTGTATAACAATATATTTGGGAATAGTCTATTAATTTGTATGAAAGTCATTATTTCACACCTTGTGTATATCTAATCTAATATATAATAAGTTTTCTAATAATTGCCTTATAGTAATTAAATAATGTACAAAAGACAATTTCCTAAGGCAGTGGTCAGCAAACTCATTAGTCAACAGAGCCAAATATCAACAGTACAACGATTGAAATTTCTTTTGAGAGCCGAAAACCGACTTCTGCGCATGGGCCACGAAGTTTCAATCTCACTCTACGTGCACTCCCGCACGTGATATTTTGTGGAAGAGCCACACTCAAGGGGCCAAAGAGCCGCATGTGGCTTGCGAGCCGCAGTTTGCTGACCACTGACTGCCCTAAGGAATAAAATTAAGAACCAAACAACAGGCAATCCAAATAGCAGTGGCAATGATATTTCCAAATTTCAAAGAATTGTCTATAGATGCATAAAAACCATTCTCCTATACTCATTACTACTGTATTTTGATATAAAGCATATCCAATTATTAAATGAGGTCTTTTCCCTTTTACCTAAATCTTCAAAGAATAGCATCATCACAACCCTAAGAAACCTTTCATGTGCCTGGAATTTCAAGTAAGCCTGCCTTTCATTTGATTATTTTCCCATTACTTTTATATTTCCTTTCCTGCCCATTCCAAATTCCTTGAACAATTTATCAGAAATGCTTACATGACAGGAATATGCCCATTTCAGCTTCTCTTCAACTGGATACAATTTTTCTTGTGTAACAAAAATGAGGATAAAAATTTACTTTTATATTTTGCATTTACAGTTTAAAAAGTGCTCACATAAAACTATATAATCTGATGGACATATAATGCTTTGACATAAGAGAGGTATTATTGTCAACTTGAAAATCAGAAAAAAAATATTAGGCTAGAAAGGTTCGCTGTAGGTCAAACAAGAAGAGCAATAATAATCAGAACTCAGCTCTCCTGACAAACCCTTTTCACAACACTCTGCTGCCTCACTATTTTGTAAGTGACAAGGAGGAAAAAGTGGGGCAACTGACTTTGGCAGCCTGCAGTTGTTACAGACCCTGAACAACACAATCAATTACAATCTACATTCCCCAACAGCAAGTCCTGGCAGTATGGCACATCTGTCTGATATCATAGCTTTCATTATCAACCACAGGCTTTAATTTATGCTTGCTAGAATTATAAATCCGCCCCCCCCCAAAAAAAAAAGCACATCTTATTCCATAAAAGAAGCATGAACTAGATGCAAATTTTTGCATTTCCTAGTCATGGCCAATTAGTGTTTAAAATATGAATTATCTTAATTCAAAGAGCAAGTTTACAAATGCTTATGGACTACACCTTTAGGAATGTGAACACACACTATTTTTAGGAAACACGTAAGCCTAGTATAAAGCCAGAACAGAAATGGGATATAAACTGGCTCCATCTTTGATATTCTTCCTACCAGATAACAATATAACAAACATCTATAAATTGTTCTAACCATAATTATCAGTTAAACCCATAATAAAATCAGAAAGAGGCTCATATTCTCTCTTCATTTGAAGACAGAGATTTAGGATTATCTTTCCAAAAACATCATATTTCTCAACTGTACTTTTAAATAACTAACACTGCTGCTCATGTTTTATAATGCCTGCACTATTTACATATTTATCTCATTCGGTACCATGTTTCAGTGCCTTCCTTCTTTTATCTATCTCCCATTTTTTTGCTGTTGTTACTAGCTCACCTCCATTATTATACTAGAGGCTTGATGCACGAATTTGTGCATGGGTGGGGTCCCTCGGGGTGGTCTGTGGGGATCAGGCCGAAACCAGTAATCCAATGCTGCCTGCTGCTCCTGCCTGCCGCTCCCGCTCATCCTGGCTCCACTGCACCTGCCACTGCCTTGGGCCCAGACAGTCCTGATTGGGAGAGGCTCACGCACTCACCAGCCATGAGCCCTGCATCTTGCGCCCATCCCAAGGGGGTTGGGGGACGGCCAGGATGCGTTCAGCCCTCTGGGCAGACAGGGGGACACCCTTGCTGACCCCGATCCGGATCAATCCTGTTGACATTTGCACCGGTTGTCAGGAGCCACCTGGCGGCCGCTTTTATATCATTTCTTCCTTGCGGAGCGCCTATGGAGAAGTGGCCAAGGTGCCCGAGGCTGATTTCCAGGAGGCCAGCAGCGCTGTCAGGATCGTGCCAGCAGCTCCAGTCTATTGGTGCATGGTCTGTTCTATGGAGATTGGACCTGCAGGACTACTGAGGGAGTGAGTGGCTGCCTCAGGGCTGGTGGGCCACTGGGATGAATCGGTGAGCTGAGTGGCACTTCCGCTGTGGGAGCACACTGGCCACCAGGGGGCAGCTCCTGCATTGAGCATCTGCCCCCTGGTGGTCAGTGTGCGTCATAGCAATTGATCGACCGGTCATTCAGTCATTGGGTCGCTTAGGCTTTTATGTATATAGATAGATCTTTCTTTCCATTATTCTTCAATAAGCTTCATCTCTACCTGGGCTGTCTTTGTCTTCTGCTTGCCAGCTTCCTTCCTGACACTGCCACCTCAATTCCCACTTAAAGCCTTGCCTTCTTCAACAACTTATGCTTTAAAATGATCTCTCTTACTTTTCCCTTGATCTCCTTTCAAAATCTCATTACCTTGATGCATCTCAGTTAGTTATTAGAAAAGCTAGTTGATTAAACTAGTTCATACTAAAAGGTGCATAACTCAATAGCTGGTGTCATTTCAGACAGAATGGGAGAGAAATTGGGAAACAACTATTTTAATGCAATTCACCTCAACCCCCTCCTTGCTTCTAGAAACAAATAATGAAGTTAGTAAACTCAGCCCAGACGGTGTGGCTCCGTGATTGAGCATTGACTATGAACCAGGAGGTCATGGTTCGATTCCAGTCAAGGCACATGCCCGGGTTGTGTTGTGGGCTTGATTCTGGGGGCAGGGAAAGAGAGGTTTGGAGGAGGCAGCCAATCAATGATTCTTTCTCATCATTGATTGTTTCCCTCTCTCTCCCTCTCCCTTCCTCTCTGAAATCAATAAAAATATATATATATGTGTGTGTGTATGTGTGTGTGTGTGTAAGTTAGTAAGCCCAGGAAAATCCTTTCACCAATCTATCCACTCATAAAAATAAGTTTCTTTCATTACTGAAGAGAACCTCAATACTATTCTAATTTCATCACTCCTACTAGTTTCTTGAGGACCTCATATTTGCTCTTCAATGGAGGGATTCCATTTCTATTACATTGGGAAAATATCTGCCCTGCCCTAAGCTAAGTTCAATCAAACATCTAAAGCATGTATATCTAAATAAAAATGTGTGCTTATTCTGGTCTCTCAGTGGCATCCCCTGAAAAAGGGTTTGAACGTAGGAATCTTTTCAAACAGCTTCTTCTTTTTGGTTTTGTTTTGTGGTTACAGCATCAGCTCATGCACTGGAGCGTCGAGGGTTCGATTCCCAATCAAGGGCACATATCTGGGTTTCAGGTTCAATCCCGGGCCCCAGGGGTGAGGCAACCAACCGATGCATCTCTTTCACATCAATGTTTCTCTCTCTCTCCCTCTCCCTCTTCCTCCTTTCAACTCTCTCTAAAAATCAATGGGGAAAAATATCCTCAGGTGAGGATTAACAACAACGAGAGAAAGTCCATATTCTCCCCACCCTTTCTGGATATCTCAAGAACATGTGCTTCTTCTCAATTATTTATTTCAGAGAAGAAACAGGTAGAAGGGTAGTTTTTATTTTCCTACTGAGAATTCTGAAGTTAAGGGCAAGGGTTTAAGTAATTTACCCAAGAATTCAATGGTAATAACTTTAAAAGGGAAGACGGGAAAGTATATGTACTTCATTCATTGAGCATCCAACATATACTACTACTAAGCTTGGATATTTCTGTGCTATAAGAAATATTTCTGATAGCTCATGTAATGTGTTACTTAAAACAACCTGTGTCACATAACTGCAACAGTTCAAGGGTGTACCATTCATATCCTGGTCTCTGTTGGTGGCAAGCAAACAGACCCAACACCTATTTTTGTAACTAAAATTTTATTAGAATATAACCACACCCATTTCTTTACATATTACCTATGGTTATTTTTGTGCTACAGCAGTAAGGTTGAACAGCTGTGACTGATACCTTATGGCCTACAAAGCCTAAAATATTTATTATCTTTCCCTTTACAGAAAAAAAGATAGCCTGCCCCTTGTCTAGGTGAATGCCATCCCTGAAATAGTGCAGTACAGAGGCTAAACAGCAGCCCTGAAACAATCTACTGAAGGAGGTATTAATAGATGAGAAAACTAATACTAAGTAGTACTAGAGGCCTGGTGCATGAAATTGGTACACTGGGGGGGGGGCAATGTCCCTCAGCTCAGCCTGCACCCTCCAATCTGGGACCCCTCGGGAGTTGTCCGACTGCCGGTTTAGGACTGCTGGCTCACCTGCCTGCCTGATCACCCCCTAACCGCTCCCCTGCCAGCCTGTCTGACGCCTAACTGTTCCCCTGCCGGCCCAATTGCCCCCAACTGCCCTTCCCTGCCAGCCCGATTGCCCCAACTTCCCTCCCCTGCCGGCCTGATCGCCCCCAACTGCCCTCCCCTGCCGGCCTGGTCACCCCCAACTGCCCTCCCCTGCCGGCCCAGTCACCCCCAACTGCCCTCCCCTGCCAGCCGGGTCGCCCCCAACTGCCCTCCCCTGCCAGCCTGATTGCCCACAACTACCCTCCCCTGCCAGCCATCTTGTGGTGGCCATCTTTGACCACATGGGGGTGGCCATCTTTGACCACATGGGGGCAGCCATCTTTAACCAGATGGGGGCGGCCATCTTGTGCAAGGGTGTGAGGGTCAATTTGCATATTATCTCTTTATTATATAAGAGGATGTCTAACGCCATGCAGATTTTAAGTGACAAAGTCAACTTTCAAATCCAGATCTTTCCACTAAATCACACAAGACCATGTCACTGAAGGCAGTAATAACACCTCCCATAGCTGTTCTTTAAAGCCTTAAAATGTACATGAAAATATTTGAGAAATAGTTGCTGTTATTAATATTACAGAATAAAAATCAAACACTTACATAGTTTGGCCTTATATTCATTCTTCTTTATCCTTTCACAAAATTGGGATTTTAACCATCCATGCCTCCGTATTTATCAATCTCTCAAAAAATGAGTAATTCACACTCCTATTCTCAAAATCGTCACTCTATCCAAATACTCCTCCTTTTCTAGAATCAACTTAAATGCCACATTCTTAGTGACACCTTCTCTGATTTTCTAATCAATCTTCATGCTCTTTTCCTATGTTCCCCTACAGCATGTTACTGTGAAGTCTTTAGCATCTGTTCCTATTTTCTATTATTTACTGGTCTATTTCTCCCACCATATTTTACATTATTTAAGAGACTATTTCTTATTCATTCTTATATCCAGCTCAACCTCCCCCCTAAGTGTCTATCAAAGTTCCTTAGATATTATAAATATACAATGAATTGTACTCCCTGACATTGTACACCTAGCTCTGCTCTATGTTCCAATCTGTTGCTTATCACAGCAAGCTAGGTTGCCTCCAGATCATCTGTCCACTGCTCAAAGACAAGAGGAAAGCTATAAAACTCTTCTAAATAAAATATGCATGAAAATTTCAACTTTTATAATGTTTAGTATGATGTTCAATACTTTAAATGTGAACTCCTCTCTATAATTCAGTAATTTTTCTTGAAAAGATTAATGATTGCATCAGGTTTACCAATAGAACTTATTTCCTCATTTAATCTTTAAACCAAATTGTTCATACTCAAATCCTCTCACAATAAACACAATGTTCCAACTCAGATGTTGGCGGCAGACTGTGTTCACAAATGAACAACAACCCCTACTATCCTGGCAAGAATTAAAGGATTAGCTAAATACAGTAGTCTCCTATATCTATTTTCACTGAGATAAGGAACAATTTGTATATATTAAAAAGCAAATGGCCCAGAAGGACATCTTAGGATTTTTCCACAACTATATTAGTCCCACTAAGTCAACTTAAATTGGGCTTTTCTCCACCATGTGCACAATTTTTCTATGATAAAGAAATACCAAGGTATGAGGTTTTTCAAGAGAAAGAAGCTAAAAAAAAAAAAAATCCTATTATACAAACTAGCCAAGATAAAACTATTTTGAATAAGATAGAGATTTATATGGGCCTGGTTTGACAAAAAAAGGATCGAGATACATAAACAAAATAGAAGTCTCTGCCATTAAAGAGCTTGGGTTGCCCTACCCGGTTTGGCTCAGTGGATAGAGCATCAGCCTTCGGACTGAAGAGTCCCAGGTTCGGTTCCCATCAGGGGCACATGCCCAGGTTGTGGGCTTGATCCCCAGTAGGGGACGTGCAGGAGGCAGCTGATCAGTGGTTCTCTCTCATCATTGATGTTTCTATCTCTCTCTCCCTCTCTGAAATCAATTAAAATATTTTTTTTAAAAAAAATTTTTAAAAGAGCTTGAGTTTTCTTTGGGGGAGAAAAAATAAACACATGAAATAACTTGAGAATAATAATGAACAACATCATATCTTATAGGCAGTGATTCAAAATATTCCCTGCCCTCCCCTGCCGGCCCAATCGCTATATCACAAATTATTATGACTACTTCCCTAAAAAAACCATACAACATTATTTGGTCCTTAAGATTGAAATTGAAGGGAAGAAGGAGGAAATTCTTTTTCATTTATCATGAATTGTATTCCACTTGCTTCTGAAAGGACCTGAGGAGCCCTGAAGAGTAAATCTGTGCCATTTATGGTTAAAACAAAATATATCCCCCCTCCAACAAGGTAGAAAAATAATTAAATTACCTGAGATGAGCAGATTACATTTGGACTAAAAATATGAAACTTTGCAATCTCCTACCATTTTCTTACAACATAATGTAAAACTAATATCAATCATATATTTTGCTATGAATTTGGCATCATCATAAACATACTGTGAAGACTATATTAGAGATTTTCATTTTTAGGGTTTAGAGACTAAAAACAAATAAATAAAATTCTAAGACATTTGTCCTGCCTTTATCTTTAGTCCCTCATCTTTTTTCTTTTTTTAAAAAATATATTTTATTGATTTTTTACAGAGAGGAAGAGAGAGGGATAGAGAGTTAGAAACATCGATCAGAGAGAAACATAGATCAGCTGCCTCTTGCACACCCCCCACTGGGGATGTGCCCGCAACCAAGGCACATGCCCTTGACCGGAACCGAACCTGGGACCCTTGAGTCCGAAGGTCGACGCTCTATCCACTGAGCCAAACCGGTTTCGGCCAGTCCCTCATCTTTTAATGACAAAGGATAACAATGGTAATGAATAAGTTCTTATATGTATTTTTCTCCTCCAGCTGATGATATGAGCTATAAAAATAAAACTGTACCATTAGAGGAACAGCACGAATTCATTCAATTTATACCTGCTAATCAATAAGTAGTATCTTATAGAAACTGGTAAAATAGAACACTTCATAGTCACATAGATGCCTACAGTTTAAGATAACAGTTAACACACACAAAAATATTCTCCATTTTTTTCCTGTTAATTTTATTCTGATTGCACAGTGTATAAAAATAGTAAAAGATTTCAAAGATGAGTATGACAATTTAAACACCAAGAATAAATTCTAAAATTTATATTTCAAAAGTCAGAGTCCTATTTTATGTTGCTATAGACACATTATTTGTACTATTTTTTTCCTAGTTAATGAAAAACATTTCATATCTTCCATTTTAGGCAAATAGAATACTAATTTACACTGGTAAAACCCCTATTAAAATGTCACATAAAAATGCTAACTAAACTATGAAAATTATCTTGAGGTAAATAAACATAAATTCAAAATCACAAAACAGCCCGACCGATGTGGTTCAGTGGTTGAACCCATGCATTAAGAGGTCACCAGTTCACCGGTCAGGGGACACGTTGGGGTTGTGGGCTTGATCCCCAGCAGGGAGCATGCAGGAGGCAGCAAACCAATGATGTTTCTCTCTCATCGATGTTTCTATCTCTTCCTATCTCTCTCTCTCTCTCTCTCCCTCTCAAATCAATTATAACATTTTTTTTTTAAATCACAAAATATATGAAGCAAGCCACTGTGATTAAGGGCCAGCAAAAGTACTAAACGTGATACTCAGACACACAAAGATTGTAGAATTGCCCTAACCGGTTTGGCCCAGTGGATAGAGTGTCGGCCTGCGGACAGAAAGGTCCCAGGTTCGATTCCGGTCAAGGGCATGTACCTTGGTTGCGGGCACATCCCCAGTAGGAGGTGTGTAGGAGGCAGCTGATTGATGTTTCTCTCTCATCGGATGTTTCCAACTCTCTATCCCTCTCCCTTCCTTGCTGTAAAAAAATCAATAAAATATATATTTTAAAAAAAAGATGGTGGAATTACTTGCTACAGATTAACTTTTAAAGAAACAAGATTCTATTCAAAGAGCAGACCAATTTGAAAAGGAACCTAATATAATTTCTAGAAATGACATATAATAATTAAAATTAGAAATTTGGTGGATAGGTTAAATATCAGGGCAGATGAACCAGAGGTGAGAACCCATAGTTTGAACTAGAAGAGAGATCTGAAAAATTTCCTCAGATGCAAAATTAAGACACAAAAGAGATGATGTTAACAGAAAAGAAAGAGTAAAAATCCTATATAATAGATATAATATGCAAATTGACCATCACACCCTCACAAGATAGCTGTCTACAACCAGGCCGGCAGGGGTGCAGTTGGGGCAACCAGGCTGGCAATGAGGAGGCAGTTGGGGGTGACCTGGCTGGCAGTGGGGGGCAGTTAGGGGCGATCTGGCCGGCATGCAGAGGCAGTGAGGGATATCAGGCCGGTGGAGGGGGGCAGTTAGGGGCGACCAGGCAGGCAGGCAGGTGAGCGATTAGGAGCCAGAGGTCCAGGATTGTGAGAGGGTGCAGGCTGGGGTGAGGGGAGACCCCCCCCCATGCACGAATTTCATGCACCAGGCCTCTAGTTTTTAATAAACAGAGTTCCAGAAGAAGAAAACAGAAAGAATAATCAAGAGGCAATATATAAAGAAACAATGGTTAAAGAATTTTTTGAGCTTGAAGAAAATCGTAGATTCTCAGATTCAGGAAGCCCAACAAATCATGAGCATCTATCCTACCTAATAAAAGAGTAATATGCAAATTGACTGCACCTTTGCTATGCCCAAGCCACGCCCACCAGCCAATCAGGATGAGTATGCAAATCAACCCAACCAAGATGGCAGTTAATTTGCATACATACCTGGGTCCTGGGAACCTCCTCGGCACCCAGGTCACTCCCAGCCGGCCATCAGGCAGAGGCTTTAGGCATGGGAAGGGGCCGAGCCTGCGATGGGAGGGGCGGGGTGGCGAACCCCTTTCCAAGCCTAAAGCCTGGGGTGGAGGCTTTAGGCTTGGGGAGGTGCTGGGGGGAACCCCTTCCCAAGCCTAAAGCCTGGGGTGGAGGCTTTAGGCTTAGGAAGGGGCCAAGCCTATTATCAGAGGTGCGGGGGGTGGGGAGGGACCTTCCCAAGCCTAAAGCCTGGGGTGGAGGCTTTAGGCTTGGGAAGGAGCTGAGCCTGTGATCGGAGGTTCCAGGCGGGGGTGGTGGGGACAACCACTTCCCAAGCCTAAACCTGGGGCAGAGGCTTTAGGCTTAGGAAGGGGCCAAGCCTATGATCAGAGGTGCTGGAGGAGGGGGAGGAAGCAGAAAGAGGCAGAATCTTCATTTGGGTGTACTGAAATGAAAAGTGATCATGGTTCCTATATTATCTTGGAAATATGGGTTTGAGCTCCAGTAAGAGTATCAGGCTCTTATCACCATAAAAAAAGAGAAAAGGTCATTAATTGCTTTCACTAGGCCATCTTTCAGTCTAAAATAGATATACATTGTATGTTAGGTTTAATAGTCCATTTTTGTGGCCTGTCTATGAAAATTTTCAATTTTGAGAATATGAAGGCAACTTAGATGAAGCATCTGCCACCTCATCATTAAGATTAATTCAGCTGATCTGGCTGGTTGGGTGAGCTCTGTGTCATTGGTCAAAACTAAACTTGTCAAATATTTTATCTAAAGGCAAATTCACTGAATCCACCTTAACATTTTAGTTAATAGTATTTGTCTTTCATAATAGTACTTTAAAAGAATGTTCAACTTGTTCATCCTAACTCCCTGCTATTGTCGCCAGAGATTGAGGGGCAAAGAAAGGAAGAGGACGAGGCCTAAAGTCTTCAAATTCTCCACTAATAAAGAATACATACATTGCAATTATATTCTTGAATATGAAAAATCCTTCTCTGTCCACCTCCTCAATAGCAGCAAGGACTTGGAGCAAAAGCAAATTGAACGTTCTTTTTTTGTTTTAATATATTTTATTGATTTTTTACAGAGAGGAAGGGAGAGGGACAGAGAGCTAGAAACATCGATGAGAGAGAAACATCGACCAGCTGCCTCCTGCACACCCCCCTACTGGGGATGTGCCCGCAACCAATGTACATGCCCTTGACCGGAATCGAACCTGGGACCCTTCAGTCCGCAGGCCGACGCTCTATCCACTGAGCCAAACCGGTTTTGGCTTGAACGTTCTTTTAAATGTTACAAAGAACATGAACACTGATCAACTAACTAAAAACAAATTTAAAGAATTGCCATTTGGTGAAATGGAATGCTTCTGCTACTTTTCTTCCCTCACAGTTACATATGAATTCCTCTTAAAGCTACATCTTCATGAAAGAGAACTATTCTACCAGACCGAAGAGGCTCACTCTTCTGTCTAGGGCAGTGGTCGGCAAACTGCGCCTCACGAGCCACATGTGGCTCAGGAGCCGCGGTTTGCCGCTCTGTTGACTAATGAGTTTGCCAACCACTGCTTAGGGAAAAACACTTAAAAAACATTTTAATAATGTACTAATGTCTTTAACCTGAAGTCAAAACTTCTGGGTAAGGGTAATGCCTTACAGCACTGGTCGGCAAACTCATTAGTCAACAGAGCGGCAAATGGTGGCTCGCGAGCCGCAATTTGCCGACCACTGGTCTAGGGCAAGCATGTCAAACTTGTGGGCTGCATGCGTACCACAACAAATATTTCTGTGGCCCAGCCAATATAACGGTATGTAAGAAACGTTTTAATAAAAATTTCATAGCTTAATTTTTACAATATCCTGTTGTGCATAATTATTAATAACGAACTACAACATTTGCTAATGACTGATTACTATAATCGTGTTGCATTCACAAAATAACATGTGCGGGCGCGCACGTACAGTGCGATTGAAACTCTGTGGCCCATGTGCAGAAGTTGGTTTTCGGCTCTTAAAAGAAATTTCAATAGTTGTACTGTTGATATTTGGCTCTGTTGGCTCTGTTGCCGACCACTGGTCTAGGGCATACAAATAGTTCCAATTGCCTTGTTAATCTTAAGGAAATAGTATCTTTGGATGAAAATCAAGGAAGGAAAGACTTTATGCAGTTTGATGTGCTGAAAGGTTGCAAAAATAGAAACCTGGAATAAGAGTTTGTATAAAGAACTGGTATTTCCATGCTTGTGCTTGAAAGAAAACTGTGTTATCTCTGAATGGGACAGAAGCCATTTTTTTATTTCAGACTACCAGCACTTCAAAATTACTGTTTCTTCTTAAGTATTACTCTGTTCTTATAATTGTGATTTTCCTCTTCATATTTCAGATTATAAAAATAATTATGAGTTGTAGATCATTATTTCAAGTAATAAACACATTTAATAATTCTACAATTGAAATAGCTACTAACAGCTGAACACTATCAAATATCCTATCTAGTAAAAGAGTAATATGCAAATTAACCATCACTCCAACACACAAGATGGCTGCCCCCATGTGGTCAAAGATGGCTGCCCCCCTGTGGTCAAAGATAGCTGCCACCATGTGGACACAGATGGCCGCCACAAGATGGCCTGCAGGTGAGGGAAGTTGTGGGAGATCAGGGCAGCAGAGGAGGACAGTTGGGAGGGACCAGGCCGGCTAAGGAGGGCAGTTGGGGGAGACCAGGCCTGCAGGGGAGGGCAGTTGGGGGTGACCAGGCCGACAGAGGAGGGCAGTTGGGTGAGACCAGGCCTGCAGGGGAGGGCAGCTGGGAGGGACCAGGCCTGCAGGGGAGGGCAGCTGGGAAGGACCAGGCCTGCAGGGGAGGGCAGCTGGGAGGGACCAGGCCTGCAGGGGAGGGCAGCTGGGAAGGACCAGGCCTGCAGGGGAGGGCAGCTGGGAAGGACCAGGCCTGCAGGGGAGGGCAGTTGGGAAGGACCAGGCCGGCAGGGGAGGGCAGTTGGGGGAGACCAGGCTGATAAAGGAGGGCAGTTGGGAGGGACCAGGCCAGCAACGGAGGGCAGTTGGGAGGGACCAGGCCAGCAGTGGAGGGCAGTTGGGGGAAACCAGGCCTGCAGGGGAAAGCAGTTAGGGGTGACTGTGGCAGCAGGGAAGGGGAGTTAGGGGGGACCGGGCCTGCAGGAGAGGGAAGTTGGGGGCAACCAGGCCTTCAGGGGAGGGTAGTTGGGGGAAACCAGGCCTGCAGGGGAGGGCCATTGGGAGGAACCAGGCCTGCAGGGGAGGGCCATTGGGAGGAACCAGGCCTGCAGGGGAGGGCCATTGGGGGAGACTAGGCCTGCAGGAGAGGGCAGTTGGGGGTGACCAGACCAGCAGGGGAGGGCAGTTGGGGGGACCAGGACAGCAGGGGAGGACAGTTGGGGGACCCAGACCAGCAGGGGAGGGCAGTTGGGGGGACCAGGCCTGCAGGGGAGAGCAGTTAGGGGCAACCAGGCCTAAAGGGGAGGGCAGTTAGGAGTGACCAGGTGGGCAGGGGAGGGCAGTTGGGGGGGACCAGGCATGCAGGGTAGGGCAGTTAGGGGCGACCAGGCTGCCAAGGGAGGGCAGTTAGGGGTGACGGGGCCAGCAAGGAGGGCAGTTGGGGGCCATGGAGATGGCAGGGGAGCAGTTAGGCGTCAATCCGGCTGGCAGGAGAGTGGTTAGGGGGTTATCAGGCTGGCAGGCAGAAACAGTTAGAGGCAAGCAGGCAGGCAGGCAAGAGGTTGGGAGCCAGCAGTCCTAGATTGTGAGAGGGATGTCCAACTGCCCGGTGGGATTGGGCCTAAATGGGTGGGATCGGGCCTAAACAGGCAGTTGGAAATCCCTCAGGGGGTCCCAGATTGGAAAGAGTGCAGGCTGGGCTGAGGAACCCCCCGCCTCCATGCATGAATTTCATGCACCGGACCTCTAGTATATTATATAGGACTTAGATGTCTTGAACAGAAATGCTATTGTGTATATTCTCCCCCAAATACTAAAATCTTTAAGATCTCAGGAAATTTTTATTTCTATTTGAGTATTTAAGATTTCTAATTCATTTCCCATTTTCATTTTTATTGCAGCATTTGTTCATTGAGTGAAACAATTTCTGTAGTGGTTATGTATGCTCTCTAAATAAACCCTTTGAAATGTCAAACACTGTAAAAATGGGAGTAATATAAAATGAATAGTTCATGGTCCCCAAGAATAATGAATTATTAAATCTACAGAGAAAAGTCAGTTTTTAGATTCTCATTGTTTAAAAACAAATTTTGGGCCAATAATAATGCATTAGTATACTGAATACACAAGTCATGTGTATTCAAAGAACTTCCACACAAAATAGCTAATCTAATCTTGCTTACTACTATAGAAATATTGCCATTTAACTGTTAAGTGTTCAATTTGGGAGCCAGTGGAGTTTTGGAGTCACACAGTTCTGTATACCATTTTAGCCATTTATTAGTTTAATGTCCAAATAAAAATATTAATGGCCACAGTGTTTGAACAGGTTCAAGCCTCAGACTAATGAGAGGGCACAGTCCTCTCATTGCCACGTGCAAGTCCCAGCTTGGCAGGCAGAGTCCTCCCAGCACAATTATAGCCAACAGCTGTAGTTGTAAGCTTGGACCTATAGTCCAAACACATGGCCTCACGTGCCTGAGTGATGTGGGCTTGATAGAGTTCAGGTGCATGTAATTGAGTAGATTCGAAACCCATGAGAACATTGTAACCACGCCCTTACTTTGCCTCGTGGAATCTGGCTATAAAATAAAGAGACGGCTTACAAGCTGTGGCGCTATCGCTAGCTATCCATCAGAGAGGACTGCGTCCCACCCAAACCCAGCTTTCATTTTCTTGTCTTTTCTCAATCCTTCACCACCCCCACTCAGGTTCACCCTTGGCTGTGCTGGTGCGGCACAATTAGTTGTACAACTTTGGGCAAGTTGTCAAATTTTTCTGATCCTTGAATCCCGTACCTAATACAATTTGTGAGAAAATTAAATACAACTACACACACAAAGTATTTGGCACTTTGCCTGACTCAATCAGAAGTATCAGCTGCTATTGTTATATTAAATGAGCCAACAACAAACATAACACACACACTCCAGAATTCCCCAAATCAAAATTATATAAGTAGTCTTTAGTTTTAAATATGTTTAGAAGAAACACTTCCAGAAATCTACCTAAGAAAATTATTCAACAGAAGACTAATAGCATACTTATGCACAAAGATTATATTATGTATAGCCTATAGATGGAAAATTAGGCAACAAAAAAAATAATTTGGAAATCTATATAGCAATATGGAAATTGTGTATCATATATTCAATATTAAGTGAAAAGACAAAATATAATTAGTACATTATGATTGCAACTATAAAATTTATAATAAAGACATTTACATTTTAATACTTTATCAATGATTTATTAATACTGGCTGATTTTCCTAAATATGGACACACAAACTTTTAAAACTTATACCTACTGGCAAAATACTGCAAAAAACAAATTTTTCCAATAATAGAGGCATAACTGAATTGCAGAATACTCATAAAAAGAACAGTACTATTCCTATAGCCCACCTTCACTTTTTGGAACCCTTTCCTGTAAGAGTTAAAATCTCTCTTTGATTTTCCATTCTGAGTTTCTCTCTAATTTAAGTTTCCTAATTATAAGAGACTAGAGGCCTGGCGCATAAAATTCGTACACTGGTAGGGTCCCTAGGCCTGGTCAGCGATCAGGGCCAATCTGTGGGGCAACTGGCAGGAGGGGTGATCGGGGTGCCCCCACTGGCACCTGCTTTGGCTGGTGGCCTGGCACTGCCTGCTCACCAGCCCCAACCGGGGCACATCCTATGTTGAGCGTCTGCCCTCTGGTGGTCAGTGCGCATCATAGCGACCAGTCATTCCACAGGTCGTTCCACTGGTCGCTCGATTTGCATATTAGGGTTTTATTATATAGGATACTGGTAGAATTCAATTAAACCTTTTAAACAAGTTTTTTTTAAATATATTTTATTGATTTTTTACAGAGAGGAAGGGAGAAGGATAGAGAGTCAGAAACATTGATGAGAGAGAAACATCGATCAGCCGCCTCCTGCACACCTCCTACTGGGGATGTGCCCGCAACCAAGGCACATGCCCTTGACCAGAATCGAACCTGGGACCCTTCAGTTCACAGGCCGATGCTCCATCCACTGAGCCAATCTGGCCAGGGCCTTTTAAACAAGTTTTGAATGGACAGATTGTTTTCTTAAAGAGGAACAGTTTTTAAATATATTTTTCTTGATTTCAGAGACGGAGAAAGAGATTGAAACATCAATGATGAGAGAGAATCATTGATCGGCTGCCTCCTGCATGCCCCACACTGGGGATCGAGTTCACAACCCAGGCATGTGCCCTGACTGAGAAGAGAACTGAGAACTCCTGGTTTATAGGTAGAAACTCAACCACTGAGACATACCAGCCAGGAAAAGGGACAGATTTTTAAACACTACCAACATATTAAAACATAGCCTAAGGTAGTTAAATCATCTTCAGGATTTATTTATTGAAACAAAGCAATTAATGACACCTAAAATAACCAATTTGTAGAATTAAAAATGAGGAAATGACACACATCAACAAATATTTTATTCATGTGTTCCATAGAAACATCAATAAAAAATGCACTTTTTATAGAGAAGAACTTTAGTAACCTTTATCAGAAAGAATGTATATTACTAAACATCTTTCAAACATAATTTTTAAATCACCAGTATGGAAATTTATCTAGCTTTTTTACTTCATAAAAATCTGTTGTGTTCCAATAACTTCAGAAATTAAAATTACTAAACTTTCACTTGATTCAATCCGTGTTGAAGATATGAATATTTGCCTCCATATACTTTTTTATTTTTACCACGAATTATTATCTACTGCAATCATAAACACCAAAAATGGCACACTAAAACAATCTTTGCACATTCAATTCATTTTAATTAAAGAAACTGGGATATTACTATAAATAATCTTTGAAAGAATGTTTTAGTACTTTTACTAAATTTATCCTCTGAAAAGTGGATCTGATACAGAGAAACATGCTTATTCTTTCATAAATCTTTAGGAAGTAAAAAGGACTTCATAGTTTAAATGAGAACACTTTAGGCAGATTAGCATCAGGTAGCATAGACGAGAGAAATAATCAGGAAAAACGAGAGAAAGTTTTAACAACTGTTCTAAAAGACAAATTAGAAGGCAGAAGAAAAAGCATAAGGCTCTTCAGTTTCCTGATTATGTGGCATTTTGTTTAACATTAGTGACATTTTTATGACTCATAGTTTAAAAAATTTCAGTATCTTTCCAGAGATGCAGTGAATACTAAGTCTATAGTACCCAATACTGAATGAATAAATGAATGAATAAGCTTTGGGGTACTTCTCTGGTCTTTCTTACAAGTTTACCCTCCTTTATTCAGAGAAATAACAGTGAGCCAGACAAGTCCCAAATGGTCTATGTTCTCTCATTGCCATGACTTTGCACATGATAGTCTCTCTGTTAGAATTATTTTCAGCTCCCTCCTCCTCTTGGCTAATTCCTATTTAGTCTTCTAAATTCAATTTTAAGTATCACCTTCCAGGATCCAACAGCCTACATTGGCACATCTCCCTCAGTGTCCCCATAAAATCCTCTGCATGGCTGTGTACTCTTATCAGTATGCATATAGAGGCAGTAAGATAAGCTTCAGAGTCAGACACATCTGAATTCAAATAATAATTCTAACACTTACTGTGTGACCTTGGATGCTGCTAAACATTAAGTTCTTGATCTTAAAACAGAAAATGACAGCATTTTGCTTAGAATATCACCTCATACATAACAGATTTAATAGTAACTTTTATTATACTCGTATTATACTGTACTTGCAGGTTAACTTCTCTGACTTTCACTCTAAACCACACACTTCTTGAGGAAAGGAACAAGTATTTTATTTCTGTGTAAGCGACATGGTAGGCACTTAATAATATTTTGATGACTAAATATTACTCCCATTATAGTAAAATTAATTTGCCACTTGAAATACTTTCTGTAATGAGATGGAAAACAAGTGACTAAAGAAAATAAACTCCATTGATGTCAGTTTCAAAAACGGAAACGGTCTTTATTCACATTGGTTTTAGGATTTACTGTTAATTATACGTTACAAAATAGCAAATGATTTAATATCTTACTTCAATGCAACTGATCACATCTGCCTCAGGAACTGAATACCTATAATTTTTTCAAGGTATATATTAACACAAAATTACCAAGTCACACATAAGGCTATCTTTATTTAAACTACCACTTAGAAAAGTTATAGTAAAATAAACAACTTTTTAAAACTGAGGAAATTTTTAAACATAGCAAAACTTAATTAAAATCTTTTATGCTCCTTATGGAAATGAGAAGAAATTGTTTCATGGTCTGATAATTTTGACTTATGTAAGAATATAAAAATATACTAGTTTAATTAGTTGGCTTGAGTAAGAGTACTGGTAAGGCCTCTTTCTGAGAGAGTGTTTTCATTTTATATTTGATCTTTAATATATTTTAATCTTCAAATTATTTTTACAAATCTGCACTAGAAGCTGATATAATACTTGTCCTTTTTCTTCCTCCTCTCCTGTATAGTCAAGGATAGTTTTACTTTAGTATTACATGTTGAACATAAACTGAATATTTTAACATATAAAATGGAATTCTGACTCTGAAGTACAACCTTTACTTTGAGCCATTTTTAAATTCATCATTCAAAGGAATAAGAACTTTACAATAATAATTATTCTAAACTATGTTATAGAATATGAACCCAATGGTGGGAAACTGTATACCATGACACTTGTAGAATACAAATGACCATTGCTTTGTGTTAATTTATATAACCCACTGATCATTATAACCAGTATGTATTTTACTGGCTTCTAAAAATTCTCATACTGGATACATGACATTAATACAGACTCCAAACTAACTGAGCAAAAATATTTCTCCTCTTTTTACTTAACTTTTAAAAATGAAAAAGGATTTCTTTCCCAAAGAGACACTATGTTGAGTAGATGACTACTACATTAGGAGTTAAAACTATAGAAAACAAGTGCCCTTGACTACTTCAATAATTAATGTTGAAATTGAAAAATCGAAATCTATTACTGAGTTAGTAAAGTACAAAATGGAAAAAAATATCTCCAAACTCATTTGTAGTAAAAGCATAAAAATATAGACCAGAAGGATACAGTCTCAGAATTTCCAGATTATCTCTGGGAAGAAATAAAAAGAAATAGGTTCAGAGAAGAGAGTAACAATAAAGTCTTCAATTCCGGGGGAAACCAAGATGGCAGCATAAGGTAAACACCTAATTGTTGCCTACCACAACAATTTTGAAACTACAACTGGAAAACAGAGCGCACACCATCCAGAACCACCGGAAAGCTGGCCGAGTGGAAAACCTACAACTAGAGAAAAACAGAGAGGGGGGACGCTGAGCCTCAGCAGCTGTGGAGGTGCGGAGATCCGTGAGCGCGGAAAGGGCAGGCTTGCTCGCAGTGTGCGCGGAGATGGAGGGCAGCAGACGCTGCGTGGCTAGCTTTCTCGTTTGGGAGAAAAACAAAACCTCCTGACTACTGAAATCCAGCTGTGGTCGGGGAGAAACTGGTCTGTTTGGCAGCGGGCGAGGCTCGAAAGCTGCCTTGTCTCAGAGGCACGCAGCCATTGATTAGGGCACGGAGAAACTGCCCCTCTTAGGGCGGAGCAGATGGGAAACCAAAGCTTGTCTGCGCCACCCTGAGACTCCGCCCCATCCAAGCTGAGCACAGAAGCTCTCCCAGCGGAGACACTGCTGATCCTCACAGCCAACTGGCTTGGAGATCAACTCCCGCCAGTGATACCAACAATCCCAACCACTCTGAACTCCAGTTTCTGGGGACATGCGGGGGACCCAGACGCCTACAGGACTCTTGGCCATCGGTCGGAGAGTGAGAGTGACTTTTCTGTCAGTGTGGACGACACCAGATTTCAACCACTCTCATAAGGGACACATTCAAGAGGCAGACTCAGTGAGCACCAATGCCCTACTGTGTCTCCAGCACAGCAATTCTTCTGTTACAGACACAGCAGGCCCTCACAACCAATAGGACTGGAGGTCAATTCCTCCCAGTGTACCAACAGCAATCAGGGCTTTTTACTACACCAAGACTTTCCACTCAGCCCACAAAGGGGAGTACCAAGAGCGACCACCTAGGGTGATTGGGGAAGCTGAGCTACCGGCCCCTATAGGTCACCGACCACACAAAGCCACTCAATCAACACAGGGAGGCAGCCAAAATGTGGAGACATCAAAGTATGTCACAAGTAGGAGAGATAGATGAAAGCAAACTAATGGACGACACAGTGTTCAGAACCATATTTATAAGGTTACTCAAGAATCTTCTAAAAACTGCTGAGAAACTTGAAGAGACCTTCAAGGACCTAAATGAGAATACCAAAAAAATGGAAAAGGACCAGTCAGAAATTATGCATACACTGTCTGAAATAAAGAATATACAGAGTAGACCACTGCACCCGAAGAGTCAAACCAAAGATCTGGAATATGAGGAAGAAAAAAACACCCAACCAGAGAGGCGGAAAGAAAGAAGAATCCAAAAGTGTGAGGATAGCATAAGGAGCCTCCGGGATGGCTTTAAGAGTACCAATATCCGAATTTATGGGGTGCCAGAAGAGAGAAAGATACTGAAAACCTATTTGAAGAAATAATGACAGAAAATTTCCCCCACCTGGTGAAAGAAATAGACTTACAAGTTCAGGAAGCGCACAGAACCCCAAATAAAAGGAATCCAAAGAGGACCACACCAAGACACATCATAATTAAAATGCCAAGGGCAAAAGACAAAGAGAGAATCTTACAAGCAGCAAGAGAAAAACAGTTAGTTACCTACAAGGGAGCACCCATATGACTGTCAGCTGATTTCTCAACAGAAACTATGCAGGCCAGATGGGAGTGGCAAGAAATATTCAAAGTGATGAATAGCAAGAACCTACAACCAAGACTACTCTACCCAGCAAAGTTATCATTCAGAATTGAAGGTCAGACTAAGAGCTTCACAGACAAGAAAAAGCTAAAGGAATTTATCACCACCAAACCAGTATTATATGAAATGCTGAAAGGTATTCTTTAAAAAAGAAAAAGAAGAAAAGTAAAGATAAAAATTATGAACAGATACATATCTACCAACAAGTGATTATAAAAATCAAGTGAAAAGAGTGTCAGCCTGCAGACTGAAGGGTTCCGGGTTCGATTCCGTTCAAGGGCACATGCCTGGGTTGCGGGCTTGATCCTCAGTAGGGGATGTGCAGAAGGCAGCCAATCAATATTCTCTCTCATCAATGTTTCTATCTCTCATTCCCTCTCCCTCCCTCTCTGAAATTAATAAAGATATATTTAAAAATCAAGTGAATTAAAAATCTGAGGAACAGAATAAACTGGTGAACATAATAGAATCAGAGGCACAGAATGGGAGTGGATTGATAATTCTCAGGGGGAAAGGGGTGTCTGTGTGGGGGGTATGGGAAGAGACTGGACAAAAATCATACACCTATGGATAAGGACAACGGGGGGAAGGGAACCGGGTGATGGGGAGATATGGAGGGAAAAAAAGGAGAAACAATTGTACTAATCTGAACAATAAAGATTTATTTAGATTAAAAAAAAATTTAAAAAAATAAAGTCTTCAATTCCATATGAAAATTTTCTTAAAATAATCTTAAACAATTACGATAATTTGTTGAAACTGCATGGTGGGTATATGGGTTTTGCTTTATTATTTTTCATTATTTTCTAAAGGTTTACATTATTTCATAATACCAATAATCTTTTTATTTAATATGTATTATTTTATTTTTTATTGATTTCAGAGAGAGAGAGGGAGAGAGAGATAGAAACATCAATGATGAAAGAGAATCATTGATTGGCTGCCTCCCTCCTTCACGACCCATACTGGGGGATTAAGCCCACAACCCAACCCAGGCACGTGCCCTAACAGGGAATCGGAATCAAACCCTGACCTCCTGGTTCATAAGTTGCTGCTCAACCACTGAGCTACGCAGGCTGGGCTTTATTATTTATTTATTTGTTTGTTTGTTTGAGAGAGAGAGAGAGAGAGAGAGAGAGAGAGAGAGAGAGAAACATCAATCTGTTGTCCCTTATTTATGCATTCATTAGTTGATTCTTGTATGTGTCCTGACCAGGGATCAAACCCACAACCTTGGCGTACTGGCGTACTTTTCTTATATATATCTGCTTAGAGAGTAAACTAGCAAAACCTTATTAGAGGACATTTTAAAACTATGATCAAATGTCTCATAGTTGCCCTGGCCAGGTGGCTCCATTGGGATGGAGCTTCTTCCAGTACACCAAAAGGCAGGTTATGGGTTCGATCCCAGATCAGGGCGCGTAAGGGAGGCAACCAATCCATGTTTCTCTCTCTCTCTCTCTCTCTCTCTCTCTTCTCTCTCTCTCTCTCTCCCTCCCTCCGTCCGTCCCTCCGTCCCTCCCTCCCTCAAAAATTTTTTTAAATTAGTCTCAGAGTTGAGCCTCATCTTTCTCCCCCACTGCAGTGGTTCTTCTCGAATAAAGTCTTTCTTAACATCTTTAAAAGATATGTCAATATCTTTTAACATAGTCCAACACTAGAAACATATTCTTAAGAAAAATCAGTTCTGGCTGGTGTGGCTCAGTTGCTTGAAGCACTGTCCCATACACCAAAAGGTGGCAGGTTTGATTCCCAGTTAGGGCGCATACCCAGGTTGCAGTTGGCGGACTGAACTCAATTCTGGACAGTTTAATTTGAGAAGCATTTTAGACATCTAGGTAGACTGTTCCATTATCTTTCAAAGCAGGGATGGAGATAAAATCGGAGAACATTAGCATAACTACAATTACCAAAGCTAAAGGAGTCAAGTTAGCCAGGCTTGAAAGGCCAAGGACCAATAATAAAAGAAAAGGCAATGTATAAGAGAATAAGTGGCAGCCTGAGAGGTAGGAGAACCTGAAAAGTACAGTTAACACTGAATGGTTGGTATTTATTTTCTTCTTTTTTTGCTAATGTTGTTTTCTTCTTATAATGAACATCTCTCTATATATAAAAGCCTAATATGCAAAGTGTCCCCTCAGGAGTTCGACCAGGAGACCGGGAGTTTAATCGCTCGCTATGATGTGCACTGACCACCAGGGGTCAGCATGGAACGAAGGAAGGTTCTGGCCCATAGCTGGCAGCTGGGAAAGGAAGGCACCAGCTGGCAGCCGCTAGGGACCCTACCTGTGTACGCTTTCGTACACTGGGCCTCTAGTTACTTTACAATAAGAAAAAATATGTCGTTTTAAATGATTACTATAACTCCCATCCATGTATTTTTCAACTTCGTGAGACAAAGTTTAATGATTTTCTGACCTATCTCAAAGTCATTATGATGCACACTAGAGGCCCGGTGCACAAAATTCATGCACTTACACGGAGGTGTCCCTCAGCCCAGCCTGCGCCCTCTCCCAGTCTGGGAGCCCTTGGGGGATGTCCGACTGACGGCTTAGGCCCCTCCCCGGCAGTCAAGACATCCTTAGCGCTGCTGCGGAGGTGGGAGAGGCTCCCGCCACTGCCACTGGGCCCGCCAGCCGTGAGCCCGCCTTCTGGCAGAGCAGCGCTCCCCCTGTGGGAGCGCACTGACCACCAGGGGGCAGCTCCTGCGTTGAGCATCTGCCCCCTGGTGATCAGTGTGCATCATAGCGACTGGTCATTCCACCATTCAGTCGATTTGCGTATCAGCCTTCTATTATATAGGATAATTCAATATAACTGAATTATTAGTGTCTCTAATCAATGATTTTATTTTCCAAGCCCTTTTTAAAATACACACCCCTCATTACTACTGTAAGCCATCTGGAACTACTTAACTTTGCCAGCATGGTAATTTTCAACTAGTGGCTGGGATATCGATCTTCCCCTGCCTTGAGAAATCCACGCAGACAAATGCATAACTGAGAAAATACTGCTCTAAAAACGTAGTGACATGTACCTCTAGTAACAACTTAAGAGTGTTTCTTCCGGGATGAAATTAATAGATTTATTCTCAGTATAATACAAAGAAATAAAATGCACAGTATTGACCCATGTAACCTATACAAGTAGCCTCATATTCACATCCACTGTAAGACCAGTTATAAAATTTTTATTTGCAAATTACTTCAAAGCTATAAAATATCTCACTTTTTTCTTTTTAAATATATTTTTATTGATTTCAGAGAGTGAGAGGGAGAGAGAGAAACGTCGATGATGACAGAGAATCACTGATCAGTGGCTTCCTGCACGCCCCACACTTGGGAATCAAGCCCCCAATCTAGGCATTTTCCCTGATCTCCTGGCTCATTGGTAGACGCTCAACCATTGCGCCATGTGGGCTTGGGTGTCACTACCTTCTTTCAAAAGAGAATCTCTCACTGACCTCAGAAATCCTAATATCATGTCATTAGAAAATACTTCATTATTTTTCTTTCAAAACGTTACATGTTATCTAGTAGAGGAATATCCAAGTACATATTTCCCAGTTTTAAGACTAAAGGCAAAAACATTATCCCAAATACTGCTCTGAAAAACTCTTATGTTGCTAATTATAACTGTTTTGTCCATTTCAACCTTGATCCTTTATTTACCTAAGTAACTGCTTATCTCAAGCTAGTCCTGGGCTTTGAATTTACCAAAATGATGAATGATAAATATATCTGCTGTTTTTAGTCTAAAAATCTGTCGAGAAGCAAAATGTTGAAAAAAAACTTTTACTATGTTTTTTAAAAGCAAATTTTCAACTAGTGTATACGAAAAACAGTATTGAGAAGATAAGCACCTTTATTCCTTCAGAGAACCTCGGTGTATTTAGCAGCTACATATTGTATACTTCTAAAATATTGACAGAAAAAAAAACACTAGAGATTTATGAAACTGGCATTAAAAACTGTTAATTTCTTCTTACACTAATCCCAACTATCAAATTAGTGAATATACAGTTCAGATAACCTCACTTAAAAACTTAAGCATGCATGTGACAAGCTTGATAATTTTTAAAGAATATTAAGAATTCCCAAAATAAACAGAGTAGGTGGGTATTTGACAAAATACTTAGAAAAACAATCTTCACCTTCCCCAAATAGGCAATTCCAACATATTCCTAATCAGAGTTATTTAAGAATATTTCTTAGGAAATTTGAGAATCCAACATTGCAAATATGTCAGGGAGTTTTTCCATTTATTTGTTGTTCCACTTATTTATGCATTCATCAGATGATTCTTGTATGTGCCCTGACCAGGGATCAAACCCACAACCTTGGCATATTGGGAAGTTTTGTATTGAGAACTGTTGAAATTATTTGTACATAATCTGTCATTTCTGAATCTGAATCCATAGTTTTCTCGTATGTAAAATAAAGTGCCTGGGCAGAAAATGATCTACCCCTACCATGTCTTCCAATATCGATTTTTGTAACTTAAGTGATATGATTCCCTTTTATAAATAAAATAAAAACAAAGCATTAAAAGTATTTCTAGAGAAACCAAGATGGCGGCATAGGTGAAACACCTAACCTGCAGCCGGGCACAACAATTTCAAAGGCACAACTAGAGGTCAGAACGGACATAGTCCAGAACCACAGGAGAGCTGGCGGACTGAAATGCCCACAGCTGGAGGGAAGGAGAGGGCCACGGGGACAATCGGGGGAGCCGTAAAAGCCTGAGGTATGGAGAAACTGGCGGAGACACGAGCGCGCGCGCCTGCGGGGAGGATGGAACCGGAGAGGAGGGGGCGGCTGACGGCCTGGCCGGCGTTCACTGGCAGGAAGGAGATAAAGGCTCCGGAGTGCGCTAAGCGACGGCTCCGACTGCACTGAGCGCCAGTTCCGGGCGAAACCCTGGGAAGCCAGGCGCAGGCTGGGGGAATGAATCTGGGCTGTGGGGCGCAGACACAGAGGAGCGGGGGAAGGCAGAGCTCCAGAGGCGCGCACGGGAAGGGGCGCAAAGGACGGACTGTTGCCTGCGCCACTGAACTGCCCTAGCGGGAAGGAGACATAAGCTCAGGACCGTGCTGAACCCCAGTTCCGACTGCACTGAACCCCAGTTCCGGGCGACACCCTGGGAAGCCAGGCGCACGCTGGGGGATTGAATTTGGGCTGTGGTGGCGGAGGCACAGAGAAGCGGCGGCTCCAGACGCGCGCACTGGAAGGTGCGCAGAGGACGGACTTTTGCCTGCGCCACTGGGTGGCCCTGCTGGGAAGGAGACAGGGACGCCAGACTGCGCTGAGACCCAGTTCCAACTGCACTGAAACCCAGTTCCAGGCGAGAATCTGGGAGTCCAGATTCATTAGGGGAGGGACTGGACTGTTTGGCAGTGGGCGAAATTCCAGGGCGCGTTTCTCTCAGAGGTGTTTGCAAGGAATACAGAGGGACACAGACACAGGAGCCTCATAGGGCGGGGCTGACAGGAAGCCAAGGTTGTAGGCTCCACCCTGTAGCTCCGCCCCAGCCAAGCTGAGCAGAAGCTTTTTCCTGCTGAGTGCCTCAGGTAGTGGCTGACCCACACTGCATTGGAGACCCAGAAACGAGGGCATCTAGTGGTTGGTGGGAGATGACACCAGATTTCAATCACTTGCATAAGGGAGGCATTCTAGAGGCAGACTCAGTGAGCGCCAAGGCATTGCTGCATCAAGACCCGGCCCACAAACATGTCTCCTGCACAGCAACTCTTCCTATATGGACAAAGAGGGTCCTCACGGCCAATTGGCCTGGAGGACAATTCCTCCCAGTGACACCAACAACAATCAAGACTTAACTGTACAAAGGAGGACCAAGATGGAGACATAGGGCGGCAGCCTGATCGTTGCCTACCACAACAATATTGAGACTACGACGGGAGAGCAGAGCAGACACCAGCCAGAAAGACCGGGGGGCTGGCTGAGCAGATGCTCTACAACTAGAATAAAAGAGAGAGGTACGCAAGATGATGCTGATGCCGGTGACCCAAAGTCCACACTTTAAGAACTATGGCTCAGGCGACACAATGGTGGCCTGGAACGTGCTCGGCGCAGTTCCCCCGGCGGTCTCCGGCTGAGGGGACGGCTCCACTCGCTGCCGAGCACGGACAGACGAGCCCCTGGGAGACATGGGGTGGGAGACTCCGTGCTTGCTGACCTCCGAGTCCTTCAAGAATCTCAATGCCCCGAAGTGGCCAGGTGCGCACGCTCAGCGACTGGCCACCGTTGCAGACCCAAGGGCCGACGCAGCGACACCAGACCAGCCCACCGCCGGGCACCGGGCACACCGGAGCCTTGCCAAGCCCGCCGCCCAACGAGTTCTGCGGCAGCCGCCCTGGAGCTCTGAGAAAATGACCGAAGGAATTGCTGAGAGGGAATTGACCAACAGGAATTGGGATCAAGAAGACGAAACCCCGCTGAGACCCGAGTCCAGGCGAGCCTGCGAGCCTCTGGGCTCAGATGTGGTCACACGCCTCTGGGTCTAGGTGAGGCCTCACGCCCCTGGGTTTGGGTGAGGCCACACGCCCCTGGGTCCAGGTGAAGCTGGATTCCGGGTTCGGGTGAGGCCATGTGCCCCTGGGTCCGGGCGAATCTGAACCCTGGGTCCGGGTGAGGCCGTGGGCCCCTGGATCCGGGTGAGACCACGCGACCAGGGGTCTGAGAGAGGTAACGCGCCCCTGGGTCCGGGTGGCTTCGTGCACCTAGGTCCAGGTGAGGCCATGTGCCCCTGGGTCTGAGAGAGGCCACGAACCCCTAGGTCCGGGCGAGACCATGTGTCCCTGGATCCGGGTGGGGCCTCGTGCACCTAGGCCCGGGTGGGGCCGCGTGCCCCTGGGTCTGGGGGAGGCCAAGCATCCCTGGGTCCGGGTGAGACCGTGTGTCCCTGGATCTGGGTGAGGCCTCGTGCGCCTAGGCCCGGGTGAGGCCACGTGCCCCTGGGTCTGGGGGAGGCCAGGCGTCCCTGGATCCGGGTGAGACCGTGTGTCCCTGGATCCGGTTGAGGCCTCGTGCGCCTAGGCCCGGGTGAGGCCACGTGCCCCTGGGTCTGGGGGAGGCCAGGCATCCCTGGGTCCGGGTGAGACCGTGTGTCCCTGGATCCGGGTGAGACCTCGTGCACCTAGGCATGGGTGAGGTCACGTGCCCCGGGGTCTGAGAGACCAAGCGTCCCTGGGTCCGGGTGAGACCATGTGTCCCTGGATCCGGGTGAGGACGCGTGCACCTAGACCCGGATGAGCCCAAGTGGCCCTGGGTCTGGGAGAGGCCAAGCGTCCCTGGGTCCGGGTGCGACCATGTGTCCCTGGAGCCGGATGAGGCCTCGTGCACCTAGGCCCGGGTGAGCCCAAGTGGCCCTGGGTCTGGGAGAGGCCAAGCATCCCTGGGTCCGGGTGAGACCATGTGTCCCTGGATCCGGGTGAGGCCGCGTGCACCTAGGCCCGGGTGAGCCCACGTGGCCCTGGGTCTGGGAGAGGCCAAGCGTCCCTGGGTCCGGGTGCGACCATGTGTCCCTGGATCCGGATGAGGCCTCGTGCACCTAGGCCCGGGTGAGCCCAAGTGGCCCTGGGTCTGGGAGAGGCCAAGCATCCCTGGGTCCGGGTGAGACCATGTGTCCCTGGATCCGGGTGAGGCCGCGTGCACCTAGGCCCGGGTGAGCCCAAGTGGCCCTGGGTCTGGGAGAGGCCAAGCGTCCCTGGGTCCGGGTGCGACCATGCGTCCCTGGATCCGGATGAGGCCTCGTGCACCTAGGCCCGGGTGAGCCCAAGTGGCCCTGGGTCTGGGAGAGGCCAAGCGTCCCTGGGTCCGGGTGAGACCATGTGTCCCTGGATCCGGGTGAGGCCTCGTGCACCTAGGCCCGGGTGAGCCCAAGTGGCCCTGGGTCTGGGAGAGGCCAAGCATCCCTGGGTCCGGGTGAGACCATGTGTCCCTGGATCCGGGTGAGGCCGCGTGCACCTAGGCCCGGGTGAGCCCAAGTGGCCCTGGGTCGGGGAGAGGCCAAGCGTCCCTGGGTCCGGGTGCGACCATGCGTCCCTGGATCCGGATGAGGCCTCGTGTACCTAGGCCCGGGTGAGCCCAAGTGGCCCTGGGTTTGGGAGAGGCCAAGCGTCCCTGGGTCCAGGTGAGACCATGTGTCCCTGGATCCGGGTGAGGCCTCGTGCACCTAGGCCCGGGTGAGCCCAAGTGGCCCTGGGTCTGGGAGAGGCCAAGCATCCCTGGGTCCGGGTGAGACCATGTGTCCCTGGATCCGGGTGAGGCCGCGTGCACCTAGGCCCGGGTGAGCCCAAGTGGCCCTGGGTCTGGGAGAGGCCAAGCGTCCCTGGGTCCGGGTGCGACCATGTGTCCCTGGATCCGGATGAGGCCTCGTGCACCTAGGCCCGGGTGAGGCCACGTGCCCCTGGGTCTGGGAGAGGCCAAGTGTCCCTGGGTACGGGTGAAGCCAGATCCTGGGTCCAGGTGAGGCCGTGCGCCCCTGGATCCATCCGGGTGAGGCTCGGTCCCAGGCCCGGGTGAGACCACGCGCCCCTTGGGTATGGGTGAGGCCACGGGCCCCTTAGTCCGGGTGACGCCGTGCCCCTGGGTTCGGCCGAGACCAAACCAGAGGGAGTCGGACCTCCATTACCACCATTTGTCCACCATCCAGAGCTGAGGGGTCAGTGCTGACATGTACACATAAGGAACTACCGGACATTGAAATTGGGTCTCAAAAGAACTGTTGGTCCAGGGGGAAGCTTGCTACAGATTGATTCATTTGCCTGTCAGCATAACTATTATTGCTCGTCTCACATTCAGTTCTTATTAGTATATATCTAGTGACATATGATCTCGCTCATCTAGGGGAAATGATGAACAACATAGACTGAGGAACAAGAACAGAACCAGAAGCAAGGAGGCATCGATCGGACTATCGGGCCTCAGAGGGAGGATAGGGGAGGGCAGGGGGAGGGTGGGGGGAGGGGGAGAGTTCAACCAAAGGACCTGTATGCATGCATATAAGCCTATCCAACGGTTAAGTTCAACAGGGGATTGGGGCATGCGTGGGGAGAGGGGTGGGATGGGAATGGGGGGATGAGGACAAATATGTGACACCTTAATCAATAAAGAAATTTAAAAAATAAAAAAAAAAAAAAAAAAAGTATTTCTAAGTTCTGTGGGGTTCTTTTTTAGTTTTTGGTTTACCTGTTAAAAATTTTGAAGTTAGTTTATACAAACAAATCAGCCATTTTATATATGAATAAAAATAGGTAATGGCCTCTGCACAAAACACAGTATAAATGATGAAATTTGACTTAATGCAAAATAATATCTTCCAACTTTAATTTTGGTAGTATTACTTCAAATTCACTTTATTCTTCATTTCATAGCCATTGGATCATTTGAATCCTTTTTCTAGTTTACACATTTATCGAAACTAATCTCACTGCCCTTCGATATGGAAAAACACACATCTACTTGCCATTATCTTTATACAGATATCATTCTTTTAAAAAAAAATACATTTTTACTGATTTTCAGAGAGGAAGGGACAGGGAAAGAGAGACAGAAACATCAATGATGAGAGAGAATCATTGATTGGCCCTTGATGGGAATCGAACCCAACCCTGGACCCTTCAAAGACCCAGGTCGACACTCTATCCACTGAGCCAACGGTCTAGAGCAGATTTCATTATTTTAAAAGCCTTGAATGACAAATGTTTATAGTTATTCTGAACTAATGACTCTTTTTTTAATGGAACTTCTCTAATATTTCTCTCTTTAAATTCTGCAACATCATTTGTAAAGGTAAAAACTGTCCAAACAGAATCAGCCTGATTCTGAGGTAAATTCTTCCACTTTATTAAACATTTTCATTTTGTTTTTAAAAAGAAGTTTTAAGTGTTTTTATATAGTGTTAAAAAATGACATTTCGGAAGTCCTTTCAATGACAAATTACAAACACTAGGAAGACTCTAAAATGTTAATACTGTTTGTAATTCCACATGGGTGGTGGTATTACATGCCATTTTTTAAAATTCGCCAAGAAACATTATTACTTTGGTAATCGGAGAGTACTTCAAAATTTAAATTTAAATCGCTTATAAAGTGTGGAACATCAACACAGACCATTTCTACAGCAATCTGTTAAATGTTTCTTACCTATTGATGAGCTTAAGCTTTAACAGGAAAATTCTGATCAGCTATCTGATAGGTTGAATGAAGACAAAACATTTACTTTCCAGGCCCTTCTCTTAATGTAGGCCTTTGAGAGGATCCAAGAAGTGAGTTTGAATTTAATTGCAGTGAATCTTGCAGTAGAAAACTTTTGGGGGACCAAAGTTTACACCTTTCATTACAGCCATCAGCAGAATGGCAAAAGATTCCCAGGCTTACCAGTGTTTCCAGAAACTTGTTAGTATTCTCCTGTCATTATTTCAGAACAATTCCACTTAGAAAGAGACACGATTGTAAACCGTTTCTATTTCAAGCCCATAAAAACCAGAACTGGGATGAAAGGCAAAGCCTTGACCTTTCTATTTTCGACTTTCATCTGTGTAGCTAAGCCATCTGCTTTCTCTCCCCGACCCCATCTACTTAATGGACTGAAAATACTGCACCTAATTGCAATTTTATCAAACCAGCCTGACGTTTCCACTTTAGCGAATTAGGGCTTTTTTCAGGTGTCTTCCACCTGAAGGCTCGCTTGTAAAATTTTGCTTACCCTTCCTTACCTCCCAATTCCATCCCACTTCCCTCAATCACGACTTATCAAATATCTTTAGGATGCTAGACTCCAGTGTATTAAGGCATCCAAAGAACCCTTCACTTCCAACGTTGAGCGCCCGACGGAACAATCTACTCGAATCTCTCTCCGGTGGCTGCGGGCCGGTGGAGCCCTGCAGGTGCGGTTACGCCGGAGGCACCTCTCATCAGCCTAGAACCGAGTCGCGCGTCTGTCTCCGCCGCCAAACAAGGCACTCAGACCGGGGGGGAAAGACAAACCCGGGCGGGAGGAAAGCGCCAGGAGGAAGGGACCTGGGAAGAGGGAGCTCTCAGGACCTTCCGAGGCGCGAAGGGGAAAGGGTTCGTGAAGCGGACCAAGAAGTGGGAGGTCGAGGTGAACCGGGAGGAAGGGGCCTGGCCCGGCGGGAGGGCGCGGGGGCCGAGGCGGGCGTGGGCAGCTCGCAGGCGACCGCCGGAGTCAGAGCAGTGGGGGCGCTTTCAGCGACGCCAGGCGCGGGGGTGGGGGATGAAGAGCGGAAAAGAGAGCAGTTTGAGGGGCGACGCGGCAGGGACAGCGGGCCCACCCCCAGCCGAGCCCCGCTACTTAACTATTTGTAGAGCTGCTGCAGGCACAGGTCCAGGCTTTCGCCCTCCACCTCCTCCCGGGTGATGCGCTCCGACAGCGGCCGCGGGAGCGGGGGCAGCGGCGGCAGCTGGGGCTGCGGTGGCGGCGGCGGCACGGCCGACTGCCCCGGGGTTGCCGCTGCCTCCTCCTCGCCCTCCGCCGCCTCGTCCTCCACCGCCTCTTCCTCGGGCTCGGGGTCTTGGTCCTGCTCTTGCTCCCCCTCCTCCGTCGCGGCTACCGCGGCCGCCTCCTCGCCGGGCTCCTCACTCGAAGCCTCGGCCGCCTCAGCCGCTACCAGTTCGGACTCGGACTCGGGCTCGGGCTCGGGCTCGGGCTCCGACTCGAGTTCGGGTTCGGGTTCCGGCTCCGGCTCGCCGCCGCCGCAGGGTCCGCGAAACTCGCCCAGGAACAGCTCCAGGAAGCGCCGGTAAGTTTTCTCCTCAGGACCGCAGCCGGCCATCGCTGCTCTAGCCCCGGCGCCCACCGGGAAGTGGGTGGGGGGAAGCCCAGGAAGGGGAGGGGGCTGCTCTTGAGCCTCGGCTCCCACAAGGGCGGCGGACGGCCGCACCGGCACGAGCGATCAGCACTAGGTTGCCTGGAGAGGGCTCCCGCAGGCGTGCGCGCCGCCGAGTGCCGACGTGCGCGGCGCGGGGGCGGAGCGCGCCGCTCCTTGGATCTGGAGGGAAAGTTGGTTGCGGGCACGCGCTCAGGGTCCAGCGGAGGCCCATCCTCGAGAGCTCAGCCCACGCTGCCTAGAGACTGTCGCCATGGCAACCGGCTCTAATTAATTTCAGGGTGCCTCCCGTCGAGTTCCCGAAGTCGAACGGACACTTGACTTGCCCTCTCTCCAACTCTGAATATCTTTATTGTGTGGACACCCTAGCCTGGCCTGAGGTGGATAAAGTGAACGAAGACATCTCCAAGTCTGTGGTTCCCACTTTGATTGGATTTACCTCAAGTTTTCCTTATCTGTTCCTGCCTTGCCTTAGCGTCTTTAACTGTTGAAAGATGCTACCTTGTGAATACTTGGTTGATGACATTATATAGGATAGGTTTTCATCCCTTTAATCCTTTCAATAATGCCTCAAGGTAGAAGACACTACCATTATAGATGAAACTGAGCCTTAAAGATATTGTGACTTTGCTCAAGGTCACACACAGTGATGCAGCAAGGAATAAATCCAGATCTTTCCACTGCAAAGACATTGGTTTTCCAGCTCACCCTTCTTTAGTCTCTGCATAATATATACTATACTTTATTACATAATATGTATTTTTCCACATTTTGTTTGCTCTTCTTCCTCATCTCCCCAGTCTCTTTTCTTTTAGATTGAACCTGAAACTTTAAATGATTCAAATTTTCTTACCAAATTACACACAAACCTATTATTTTAAAGCCTTACTGAATGAGGGTTTGGGAAAGGGAGAGGCTGTATAGATGATAGCAGCCTTTCTGCATACTGCTATGTCCATGTAACATATAATTCAGCAAACATATTCTTTTTCTACTTTGAAAAATATGTTCACCTCCATATCTAAAAAAACATATTCATAAATTATCTGCCCATCCTCTCCATTGTTTCTAGGTTTCAGTTGGATTTAGGGTTTGAAATGCCATTTATAGTCAATTAAATGGCAGAAGGAGTCTCCCTACCAACTTTTTAAACATAATACTGTATTCTAAATCTCTGACCTGATACTGTTATTTTAAGATTAAGTGGGTTGAGCTCACTAATGTACATTATGGCATCACATAAAATACACACTCTCTCCCAGCTGGAGATTAAATAATACATGGTAGAAAGTGTATAGTAAGTAATGCACATGAGTCCTCTATAACTATTTATTTTTGTCTCATAGGTAAATATAAAGACCCAATAAATAAGTCTGTTTCCAGACAAGTTCAATGTATTTGTATGTGATTTGTTTAAAATATCACCAGTGTACAGCAACTTCTCTATGAGATGCCAAGAAGTCTTTAAACTCATTTGTCTTTATTTTCAATCCACCTGTTCATTTCCATTTCAGAATGTCTAGAAAAGACTGACAAAACTTTTAAGACTGCAAACTTAAATGTCCACAATTTTACATTCCAACAACTATTTAATATCTCAGAATCTGACATAATGACATTCAGTTCAATAGTACATAGCTTTCGACTGTAACAAATTCCTATCAAGCTACACCTTCCTACTTTGTAATGTGGTTGCCTTCGTCATCTAGGTGACATTTATTTGTGACATTAATTTATGACTCAGCCCACATATCAAAGGGAAGTGTTATATGTTGGGGAAACATTACTACTAAAAGAAAAAGCCCACGCCGCTATATTACAATAAATGAGAGGTGTGTTTGCTTATATTAATAAAGATATTACTTCACAAAAGATCAATCCTAGTGCATCCATTTGACAGAGTAGCTTTGCCAGAAGGTTGCTGACAGCAGTGCTGGGATCTCAGAGCAGCTGTGTAGGATGATTCTGCCTTTGTCAAAGAATCTTTTTAGTCATTATTTTGCATTGCTTTACTTTCTTTTTCAGTTCCTCCCTCTTATATTTCCCTCATTCCCTTTCTTACTATTAAAACATTGAGCTATGAAAAGCATGTTATCAAAGGTATTTCAATTTTGAGATATTTTTCTCGTAAGAATTGTTCCCTCTCTAAGCCAAAGCTCTTTGGAGAAAATGTACAATGTCCTTTCATGGATATTTATGTTAATGGTGACATTTATAAGTTTAAAAGGAATTGTGCTTGACAGTTATCATATGACCCAGCAATTCCTCTCCCAGATATTTATCCACAAGAAGTGAAAATATGTCCACCAAACATATACATATCACAAAAAAAGTGTATGTAATGTTCACAATAGTTTTAATAGCTAATTCATTAATAGCTCAAACTTGGAAATAATCCAGATGTCCATCAATAGGTGAATGGATAAGTAGGTTATGACATATTCATACAATGGAATACTACTTAGCGATAAAAAATGAACTGTTGCCCTAGCTGGTTTGGCTCAGAGGATAGAGCGTCGGCCTGCGGACTGAAGGGTCCCAGGTTTGATTCCGGTCAAGGGCACATGCCCGGGTTTCGGGCTCAGTCCCCAATTGGGGGTGTGCAGGAGGCAGCCAATCAATGACTTTCTCTCATCACTGATATTTCTATCTTTCTATCCCTCTCCCTTCCCCTTCCTCTCTGAAATCAATAAAAATATATTTTTAAAAAAGAACTATGAGGGAATAAATTTCTGTTGTTTTAAGTCCCCAGGTTGTGGGCTTTTGTGCCAGCAGCCACTGGGGGTAGGGGGGTGCTGAAGCCACCTCCCTGCACCCCACCCCCAAAAAGTAAAAAATGAACTGTTACTCAATTGAATAGAGCATTGACCTGCATGCCGAAGGATCACAGGTCCAATTCCCAGTCAAGGGCACTTACCTGGGTTGCACATTTGATCCCCAGCCCGTCAGGGTGCATGCAGAAGGCAACCAATCGATGTGTGTCTTTCTCATCAATATTTCTTTCCCCCCCTCCCTTCTACTCTATCTAAAAATCAATGGAAAAACATATCCTTGGGTGAGGATTAACAAAATAAAAAATGAACTACTGATAAACACAACAACATGGACAAATCTCAAAAATATGCTGAGTAAAAACCAAAAAACTCCAAGCACAAAAGGGTGCATACTATATGATTCCTTTTATATGAAATTCTTGTACTGGCAATCACTATAGTGAAAAAAGGATACATCTGTTATTACTTTCAATAATAAAGATAAATTTTAAAAAACTATAGTGAAAGAAAGCAGATTAGTGGTCACCTGGGACTGAGCTGGGGTGGAGGGTTCATGGCAAAAGATTAAGAGGGAACTTTGTGGGATTATAATATTCTATATTTTGACTAGGTGGTTAGATAGGTGTATTTGTTTGTCAAAAATTATCAAAGTGTACATTTTATTTAAGTATATTATATGCAAAGTATACCTCAATAAAGGTGAAAATAATTGATTACATTTACTCCCTGTCCTTTATGCTTTCATATCCATTCCTTCTCCCTTGTTCTGCTCTGTATTTGGGGGGACTGACCCTTTCAGATTGTACTCACCATGTTCCTTGACAGTTGACTTTCACCTGAGATTTGCCCAGTGGGAGACACTGGCAAGGAATTGGAAGGGGGGAGGAAAAAAGAAAAACCAAGGTATTTCTTCCCTGTCCCTATCTCAGTCCTCATTTCTGCTGAATTTCCTTTGTAGCTTTGCTTGCCCTGATCATGTCCACTGGGATTCCAGGTCTTGCCCTTGACACCAGACCCTGAGCTCTAAAAATATCTTCTTCCATTATGTTTCCAGCTTCCTAATCTTGCCTGCTATGGACTAAATATTTTTGTTTTCCCAAATGTCACATGTTGAAATACTAACCCCCAAAGTGATGGCTTTAGGTGGGACCTTTGGGAGGTGATAAGGTCATGAAGGTGAAACCCTCATGAATGGCATTTAGTACCCTTAAAAATGTCCAAGAGACACTCCTCTCCCATTCTATCATGTGAGGACATAGTAAAAAGATGGCTGTCTGTGAACCAGACACTGAATCAGCCCTGTTTTTGGACCTCCAAGCCCCCAGAACTGTAAGAAATATTTGTTACATATAAGCCACTATATTTATGATATTTTTGTTATAGGAGCCCAACCAAACTAAGATACTGACTCACCTTCCCTTTGGCTTTTTACTAGTAGCTCCTCTATCGCTTATGTAACCAGTTTCCTTAACTGTATTTTGTTGTTGTTTTTTTATTTATTTTTTTTTCCTTAACTGTATTTTGATTGATACAGTAACAAATGATACTTTAAAGGACTATAAAAATAGATTAATACATAAAAGAAGGATAAATAGATTAAGCTGACATTAAAGTAAGTTCAGGTCTTCACAGGTAATACTGGAACATTGCGTTTACTTGAAATCAGTGGTATATTTGAATTGCAACATTATGAATAGGTTGATGGGGTGCAAGTGGAGGCAGAAAAGGATGAATAGGTGGAATGCAGGATTTTTAGGACAGCAAAAACTATTCTGTGATACTAAAATGGTGGATATCATTGGACATTTGTCAAAATCCATAGGCTGTATAACACAAAGAGTGAACCCTAATGTAAACTATATACTTTAATTAATAGTAATATGTCAGTATTGGGTCATCAATTGTAACAAATGTACCTCACTAATATAAGATGTTAATAATTGGGGTGGAAGAGGGCATTATATGGGAACTTCGTCCTTTCCACTCTTTTTTTTTTTTTTCATTGAAAACTGCTTTAAAAATAAAGTTTATTGCCTGGCCCGTTGGCTCAATTAGTTGAGCATAGTCCCTTGCACCAAGAGGTCATCAGTTCAATTCCCAGTTAGGGCACATGCCTGGGTTGCAGGCTCATGCAGAAGGCAGTTGATCGAAGACTCTCTTTCGTCATTGATGTTTCTATCTCTTTCTCCGTGTCCCTTCCTTTCTCTGGAATCAATAAAAGCATTTAAAAATAAAATGTTTTAACTATTAATGATAATAATCTTTTGTTTTTAGCTAGCATACTTCTTAGAGGAATCAAAATTATTTTCTAACTTATTCAGACATGCTTCTGAAGAAAAGGGCATAGAGAAGACATGCTTCTGAGAAAGAGGGCAGAGGTTGACAGTAATTTCTGATGGAGATACTTTATAAATGGCTAACATGGTATACTAGAGGCCTGGTGAACAAAATTCGTGCACGGGGTGGCGGGGGTGGGGGGGCGTCCCTCAGCCCAGCCTGCACCCTCTCTCAATCTGGGACCCCTTGAGGGATGTCCGACTGCCGGACATCCCCCTCGCAATCCGGGACCGCTGCCTCCTAACCGCCTGCCTGCCTGCCTCATCACCCCTAGCCACTCTGCCGCCTGCCTGGTTGCCCCAAACCACCTCTGTCTGCCTGCCTCATTGTCCCTAACTGCCTCTGCCTGCCTGCATCATCGCCCCTAACCGCCTCTGTCTCGGCCCCCGCCACCATGGCTTCATCCAGAAGGACATCTGGAATGACGTCTGGAAGATCGTTCAGCTGTCTGGTCTAATTAGCATATTATGCTTTTATTATTATAGATTCCTTCTATAATAAAAGGTTCTAAAATAAATTGACTCTATTTTTTAAATCCACTTTGCTACTAGTTTTCACTTAAAAAAAACACAAAGTGCTTTATGATGATAAAAAATAATCTTTATTAGTATCATCTAATTTTTAATTGCCTTTATATATTTACATGAAAGAATTGAGAATGACATGATCATTTTCTATTTTAGTTAGCAGACACACATTGCCCACAGTGGAGCATTCATTAAAAAATCCAGCCCTGGCCGGTTTGGCTCAGTGGATGGAGCATCAGCCTGCGAACTCAAGGGTCCCAGGTTCAATTCCAGTCAAGGGCATGTGCCTTGATTGCAGGCACAACCCCAGTGGGGAGTGTGCGGGGGGCGGCTGATCGATGTTTCTCTCTCATCGATGTTGCTGGCTCTCTGTCCCTCGCCCTTCCTCTCTGTGAAAAATCAATCAAATAAAAAAATTAAAAAATCCAGCTAATTTTTTAAATGAAAATTAAGCAAGCCACTAAAGATGAAAATTACAAAAGTGTCTTCTATACTCAGAGTACTGAACACTTTATTCTTCATTGAGTGTGGTGCTGATGGAATTGAGCCACAATGACATTTGTGACTAGAAGGGAAGATGGAAATGATTCCATTACCTGGTGATGTAACATATGGTAATCATAGGAGGTAGAAGAGCTGTGTTGGACAAGGTTAAAAGTAAGCCATGCGGTACAGACATTACCAATTACCACACGTGGTAAGCATGCTGACACAATACTATATCTTCTCCAGAAAGGAAATGATTTGGGCATATGAAGTGGTTTGCTGCCTTATGAAAGAATGAGCTATAAATGACCTATCTGGCTCCAATATTGCCATGTTTTTTCCAGTAATTCTGCAAGTTGAGGACTATTAAGATTTGATGAACCTCCATATTCCTAAATATCAGTACAATAAACTGCAGTTATTTGCACAAAAGCAGCAAAGCAAAATATCTATGAAAAATAAGTTTGGGTCCTTCACATATAATATTTATTTGCACAGGTAGGGTCCCTATACCTGGCCTGCAATCAGGGCCGATCTTCCCTGGCTGCCAGGTGCCGCCACCAGTTGCCCTCTGTGTGTGGGGCGACCCACAGGGTGATCAGGCTCCAGAGCCACCCGCCGCCGCCACCCACCCCCAGTTCCTGGTTCCCCATTGGGTGATCGTAGCCTGCCGGCCAGGGGGAAACAACTGAAAGGTTGACCTGCAGGTCCCAATTAGGGCCTGCAGGATGGGGGCAAGCTCCTGCATTGAGTGTCTGCCTCCTGGTGGTCAGTGCCTGTCATAGCCAACGGGTCGTTCCACTGCCCAGTCAATTTGCATATTATGCTTTTATTTATACACTACAGGCCCGCTGCAGGAAGATTCCTGCAAGAATAGGGCTTCCTGTGGCCTGAGCAAAGCAGAGAAGGGAGCAAAGCCCACCTTGGCGGGCTTCGCTCCCATCTCTGCTGCCTTGATACCTCCCGTCTCCGCCGCTTCACTCCCTTCTGCAGTGCTTGGCTTCTTTCTATGCTGTCTTCAGTCTTCACTCCGTGCCTGCATATGCAAATTAACCACCACCTTTGTTGGGTTAATTTGCATAATTGCGCCTGATTGGCTGGTGGGCATAGCAGAGGGACAATCAATTTGCATGTCTCTCTCTTTTTAAAAAAATGTATTTTATTTTTTCACAGAGAGGAAGGGAGAGGGACAGAGAGCCAGAAACATCGATGAGAGAGAAACACTGACCAGCTGCCTCCTGCACATACCCCAATGGGGATGTGCCCGCAACCAACGCACATGCCCCTGACCAAAACCGAACCCAGGACCCCTCAGTCCGCAGACCGATGCTCCATCCACTGAGCCAAACCGGTTTCGGCTGCATGTTTCTCTTTTATTAGTGTAGACAGGCTAAAAGCCTGATGCACAAAATTTGTGCAAGGGGCTTGGCCCTCACAGCCCTGGCTTCATCCGAAGGTCATCTGGAAGGTCATTTGGCTGTCTGGTCTAATTAGCAAATTACACTTTTATTATTATAGATATCTGAAATAGCTCTGGAAGATTACACAAGAAACTGATAATGGCCCTAGCCGGTTTGGCTCAGTGGATAGAGCGTTGGCCTGTGGACTGACGGGTCCCAGGTTTGATTCCAGTCAAGGGCACATGCCTGAGTTGTGGGCTCGATCCCCAGTAGGGGGCGTGCAGAAGGCAGCCAATCAATAGTTCTCTCTCATCATTGATGTTTCTCTATCGTTCCCCCTCTCCTTTCCTCTCTGAAATCAATAAAAGTTTATTTAAAAAAAAATTTTTTTTTACAAAAGAAACTGATGATAGTTTCCTTCTATAAATAAACTGAGTGACTAAGGAACAGGAGGGAAAAAAAAGATTTTTCATTACATTTAAAATCCCGTGCAAATATCACGTATTAAAAAACAAAATTTTTAAAAGACCAAAAATATATTTTTCTCTTTCAGAACTGGTATGCTCCTCATCATTAGACCAAGTGATTTATATAAACCAATTAAGTTTTTTTTCTTTGCCTTGATTCACATTACTTAATACAAATTCTCACTACTTTGTTACTTTGCTTTTACCTTTTATCTGTTATTTTTATTTTGAAAATAGTTAAAACATAATCTCTTAATAAGTTCTCAACCATTTCTGAGAGAATCCAACTTTTATATTCTCATAAAACAAGCTACACATAAAATAACTCTCAGAGTAATATGTTTAAAAAACTCACATCTTATTACACATGAGAGTCAAATGGATAGTTGAAGCACAATAAAGGCTTATGTCAATGGTGAATTAAATCTGAAAACAGACAAAGGAATATACTGCAGTAAAAAAATACATGAAAAAAAATATGAAATTTTGTCAACATATTATTTTTAAAATATATTTTGATTTTTTACAGAGAGGAAGGGAGAGGGATAGAGTTAGGAACATCGATGAGAAAGAAACATCGATCAGCTGCCTCCTGTACACCCCCCCCCATTGGGGATGTGCCCGCAACCGAGGTACATGCCCTTGACCAGAATCGAACCTGGGACCCTTGAGTCCACAGGTTGACACTCTATCCACTGAACCAAACCAGCCAGGGCTTGTCAACATATTTTAGGTCAAAATCAGTTCTGAGGGAACAAACTGTTTTGTAAATCCTAACAGTAATAGTAAATTTAGGTACTAACATTAACTAAAAATACATATTATGAACAGCCAGCCTCTCTCTTTTTTTTTTTTTAAATGTATTTTATTGATTTTTTACAGAGAGGAAGGGAGAGAGATAGAAAGTTAGAAACATCGATCAGCTGCCTCCTGCACACCCCCCACTGGGGACGTGCCCACAACCAAGGCACATGCCCTTGACCGGAATCGAACCCTGGACCCTCCAGTCCGCAGACCGACGCTCTATCCACTGAGCCAAACCGGTTTCGGCTCAGCCTCTCTTTTGTAACTAATTTTTTTAAGCAAGAGAACATTTAAACATCATGTATCAAAACTGAAATATAATGTATTGAAATATAAACCCTAGTATTGATTTAAAAAAATTTTAAAAATGTGTGACTATGTCCCATATTTCCACTATTGCTAATTTAAAGTGACTAATAATGCCTCTATAAGAGCAGAAACAACAAAATTAAACCAATGAATTTAGCGACAATAATTTAGTCCTATCTTGTTTTATAAATAAGGGAAAGGCACGAAAAAATAATGATGCGAAGGAGAAACCAAGATGGCAGCATAGGTAAACACCTGAACTGCTTCCTCACACAATAATTTCAAACTAAAACTAAAAGACAAAATGGACATCATTCAGAACCACAGGAAGGCTGGCTGAGTGGAAATTCTACAACTAGAAGGAAAGAGAAAAGCACACTGAGACTCAGGAGCTGCGGAAGTAAAAGCAGAGGTACAGAGGAACGTGCGCAGAGAGGGCTGGCAACTGAGTATGCGGCTGGCTTTTTCAAGCGGGAGGGAGATACTAGCTCCCGACTGCTCTGAACTCCAGTTCCAGGCGAGACTCTGGGGACCCAGACTCATACGGGGAGAAAGTGGACTGTCTGGCAGCGGGCAGAACTCGAGGGCGGATTTCTCTCTGAGATGCTTACAGCGATTACCAAGGGACACTGAGACCCAGGGGCCTCTTAGGGCAGGGCTGACGGGAAACCATTGCTGTTTGCTCCGCCCTGAGACTCCGACCAACCCAAGCTATGCACAGAGGCTTTTGCATATGAATAGCCTGGTCCTTTGAAAACTAAACTTACCTAACAAACTGAAGCTGAGTCAGTGAGACCCAGAACATCCAAAAGAAGGCCCAAGGCCCTGCAGCAGCTTTCACTGCTTCACAGCTGGGCCTCATCTGGGCACCTCCAAAGCCCAAACAAAGAAGAGGAATCTGTAGATCTCTCCGTAGCTCCTGCTGGGTGGCCTCAGGCAGAGGCTAAATTAGCACCTCCTTGGAAATCCAAGAGCCAGTGTACCCAGAGGTCAGAGTAGGACCATCCAGATTACAACTCCTCAGATACTTAAGGGGGCAGACTCAGTGAGCACCAAAGCCCCACTGAAGCAAGTCTTGCCTCATAAGGGTGTCTCCAGCACAGAAGTTCTCCCTTCATAGACACAGCTGATCCTCACAACCAATTGGCCTGGAGGTCAATTCCTCCCAGTGATACAAAAAACAATCAAGGCTTAACTACAACAGGACTGTGCACACAGCCCACAAAGGGGTGCACCAAGAGTGTCCACCTCAGGCCGAAACCGGTTTGGCTCAGTGGATAGAGCGTCGGCCTGTGGACTGAAAGGTCTCAGGTTCGATTCCGGTCAAGGGCATGTACCTTGGTTGCGGGCACATCCCCAGTAGGGGTTGTGCAAGAGGCAGCTGATCGATGTTTCTAACTCTCTATCCCTCTCTCTTCCTCTCTGTAAAAAAATCAATAAAATATATTTTAAAAAAAAAGTGTCCACCTCAGGTAACTGGGGAGGCTGAGCCACTGGGCCCTATAGGACACCTAGCACACACAGCCACTCTATCAACTCAGGGAAGCAGCCAAAATGCGGAGACAAAGAAATAGGTCACAAATGAAAGAAATGGAGGAAAGCAAATGACTGGATATAGAGTTCAAAACCACGGTTATAAGGTTTTTCAAGAATTTTCTAGAAAAGGCCGATAAATTTAGCGAGACCCTCGAGGATATGAAAAAGGACCAAGTAGAAATGAAGCATACACTGACTGAAATAAAAAATAATATACAGAGATCCAACAGCAGACCTGAGAATCACAAGAATCAAGTCAAAGGTTGAAATACAAAGAAGCAAAAAACACCCATCCTGAAAAGCAAAAAGCAAAAAGAATCCAAAAATATGAAGATAGTGTAAGGAGCCTTTGGGACAACTTCAAGTGTACCAACATCCGAATTATGGGGGTGCCAGAAGAAGAGAGAGAGCAAGATACTGAAAACCTATTTGAAGAAATAATGAACGAAAACTTCCCCACCTGATGAAAGAAATAGACTTACAAGTCAGGAAGCACACAGAACCCCAAACAAAAGGAATCCAAAGAGGACCACACCAAGACACATCATAATTAAAATGCCAAGGGCAAAAGACAAAGAGAGAATAGTAAAAGCAGCAAGAGAAAAGCAGTTTGTTACCTACAAGGGAGCACCCATACGATTGTCAGCTGATTTCTCAACAGAAACTATGCAGGCCAGAAGGGAGTGGCAAGAAATATTCGAAGTGATGAATAGCAAGAACCTACAACCAAGATTACTCTACCCAGCAAAGCTATCATTCAGAATTGAAGGTCAGATAAACAGCTTCACAGACAAGAAAAAGCTAAAGGAGTTCATCACCGCTAAAACAGTATTATATGAAATGCTGAAAGGTATTCTTAAGAAGAGGAAGAAGAAAAAGGTAAAGATAAAAATTATGAATAACAAATACATATCTATCAACAAGTGAATCTAAAAATCAAGTGAATAGCCCTAGCTGGCTTGGCTCAGTGGATAGAGCGTCAACCTGCGGACTGAAGGGTCCCAGGTTCGATTCCGGCCAAGGGCACATGCCTGGGTTGCGGGCTCAGTCCCCAGTGGCTGCACACCAGTCCAAGGGCACATGCCTGGGTTGCGGGCTCAGTCCCCAGTGGCTGCACACCTGGGTTGCGGGCTCAGTCCCCAGTGGGGGGCTGCAGGAGGTAGCTGATCAATGATTCTCATTACTGATGTTTCTATCTCTCTCTCTCCTTCTCCCTTCCTCTCTGAAATCTATAAAGATATATTTTTAAAAATAAATAAATAAATAAATAAAAATCAAGTGAATAAAAAATCTGATGAACAGAATAAATTGGTGAATATAATAGAATCAGGGGCATAGAAAGGGAGTGGACTGACAATTCTCAGGGGGAAAGAGGTGTGGGGGGTGCAGGAAGAGACTGGACAAAACCGTACACCTATGGATGAGGACAGGGCGGGGGGAGGGTAAGGGTAGAAGTGGGGTGGGAACCGGGTGGAGGGGAGCTATGGGGGGGAAAAAGGAGGAACAATTGTAATAATCTGAACAATAAGCATTTATTGAAATGAAAAAAAAAAAAGAAAAAGATGCCAAATTTGACACCGCTTATTAATGTCTCAGCTGAAATCAGAATGCAGGTCTTCTGACCCCGGTCCTATGTTCTTTCTATGCCTTTATACTATACTAGATGCCCAATGTATGAAGATTTGTGCAGAATGGGCCTTCCTTACCCTGGCTGCTGGCACAGCCTTTTCTCCAGCCCGGAGCTGCCTTTCCGCCTTCTCACGCTGCCCATAGGCCCTGAGTGGCTGGGGCGGTGCGAAAGGCCTGCGTCCTGCCTCCGGCCGCCTGTGTATGTAAATTAACCCATCATCTTTGTTGGGTTAATTTGCATACTCACTCCTGATTGGCTGGTGGGCTCCACAAAGGTACAGTCAATTTGCATCTTTCTCTTTTATTATTATAGACTAGAGGCCCGGAACACAAAATTCATGCATGGGTGCGGTCCCTAGGCCTGGTAGGTGATCAAAACGCAAGTGTCTAGTGTGGAAGGGCAGGTCCCAGCTTACCTCTGGGCCCTGAGCAGACCCTGGGCCCCCATGCACCCACCCCGCCCCCGCCTGAGTCATGGCGCCCAAGTACCCACGCAGAGATGCAGTGAGTGCGGCTGTGCTGCATAGAAGCCAGTGGGCAGCACGCTCTCTCCTGGCCGGCCTTGCAGATTGGCTCCTGAGTGAACCAACAGGAAGCCCGACCAGCCCCTGCGGTCCCAGCAGCTGCGGCCCGGCTCACCCAGAAGAGGCTGTGCGGGGCAAGGCGGGCTCCTTGCAGGCATCTGGCACCTGAGTACCCACTGCCAGAGCCGCATTGTCGACGCCCGCCATGTTTTGCACTGCCCCCTGGTGGTCAGCACACGTCATAGCGAGCGGTTGAACTCCTGGTCAAACTCCCCGTCAAATGACCACCCAAGGGGACAATTTGCCTATTAGGCTTTTATTATATAGGATTTTATCCCTGGTAAATAGCTGTAAATATTTTAGTAAGAACTATTATCGAGAAAAATAAAATACAGTGACTAGAAAGAAAATAAAAATAGGTGAACTAAGAATGAAAATAAGTGTATTAGGGTTAAAACTTAAACTAGTAGCAAGTTTGAAAATACTGCAAAGACCAATCAACTGTCCCAAACTTGGTAAGCAGTAAAAGTCAGTAAGAGGTTCAGAAACAAAAAGTACAGTTCATAAAATTTATAAACCATTTAAACTCTATTAGAAACAACTCAAATGTCCATCAACAGATGAATGAATAAATAAAATGCGATATATACATATAATGGATTACTATTCAGCCATAAAAAGGATTGAAATTCTTACACATGCTATAAAATAGATGAATCTTGAAAACATTTGACTAAATGAAATAAGCCAGACACACAAAAGAAAAAATACTGTATGATTCCACTTATATGAAATATATACAATAGGCATTTTCATAGAAACAGAAAGTGGATTAGAGATTACCAGAAACTGGAAGGAGAATGGGGTATTATTACTTAACTAGAGGCCCGGTGCACGAAATTCGTGCACGGTGGGGGGTTGTCCCTCAGCCCAGCCTGTACCCTCTCCAATCTCGGACCCCTCAAAGGATGTCCGACTGCCCGTTTAGGCCCGATCCCCAGGATCGGGCCTAAACGGGCAGTCGGACATCCCTCTCATAATCCAGGACTGCTGGCTCCCAACTGCTTGCCTGCCTGCCTTCCTGATTGCCCCTAACTGCTTCTGCCTGCCAGCCTGATCACCCCCTAATCACTCCCATGCCAGCCTGTTTGCCCCCAACTTCCCTCCTCTGCTGGACTGGTCACCCCTAACTGCCCTCTCCTGCAGGGTTGATCACCTCCAACTGCCCTTCCTTGCAGGCCTGATCCCTCTCAACTGCCCTCCCTTGCAAGCCTGGTCCCTCTCAACTGCCCTCCCTTGCAGGCAGGGTGCCTCCCAACTGCCCTCCCTTGCAGGCCGGGTGCCTCCCAACTGCCCTCTCCTGCTGGCCATCTTGTGGTGGCCATCTTGTGTCCACATGGGGGCAGGATCTTTGACCACATGGGGGCAGCTATATTGTGTGTTGCAGTGATGATCAATCTGCATAGTTCTTTTATTAGATAGGATAGAGGCCTGGTACAGGGGTGGGGGCCAGCTGGTTTGCCCTGAAGGGTGTCCCAGATCAGGGTGGGGTTCCCTTGGGGCGTGGGGCAGCCTGAGCGAGGGGCCTGTGGTGGTTTGCAGGTGGGCCACACCCCCTGGGATGCAAGCGGAGACCCTGGTATCTGGAATTTATTTTCCTTCTACAACTGAAACTTTGTAGCCTGGAGCAGAGCCAAGCCTGGGGCTCCCTCCGAGGCCCGAATCCATTTGTGTTGGGGTTATAATTGAAACTTTGTTGCCTTAAGCGGGTGGGCCCGGCCAGGGTGTGCGGAAAGCTTTGCTACCCCTGTTGCCGGCGGCAACCCTGGCCTGCTCTCTCAAGCTCCATTCTGCTGCCATTTGTTTGAATTTGTTTACCTTCTATAATTGAAACTTTGTAGCTTGAGTGGAGGCTTAGGCCTGCAACGGCTGGCAGAAAGCTTGGCTTCCTCTGTTACCTAGGAAACCTTGCTCTCTGTGGCTGTAGCCATCTTGGTTTGGGTTAATTTGCATGCTCGCTCTGATTGGATGGTGGGCGTGGCTTGTGGGTGTGGCTTGTGGGTGTGTCGGAGGTATGGTCAATTTGCATATTTGTCTATTATTAGATTAGATGGGTACAGAATTTCTGTTTGAGGTAATGAAATTTCACAAATTGTAGTGATGGTTGTACAATATTGTATATATAACTGACACTGAACTGAACACTTAAAAATGGTTAAAGGCTAACTTTGTGGTATATCTATTTTAGCACAGTTTTAAAAATTTAAGAAAACCACTATTAAATTATATATTACATATTTTATAATAAAAAATGCTCAGAAACCTCATCTTATTCAAGACCAAATAGTATCCTTATCTGACCATTTGAAAAACAAAATTTTTTTCTAAATATATTTGAAATATTTATTCATTCAACATGTAGTTGTTAAATGTGTATGTGTTAGGCATTAGATGGATGGATACATGGAAGAAACAAAAGCAGAAAGGCTAACCTATCACTTCTACCTGACAGAGTTGCTAAAAGGATCAAATTAAATAATGTAAAAATGTTTCAAAATCGTAAGGCACTATATACTAGTAAATATGTTTTAAGTTATATATTCCTAAATTCAAGCTAAAAGTTAGCCAAAATCCTTTAGTTAGGTCATCTGAGTTTTTACTAGTAATTCTACTAGTATACATTATGTTTTATAGCTTTTCTTAAATCCTCACTTGAGGATATTTTTTCCATTGATTTTTAGAGAGAGAGGAAGAGGAGGAAAAGAGTGAGGGGGAAGGGAGAGAGAGACACACATCACTGAGAGAGAAAAACATCAGTTGGTTGTCTTCCACCCCATCCAGGGATCCAACCCAAAACTCATATATGTGCCCTGGAACATGATTTGAACTGGTAACCTTTCGGTGGACAAGACGATGCTCAACCAACTAAGACACTCCAGTTGGGCTATATTTTATACCTTTAATAACTTATTTGGAATCAAATTTATTTTCTAAGTGCATTAGTGTGGAAAAGGTTTCTCAAAGCAGATCAATTGGTTTGCTCTACACTTTCCAGAATGAGTAATTTTTATAGTAACCTATATTAATGGTCTGTATTGTACTAACTGTGGTGAGAGCATTGTAAAACATGCAATTGACATTGACAAAAATAAAAATAAAAAAGATTGTGTAAATAAGTGTTTCTGTGTGCAAATATATTTCTGTGTATTAATGGATTACCCGAAAGGGTGATCATAACAATGCATAAAAAGGAGTGAAAGCCAATATACAATTTTTGGATGGGAGGACATGAATTTGGGGGCCAGTATTAGAATGCTCTGGCTGAATTGTATCCTCCCAAAATTTGTATTTTTAAGCCCTAACCTCCAATGTGACTATTTAGATAGGGCAGGGCTTTTAGGAGGTAATTAATGTTGAATAAGGTCATATGGGTGGAGTCCTAAACTGAAAGGTTTGGTGACCTTAAAAGAAGAAGAGATAAACAAGTGGAACAAATTGATATTTCTCTCTTTCTCCTCTCTTGCTCTAAGATAATTTTTTTTAAAGTTCTTAAACAATAAAAAAGATGAAGAAAGGAAAATCTCTTTCCATGAACCATTCACCAAAGAAAGGCCTTATAAGCACACAATGAGAAACCAAGGAGGGAAGGGAGCTCTCACCAGAACCAGACCATGCTGGCACACTGATTTTGAACTTGTAGCTTCTAATATTGTGAGAAAATTCTGTTGTTTTAATTCTATGCTATTTTATTATTGCAACCTAAGCAGACTAAAATTTAAGTGTATATTATATTTTTAACTGAAAAAATAAATATATTTTCAGCAATAGCAACCAGAAGAGTTGCAAACAAATACACTGGGCTTTGTCTATATTCAGAGTCTTATAGGTCTTTAAAATTATTTTCTTTTTTAAATATATTTTTATTAATTTCAGAAAGGAAGGGAGAGGGAGATAGAAATATCAATGATGAGAATCATCGATCTGCTGCCTCCTGCATGCCCCCTACTGAAAATCGAGCCTGCAACCCAGGCATGTGCCCTGACCAGGAATCGAGCCATGACCTCTTGGTTCATAGGTCGATGCTCAGCCACTGAGCCACACTGGCCAGGCGCTAAAGTTCTTTATAATGCTTTATAAAGTGAAATCCTATTGTATATGATGACTGGTAACACTGATATTCATCACTTACAACCTCCCAACCCTAGATTTGATGATTAGAGCAAAATGAATATAAAATGATGGGTAATTTTTTATAATGACTCGCCCACCAGCCAATCAGGAGCGAATATGCAAATCAACTCAACAAAGTTGGCACTGCTGGAATGTCCGGGCCTGTCAGCCTGGCCGGGGCCACAGGAGCCCAGTGGCAAGGCTGGATCCACCGCCGTTGGCGTATCTGAGCCTGTCAGCCCCTCCATGAGGATGGATGCTGTGTCCAGGGGGCACACGCAAATTGTCCTCTTAGGAGTTCGACCAGGAGACCAGGAGCTCAATAATTTGCTATGACGTGCGCTGACCACCAGGGGGCGGCGTGGAACGAAGGGAGACCCCAGCTGGCAGCCGGGGAAGGGAGGCCCCAGCCAGCAGCTGGCAGCTCTGTGGAAGGGAGGCCCCGGCCGGCAGCCAGAAGGCCCCAATCAGCCCTGATCGCCGGCCAGGCCTAGGGACCCTACCTGTGCACGAATTTTGTGCACTGGGCCTCTAGTATAATAATAAAGTATTTAAATAATTTTCTTCCACTGGGAATCAAAGTAAATTTTGTGAATGAATTGAGAATAAAAAGAATCATATGCTAAAACGTTTTTAGGTGATTTTTAAACCATTCGATCGAAATTTTTAACTTTGAATAATTTCAAAGTAGTTAAAATTATTCAAACAAAAATGTAAATACACCTAGAATTCCAGAATATAGAAATAATTAACTGTGAGCTTACTGACTTAATTATTCTGAAAGATGTATATTCCAGACAATTTCTAAATGGAATAACAGTTCCAAAGTCTTTCCTTTAAGATTACAAAATAAAATGTTTGGCTAACCGGTTTGACTCAGTGAATAGAGCGTCAGCCTGCAGATTGAAGGGTCCCAGGTTTGATTCCGGTCAAGGGCATGTACCTTGGTTGCGGGCACATCCCCAGTGGGAGGTGTGCAGGAGGCAGCTGATTGATGTTTCTCTCTCATCAATGTTTCTAGCTCTCTATCCCTCTCCCTTCCTCTCTGTATAAAAATCAATAAAATATATTTAAAAAATAAAAGAGTTCTGAAGACATGGTTCTTCTCACCTTTAAAAAAAAATTAAAAATAAACAAATGGCTTAGATTTTAGGATTGAGGCAACTAAAATCAGATTGGTCATCTAAAATGTGTACCCTACCCATAAAACTGAATATGATATGTTGACTCAGCATGCTGGGTTTATAATAATAAAAAAAAGGTTCATTTTAAGAATTATCAAAGCTATACTTAAAGAGGAGAGCACAAAAGGAATATTAAAAATTTTTTTTCCCTAGGATTTTCTAGGCAATTAGCAAAAAAAAGAACAAAAAAATACAGCCTGACTGGCTCATGAGATCAGTTTTCCACATTGGCAAAATATAATACCTATATCGTTCCTACTGATTGTTACTAAAAATGAAAACAAGGCACACTGCTTCAAAAAAACTTTCAGAGAACCATATTCATTTAAGTATATTTATATTTCATTTGATATATTCCTGATTCATTTATGCCACAGTGTGTTTTTATCTTTTAAAGAAATATGTCTAATACATATATACACCCATATACACACATACTTTGAGACTAATCTTTGGATTCCTGTTCTTCTCGTGACCGTTTCCGGGAATTCAATGAACCTTCTGTATGCAATGAGCCTGCAGTAGCAACAACAGCATCTCTAAATCCCAGAGGCTGTAAGATGAAAAAAATATAAGTATGCTTTAAGAACATCTAAAATAATGATTGGTCTTTCAAATATTTTAAGTAATTGATAAGAGAGGTACTTTATTCTTGGGATAGAAGTTATCAACCACTGTAAAAGAAGAAGATAAACCTCATGGATAGATGTCCAAGCCAGGGTTGTACTAGAGTATTTTACATCTAAAGTATTTTCTATTTATTTATTTATACATACATATATCCACAGAAATAACACTACATTATAGAAATATTCTCTAAAAGACAACCCTAAAAAGTTTCGTGGTGACACTATTGAAGAAGTGAAAGAAAATAGCATGTAAAAGTTACTTAAGTGTTTTACAAACTTATTTTTACAATACTCTAAAATAGTTTTCCAATTAGAGTACTTTAAATGCACCTAGGCAATGCAAAGACTAAGTGGATAACTCAGTTTCAGAATCTCTATTTCTGTTTTTTGTCCTTAAAATATGAGATGCCAGGAATATTTTTGGCTCAAAACTATTGATAAATATGCATAGTTCAATAAAAACTGTTATATGATGTACAATTACAGGAAAATTAGCATTTTAAAGTAGGATATATTTGGTGACTATGACAGATCTATAATATCTATAAACCAAAATTAGTACGGTTGGTATTTTTTTATGAAAATTTTTAACAACTTTCACTTTAAAAATATTTAATATACTGCCCACAGGTGTGGCTCAGTGCTTACGCACTGACCTATGAACCAGGAGGAGATCACAGTTCGATTCCCAGTCAGGGCACATGCCCAAGTTGCAGGCTCAGTCCCCAGTGGGGGGCATGCAGGAGGCAGTGGATTGGTGATTCTCTTTCATCATTGATGTTTCTATCTCTCTCTTCCTCTCCCTTCCTCTCTGAAATCAATAAAAACATATTTAAAAAAGCCGAAACCGGTTTGGCTCAGTGGATAGAGCGTCGGTCTGCGGACTGGAGGGTCCCAGGTTCGATTCCGGTCAAGGGCATGTACATTGGTTGCGGGCACATCCCCCGGTGGGGGGTGTGCAGGAGGCAGCTGGTCGATGTCTCTCTCTCATCGATGTTTCTAACTCTCTAACCCTCTCCCTTCCTCTCTGTGAACAATCAATAAAATATATTTTAAAAAAACAACAACACATATTTAAAAAAAACAATAATAATACTGACTGTGATTTGAAACAGTACTGTAGATTCCTTCTGGCTTGGTGATTTGTACAATGTTGCCAACCTGCTTAGAGGGAAAACAAAACAAAACACAAACACGTAATCTTAATTAGTTCAGGTGACTGACTTGATCATTTAAATTTATAATTTTTTAAAATATAATTATATTATTTTGTTCTCTAAGGATACAGAAAGAAATATCAGAAGTACTCCCTTCAAACAATAGCTATATGTATGCATGTACTAGTGATAATTATTACAGATATTAACAATTACTTATATTGTTTATATAAATAAAATTTTAAAGCAACCTAAAAGTCCAATGAATGATTCAAATAAACCGGCAACTTTCACCCTAGTGGGATAACTCAAGTGATTAGAGCATCAACCCAATATGCTAAGGTTGTGGATTCTATCCCCCCATCAGGGCACATACAAGCAGCAACCAATATGAATGCTTAAATAAGTGGAACAACAAATCAATGTTTCTCTGACTCTCTCCCTCTCTAAAAAAAGTAATAAATCAATAAATAAAAATAAAAAACACAAACCAGCAATTTTCAATCAGTGTGCTGCAAAAAATTTTAAAATATGCAATACTTGACCAGTTTTGTTGCGCTGACCTCTTTCCCTTTGATTGTCAAATAAAAAATTACAACAGCTAACACAATAAATAGCCTTCCAGTGTGAATAAATCAAAATTATACCTATTTTTTTAGTCAGACCATCAAAAAATGTATTTTTTGGTGTGCCATAGAATTTTAGTACTTAGTTTATGTGTGCCATGACCTGAAAAAGGCTGAAAATCACTGAAATAAAGTACTTTATACATGACGAGATACTGTTTATGCTTAAGAAAACATAGTGGAAGAAACATTTAATGAAATAGAAAAATTTTAATATTACATTAAGTAAAAGTTATGCTGTATAATCCTGCATTTATGAGTATGTATACACACATATATAAAAAAACTAGAAGACTACAATTAAAAGTTATTATAAAGATTTTTTTGTTTATATTTTTCAAACTTTCTGCAATAATTTTGTTTTTTTTTTATGTGTATTATAGAAGTATTAAGACAATTTCTTAGGATATACATAAGAAACATACACTCATCTTATACTAACACTAGAGGCCCGGTGCACGAATCCAGGAATCCAGTGGGGTACCTTGGCCTGGCCTGTAGGGATCAGGCCGAAACCGGCTCTCTGACATTCCCCCGAGGGGTCCCAGGTTGCGAAAGGGTGGTTCTTGGGTGATGCACCCCGGAATCAAGCTCCCTCCTCTGGTTCCAGGTGCGTCACCCGAGAACTGCAGCTGCCAAGTCACCGCAGCCGCCAAGTCACCGCAGCTCAGCAGCTCCTGCATTGAGCGTCTATTCCCTGGAGGTCAGTGTGTGTCATAGCTACCGGTCGGACATTATGGTCACTTAGGCTTTTATATCCTATCTAATAAAAGAGAAACATGCAAATTGACCGTACCTCTGCTAAGCCCACCAGCCAATCAGGGGTGAGTATGCAAATTAACCCAACCAAGATGGCAGCGGCCATGGAGCTGGAACCAGCCGGAGGCTTGGGTTGTCCCCGGCAATGGAGGAATTCAAGGTTCCTGGCCAGCCCTGGCCTCCACTCAAGGCTACAAAGTTTCAATTATAGAAGATAAATAAATCCCAGATACCAGGGCCTATTCTTGGGTCGACGGGGGGCATGGCCAGCCTGCAAAGCACCATAGGCCCCTCACCCAGGCCGCCCCACGCCCCAAGGAAACCCCCACCCTTATCCGGGACACCCTTCAGGGCAAACCAGCCAGCCCCCACTCATGCACCAGGCCTCTATCCTATCTAATAAAATAGTGTATGCAAATTGACTATCACTCCAACACACAAGATGGCTGCCCCATGTGGTCAAAGATGGCTGCCCCCATGTGGACACAAGATGGCCACCACAAGATGGCCAGCAAGGGAGGGCAGTTGTGAGGGACCAGGCCTGCAGGGGAGGGCAGTTGGGTGGGGACCAGACCAGCAGGGGAGAGCAGTTAGGCGCGATGAGGCTGGCAGGGGAGGGCAGTTAGGGGTGACCAGGCCGGCAGGGGAGGGCAGTTAGGCGGCAATCAGGCTGGCAGGGGAGCAGTTAGGCATCAATCAGGCTGGCAGGGGAGTGAGGGGGTGATCAGACTGGCAGGCAGAAGCAGTTAGGGTCATTCAGGAAGGTAGGCAGGTGAGCGGTTGGGAACCAGCAGTCCTGGATTGTGAGAGGGATGTCCGACTGCCCATTTAGGCCTGATTCTACTAGGATCGGGCCTAAACGGGCAGTCGGATATCCCTCGAGGGGTCCCAAATTGGAGAGGTTGCAGGCTAGGCCAGTGATGGCGAACCTCTGACACACGTGTCAGTGCCATTTTTGATGACACGCTGCCGCTGAGGCGGCCACATGCCGAGGATGAAACATTTATGTTATTTAACCTATAAATATCACGAAATAATGTTTTTTCCTCAAAGTGACACACTACCCGAGTTATGCTCGGTTTTTGGCGAAGTTTGACACACCAAGCTCAAAAGGTTGCCTATCACTGGGCTAGGCTGAAGGACACAGACACACACACACACACACACACACACACACACACACACCATGCACGAATTTCATGCACCAGGCCTTTAGTATATAGATAAATAAGCTAGGAAGACACATTCTTTAAAAATGATTATTCCAGAAAAATCACTGTCATGAAAGAACAAATTTAGGTAGGATTTTATTATGTACTGTACAAAGTAAGTAACATAAAATTGAAAGCTGAAAATAGTTGAAAAATAAAATTCTAAGCTCTAATGTAACAGCAACAAATATAAGCAAAAACTTTTAAAAATTACTTTAAAACTGATATAACTTATTCATAATAGCCAAAAGGTAGAAGCAATCCAAATGTTTCACAGATGAATGGATAAAAAAATGTGGTATATACATATAATGGAATATTAATCAGTCTTAGAAACAAATTGACACATACTAGAGTTAACTTTGAAGACATTGTGCTAAATGAAATAAAGCCAGTCACAATAGGATAAATTTTGTATGATTCCACTTATTTGAGGTGCCTAGAGTAGGCAAATTTATAGAGACAGAGTAGAATAGTGGTTGCCAGAGCCTGGTAGGAAGGAAGAATGGAAAATTAGTGTTTAATGGGTACAAAGTTTCAGTATAGGAAGATGAAAAAGTTCTGGAGATGGATGGTGGTGATGATTATACAATAACGTGAATATACATCACGCCACTGAACTGTACACTTAACTGGTTAAAATGTTAAGTTTTAAGTTATGTATACTTTACACAAATTTTAAAAAATGACATAACTGCACTAACTTAGAGAAAAATCATAGACTCACAGAGTTAAAAGGATCATTTATTTACATATAACATAATGTCTACTTGTTTTCAAAAAATCTGTTACTCTCTCAATTTTGAAATTGTCCCTCTACTCAGGCACAATTCATAAGAGAGGCAATCAGAGACCATGGTCCATTAACTTAATGGTTTAAGTCTGTACTTTCAGGATGAAAATAGCAGAATCCAAAATGTCATTTACTTTATAATTGCAACTGTATGCATTCTGAGAAGGAAGCAAAATTATAAATTTTTACAATGCTTTTAGAGTCACTACTCCATATTAATGCAAAATATAACAGAAAAATAGAGGCATGGTATATTTCAACCCATCTTGTTATAAAAATATCTTTTTGACTCAATATAAAATTAGCTAACCTTCTGAAAAATTAGTATCTAATACCATATCCAAAAAAGGACCTAGTTCATCTGATTTTTCTGAGAAAATCATTAAAAAGTAAATAAGCTTTTTAAAATATCTATGTTTTTAGAGAGGAAGGGAGAAGTATAGAGAGGTAGAAACATCAATGAGAGAGAAACATCACTGAGCGGCTGCCTCCTGCATGCCCCCCCACTGGGGATCAAGCCCAAAACCTGGGCATGTGCCCTGACCAAGAATGGAACTGGTGAATTCTTGGTTCATGGGTCGATGCTCAACCACTGAGCCACACCAGTCAGGCTAATAAGTAAATAAGCTTATAAGAAGCATGCATGTATTTATTAAAAATCCTAAAGCTGCCTGGCTGGTGTGGCTCAGAGGTTGAGCGTTGGCCTATGAACCAGGAGATCACAATTCGATTCCTGGTCAGAGCACATGTCTCAGTTTCAGGTTCAATCCTCAGCTGGGGACATGCAAGAGGCAGCCAATCAATGATTCTCATCATTGATGTTTCTCTCTCTCTGTCCCTCTCCCTTTCTCTCTAAAGTCAATAAAAATATATTTTAATCAATAAATAAAAATAAGCAATAAAAAAAGGATCCTAAAGTCAAATGGGCCTTAATATTCAGGTTAAAAACCTTCCTCCAATTTCGAAGTAAAAAATGAAATTTTATATTTTATGTCTGCATCTCAACAGATCTTTTTAAACAACAAACTAAACCAAAGAATCACTTGGCTCATGGCCCCAGCTGAGATGAAGCTTAACATATGGCTGAACTACATAGTTTGGGTCAGGAAGAAACAAGACAGAAGCACAATTTGTGCTCTAAAGCACATATGAAACACTATGTGGGGGTGTTGCTATATTACTCCACTCTACCACCAGATCTTCTTGGCAAAGAGTGGTATAATTTTGAACAATCTCAGTCTCATATTATCATGAATATATAAATTGAAGAAAAACATGCACAATATGCAGGATAGAGACCAAAGTAATCCTTTTAGAATGATATTCCATTATTAGAATGTTTTAGTATTTCTATTAGAATCTAATTCCATCATTAGTCAAAAAATAAAAATCAGGTGTTGCTGGTGAAGGGTGGGGATTGAGTCATAAGATGGGATACTTAAATTCAATTCTCAATATATATTTGGCTAGTCAAGGTTTTTTAGTTTTCTGCTCAAACTCAAAGTGTTCATTTTCATAACCGTTTTCCTCCAGTGTGCTCCTTTCAAGGTAAACTAAAATTTAAAGCACATACAAGATGTCATGCAACTTTAATGACTTAAAGATAGCTGGTTTCAAACCATGAAGAACAAAACTATTGCCCTAGATGGTTTGGTTTAGTGGATAGAGCATTGGCCTGCAGACTGAAGGGTCCCGGGTTCAATTCTGGTCAAGAGGCAAATGCCCGAGTTGCGGACTCAATCCCCAGTAGCGGGTGTGCAGGAGGCAGCCGATCAATGATTCTCTCTCATCATTGATGTTTCTATCTCTGTCTCTCCCTCTCCCTTCCTCTCTGAAATCAATAAAAATATTTTTTAAAAAAATAGAACAAGCCCTAACTGGTTTGGCTCAGTGGATAGAGCATTGGCCTGCGGACTGAAAGGTCCTAGGGTCGATTCCGGTCAAGGGCACATGCCCAGGTTGCGGGCTCAATCCCTAGTGGTGGCGTACAGGAGGCAGTCAATCAATGACTCTCTCATCGTTGTTTCTATCTTTCTCTCCCTCTCCCTTCCTCTCTGAAATCAATAAAAATATATTTAAAAAAATAAAATCAATAAAAACATTTTTAAAAGAACAAAGAAATACAGATAAAGAATTAGACCATAACACTGACCAGACTCAATATGTATTTAAGTAATCCTTTTTTCTATCTTTGCCCACAAGCTGTCTCAATTTTCCCCTTTCATTAGAGCATTTCAAAACCAAGTTCTCTAGGTTATGACAATTAATCTCAAAGCAGAGAGTCTAGCATAAATCTGACATTTCTAGAAGTGCAGGATAAAAGATTTTGCAGCTTTCAATTGCCTATTTTAAAGAAAATAAAAGCTGGTTTGTTCACTTGCTCAGCAGCTTTAAAAACAAATACAAAGGTTTCACGCTGTCATAGTTTTATTTTAAAGAACAATACCAGTGAAAGTCAGGTAAGTAATTGGATAACAAAAGCAAGGCAGGAAAATACAAAAGAAAACAAAACACAATTTTATACAAGAAATATATTAAGCAACAACTAAGAAAAGCCATCCTATTTTCCACATAAATTAGTCCTAAAACTAACCTTTTTTCCCAATTTTATCCTTTCAATCCCTTCCATGAACACAAAGTACCCACCTCCTTCTGCATGGCTAATGGTACTTGATTTCTAAGAGCTTTAGAAGGTAGCATTCTTTGGCCCACTATTCATTTCAAGTGCAGCCCATCATTAAAAATTCCAAAGCATTTCTTATGTAGCTAAATGTGCAGATAAAAACATGTTTCTGTTTGCTGTAGGTGATTAAGGACAAGGTAACAAAAGCTTTAGTTCATGGGGCACTGTAGATTTCATCCACTGGACTAGCTCTAAGAAACTGGTGTTTAGTATAGTTAACCCAATATTCAGAATAATTAACTTGTTTCTACACTGACCTTTGCTTTTGATCCCAATGAAAGATCAGCCGTATTGTAGCAGCATGTCCCCAACTTTCTCCTGAGGGAAGAAGAACACAATAATTGTATATTGTCTAGGTTATAAGTCTCTCAGAATGCATCTGACTAAATACAGTTTTACTTTGCTTGATTTAACATAATGAGAGTATACTTTAAACCTGGTATGTTGGTAACATCCTGAGATTAATGGAATTTTACATATCTAATAAAATATTGCAGATCAGTATCTTCTATTTACTTTTAGTAAACTTTAGTTTGAATGAACATATTTGTCAATCTTCCATATATTAAGACTAACATTTCTAACCACCAGAAAAAAAGCAAAAACTCTGACAGACTATTCTTAAAGATTTTAGTATAAATAAATCTTGAAGCATTGTATTCTAACAAGACCATGACTGAGGGGTTAAAAACAAAATAAATCTATTCAGTGTAGTGTAATTTGTATTTGAATGGATTCACTCTTACTCCTAAGACCGTGAGCTTTCTGAAGGCAAGAATCATCATATGAATATTATAAGTTTAGTACCTGACACAACAGTTTCTAAATAGATCAGTGATGGTGAACCTATGACACGCGTGTCAGCACTGACACGCGTAGCCATTTCTGATGACACGTGGCCGCTGAGGCGGCCGCATGCCGAGGATGAAACATTTGTGAAATAATGTTTTTTCCTCAAAGTGACACACTACCCGAGTTATGCTCAGTTTTTTGGCGAAGTTTGACACACCAAGCTCAAAAGGTTGCCCATCACTGTAGTAGATGCTAAATTAATGTTTGTTAACTGAAAGGATGAGTCAGTATTTAAGGGCACAGTGCTCTGTGCTAAGATTTCTCAGTGAATAAGACACATACAGTCTCTGCTTTCATGGAGTTTACAGTACTCAATAAGCATCAAATTAAAAAAGTAGAGAAAATGTGTTTAACTGAAAATGTTTATTGGATTATTACCCACCCAATGCTGGTATCAGCATGGCCTGATTTTTATCAATCTTAGTTGTCATCTGATTAGTTAAAATTACCTATAAAAACAAAATGTGAGAAAATTAGATGAGTCTCCCCTAAAACTTACCAAGTAAATAGTCTTGTGATTTTAGTATTCTGAATATAATCTAAAGAAATATTATTTAGGTAATAAAAACCTTTCTGATAATATTTTTAAAACTTAATTTTTAAAACTTAACCTTTCTGATAATATTTTTAAAACTTATCTGAAAACATGTCTACTGAACATAAAACTTTTTTTTTAAACAAACAAGAACAAAGAAGTTCTTTGTTGTGAAAATGGAAGAATCTATATCTATCTATCTATCTATCTATCTATCTATCTATATAAAAGCATAATATGCAAATCAACCTGATGGCAGAACAACCAGTTGCTATGATGCACACTGATCACCAGGAGGCAGATGCTCAATGAACGAGCTGTCCCCTGGTAGTCAGTGCACTCCCACAGCAGGAGCACCACTCAGCCAGAAGCGGGGCTTACGGCTGGCGAGTGCAGTGGCTGTGGTGGGAGCCTCTCCCGCCTCCGCAGCAGCGCTAAGGAGCACCAAGCCAAGTGGCAAGGAGCAGGTAGGTGGTTAGAAGCAAGGGGTCCCGGAGTGCGAGAGGGTGCAGGCCAGGCTGAGAGACCTCCCACCCTGCCCCCGTACGAATTTCATGCATCAGGCCTCTAGTAAAGATCCTATATAATAAAAGAGAAATATGCAAATTGACCATCACTCCAACACACAAGATGGCTGCCCCCATGTGGACACAAGATGGCTGCCACAAGATGGCCAGCAGGGGAGGGCAGTTGGGAGGGACCAGGCCTACAAGGACAGACAGGTGGGGATGACCAGGCCTGCAGGGGAGGGCAGTTAGGGGCAAACAGGCTGGCAGGGGAGCAGTTAGGCATCAATCAGGCTGGCAGGGGAGTGGTTAGGGGGTGATCAGGCTGGCAGGCAGAAGCAGTTAGGGGCAATCAGGAAGGCAGGCAGGTGAGCAGTTGGGAGCCAGCAGTCCTGAATTGTGAGAGGGATGTCCGACTGCCCGTTTAGGCCCAATCCAACCAGGATCGGGCCTAAACAGGCAGTTGGACATCCCTCGAGGGGTCCCAGATTGGAGAGGGTGCAGGGTGGGCTGAGGGATACCCCCCACCGTGCATGAATTTCGTGCACTGGGCCTCTAGTATAATAATCCTACCTAATTATAGACAAATATGCAAATTGACCGTAACTTCGCTATGCCTGCGATTGGTCAGGAGGCACGGGGGGGCGGGACTCGGGGGGGGGGCGGAGGGGCCAATTGGGCCGGCAGGACGCTGAGCTCAGGTCACCAGCAGTGGCTCAAGCTCAGCGTCTGCACCATGGCTGTGCTGCGGCACAGAAGGGGCCTCTGGGGCAGCAAGCTCACGTCCCACCGTGGACCATCAAAAGCGGGGCAGATGGGTGGCTGTCCGCTCAGGCACCAGCGGACAGATACCCAGCTCCCCCGCGATCAAAAGCAAAAGTGTGGGAGCTGGGTGCCTGTCCACTCAGGCACCAGGCCTTTCAGAAGCCTTCACTGTGCCCGAGGCTTCTGAAAGGCCTGGTGCACCAGCAATCAAAAGCAAAAGCGTGGGAGCTGGGTGCCTGTCCGCTCAGGCACCAGCAGACAGGCACCCAACTCTCCCCCTACACGTGCATGATTCAATCATGCACTGGGCCTCTAGTAACACATAAAGGCCTAAAGACAGCATGAACAAACACATCATAAATGCGAGAATCAGGAAAATTCAAACTTTTAAGTTTAAGTTTTGTATAAGCCAATAGGAACAACCAGTCCAATAGCAGTAATAAACACTTTTAAGTACCTAACACATGCCAGAAACCATGCTAAGTGCTTTACCTTCATTATCTTATCTAATCTCCATAACTACTCTATGAATGAGGCATTTTGTTACTAGAGGCCCGCTGCATGAAATTCGTCCACGGAGGAGGGGGTGGGGGGTCCCCTCAGCCCGGCCTCCAACAATGCCAGTGTCCCGCGCCCTGGCCAGGGGCCCGCCCGCCCACCCTTCCTCCCTCCTTCCGCGGGCCGGGGCACATGAGACCCTGGGGCTCGTCGCTGGGGCAATGCCACCAGTGTCCAGCGCCCCAGCCGCTATGGGCGCTGCCAGCTTTGTGACAGAGTGACAGTTAATTTGCATATTACCATTTTATTAGATAGGATTATTCCAGTTTAACACATAAAAAATCAAAAGCTTAGAAAGATTGATTCTGTGCTCTTTAGCACTGTGGCCTCTCTGGAATATATTTATTCAAAAGAATATAAAGTTCTTAATAACTCAATGCTTACATTTTTAGGAAAGAAACAAATACAGAATTATGATTTATGATTTTACAGAAATAAAAAAGAAACCAAGGCAAAGAATTATGAGGCCAAAACCGCTTTGGCTCAGTGGATAGAGCGTCGGCCTGTGGACTCAGGGGTCCCGGGTTCGATTGCGGTCAGGGGCATGTACCTTGGTTGCGGGCACATCCCCAGTGGGGGGTGTGCAGGAGGCAGCTGATTGATGTTTCTCTCTCATCTATGTTTCTAGCTCTCTGTCCCTCTCTCTTCCTCTCTGTAAAAAATCAATAAAATATATTTAAAAAAAAAAAAGAATTATGAGAAGAGACCTAAAGTCAAAGAATGTACCATAAAAGTAGAAAAACTGCAGGAAAAGAAAATACAGTAATCGGATCAAATGACCCCAAACTGTGACACTAGTCTACTGATAATAGATACAGATGTACTTTAGTCACAGATGGCACTAAAGACTAAAAGTATTGCTAATTCTTTTGGATTAAATAGTGGCCTATAGAAAAAAATCCCATGTTATGAAAGTAGTAGCTTTAAAGTAGAGAAAATGAACGTGTTTAAGGCTGATTTAGTACAGTAAAAGTCAATTTATCTGGCACATTTTTATCCAAAATTCTCCAGAAATGGTTATTTTAAATATTCTTCCAATACAGGTCTTCCCCCTAGATATAAGATTGCTACTACTGCAAACTGAAACTGATACAGAACTTGTATGAAAAGCAATGAGGAAAGGGATCTACTCTGAAAAAGTCATGTTTCATTAAAAAATTTGAGAAAGGGTAGGCTGTTTGGTAATACCCTAAAATTTTTGTTTATCTACAAAGGAGGTATCTGTGATCCAGCTAGATCTCAGTTAGGCACCAACTGTATGATATGACTTTCTTCTAGTTCTTCTTCCTTTAAGTACCATAGTGGCTTCCCCATGTGTTTCAGGCCAGGAATATTAGAACAAGCTATGCAGAAACTGAAATTGGTAATTAACTGAAATATATGACTCACTGGCATCCCCAACATGCTAAATAATATATAAATACCCTTTACTATGCATGCTACCAAGTGTTTAAGCTCTAGCAACTGAGGTAATTAGTTATACCAACACTTTTTTTGTACAAATAGCTTTTTAAAATTACATTATAAAACCAGAAATTCAGTTCTTCAGTAGCACTAGACATATTTCCAGTGCTCAATAGCCATACAAGTACTGTATTAAACTGAACATTTTCATCTTTGCAGAAAGTTCTAATCAGATAGGTTTAGGGAGTAGTTTATCCAATAAATTATCTTGAGAAAAATATAAACATACATACTGCTTACCAGCTTTTCAACATCTCAAAATTAGAATGTGCACTACTAGCAAATATCCTATATAATAAAGAGATAATATGCAAATTGGCCATCACGCCCTTGCACAAGATGGCCAACAGGGGAGGGCAGTTAGGGGCGACCAGGCTGGCAGAGGAGGGCAGTTAGGGGCGACTGGGCCGGCAGGGGAGGGCAGATGAGGGCAACCAGGCCAGCAGGGGAGGGCAGTTGGGGGCGACCGGGCCAGCATGGGAGGGCAGTTGGGGGCGATTAGGCTGGCAGGGAAGGGCAGTTGGGGACAATCGGGCTGGCAAGGGAGCAGTTAGGCGTCGATCAGGCTGGCAGGGGAGTGGTTAGGGGGTGATCAGGCTGGCAGGCAGGCAGGCAAGCGGTTGGGAGCCAGCAGTCCCGGATTGAGAGGGATGTTAGACATTCCCCGAGGGGTCCCAGATTGGAGATGGTGCAGGCTGGACTGAGGGACAGCCCCCCGCAGTGCACAAGTTTCATGCACCAGGCCTCTACTTTATAAAATAATTACACTAGCCCTAGCTGGTATGGCTCAATGGATAGAACATCGGCCTGTGGAATGAAGGGTCCCAGGTTCGATTCTGGCCAAGGGCACATGCCTGGGTTGCAGGCTCGATCCCCAGTAGGGGGCGTAGAGGAGGCAACCAATCAATGATTCTCTCTCATCATTGATGTTTCTATTTCTCTCCCCCTCTCCCTTCCTCTCTGAAATCAATAAAAATATATATATATATAAAAGAATGAGCCGAAACCGATTTGGCTCAGTGGATAGAGCGTCGGCCTGCGGACTCAAGGGTCCCAGGTTCGATTCCGGTCAAGGGCATGTACCTTGGTTGCGGGCACATCCCCAGTAGGGGGTGTGCAAGAGGCAGCTGATCGATGTTTCTCTCTCATCGATGTTTCTAACTCTCTATCCCTCTCTCTTCCTCTCTGTAAAAAATCAATAAAATACATATATAAAAAAAAAAAGAATGAGTCTTCAAAATAGTGATCAATCACTTTGAATTTAACTTCACTGCTTTAAAAATACTTCTGCTACCCAAACGTCCTTCAATGAATGGAAAGATAAATAAAATGTACTGATACATGCTACAACATGATTGAATCTTAAAAACATTACGCTAAATGAAAGAAGCCAGACAGAAAAGACCACATACTGCATGATTCTACTTATCTATATACTAGGGGCCCAGTGCACAAATTTGTGCACCTTGAAAGGAACTATGGGCCACGAGGCTGCGGTAGGAACAGGAGCGGGTCTCAGCCCATCCTCTGCGCCCCCTCCGCCATGGCCCCCGGTCCCGTCTGCTGGCAGCCCTGCTCCCGCTGCCACCACTCCCACATGCTAAGGGAGCCGGCCCCACTCGTACCTGCTGATGGTGCAGAGTGGTTGGGGCTGGCACCAATCAGTGGGTGTGAGTGGCAGCTGCTGCCCCGATCACCCCTCACGAAGAGGCGGAGGCAAAGAAGCCCTCAGGGGCGATCAGGGCTGGCAGCTGCCACTTGCACCGGCTAATGGCGCTAAGCGATCAGGACCGGCACCGGGCACTGGCTCCGGGCACCGGCAGTGGGTGCAAGTGGGACCAGCGCTGGCAGTGGGTGCGAGCAGTGGCTCCAGCACCAGCAGCAGGTGCAAGCAGGGCTATCACTGGCAGCGGGTGTGAGAGTTGGCTGCCCGCCCTTATCTCCCCTCGGAAGCTCTGAGCAGCAATTGGGGCCGGCAGCTGCCACTCACACCTGCTGACAGCGCCAAGCAATCAGTGCTGGCACCAGCAGCAGGTGCAGGTGCAGCCGGCGCTGGCAGCAGGTGCAAGCACCTGGCAGGACCGTGGTGCACAGGAGCAAAGAATTTTCAGTAATCACCAGAGGCTCGCCCCGACGACAGCGACTGGCGCCCCCGCTCACCTATTCCACCATCCTGCTGCGGCCAACACCCGCCATGTTCCGCACACACCCTCTGGTGGACAGTGCACGTCACAGTGACCAGTTGTTCTGCCGTTTGGTCTATTTGCATATTAGCCTTTTATTATCTATAATAATAAAAGCATAATATGCTAATTAGACCAGGCATCCTTCCAGATGACCTTCCGGACGAAGCCAGGGCTGCAAGGAAAGCCCAGGTCCCGGGTGCCAGAGGGAAGCCAGTGCTGGCAGCCGGGGGAAGGAAGGCCTACTCTAGCTCAAATTTTGTGCATTGGGCCTCTAGTATAGGATATAAAAGCCTAAGCGACCATTATAACCAAATGACTGGAACGACCAGTTGACCAGTTGCTATGATGCACACTGATCACCAGGGGGCAGATTCTCAATGCAGGAGCTGCCCCCTGGTGATCAGTGCGCTCCCACAGCCAATCTCCTGCAGCCCTTACCCCCAGCCACCCCACCTCTCACGGTCTCCTCCACCACCCCCTGCCGGCCAGCCAGCCAACCTCCTGGGGCTCCTCCCCCTGGCCAGCCAGCCCCCCCAATAGGCCTCGATTGCCAGCCAGGCTGAGGGACCCCACCCATGCACAAATTCATGCATCGGGCCTCTAGTAGAAAATATCAAGAGAAAAAAAATACATAGAGACAAAAAGTACACTACTGGTTGTTAGGAGCTAAAGGGAGGTTGCAATGTGGAGTGACAGCTAATGGGTAAGGGATTTCTTTTTGGGATAATGAAAATGTTCCAAAATCAGATAGTAATGATGCTTGCAAAACTCTGAATATACTAAAACCACTGAACTGTACACTTTAAAAGGGTGAGTTTTATGGTATGTTAATTATATCTTAATAAAATTGTCAAATAAGCCGAAACCGATTTGGCTCAGTGGATAAAGCATCTGCCTGCGGACTGAAGGGTCCCAGGTTCGATTCCGATCAAGGGCATGTACCTTGGTTGCGGACACATCCCCAGTTGGGGTTGTGCAGGAGGCAGCTGGTTGATGTTTCTCTCTCATCGATGTTTCTAACTCTCTATCCCTCTCCCTTCCTCTCTGTAAAAAAAAAAAAATCAATAAAATATATTTTTTAAAAATTGTCAAATAAGCATTTCTGCTAATAATCAAATAAATGCATTTCTAAAAGGATTCTCTTGCCTGGCCGGCATGGTTCAGTGGTTGAGTGTTGACCAATGAACCAAGAGGTCACGGTTCGATTCCTGGTCAGGGCACATGCCCAGGTTGCAGGCTTGATCCCTAGTGTGGGGCGTGCAAGAGCAACCGATCAATGATTCTCATTATTGATGTTTCTATCTCTCTCTCCCTCTCTCTTCCTTTCTGAAATCAATAAAAATATATTTAAAAAATAAAAAAGTAAAAGAACTCTCTCCACATCAGCATGGCAAAGATTTAAAAGACTCAAAGTTGGTAAAGATGTGGAAAAACAAGAATTCCCATTCATTGCTGAAGACAACATACTTTGGAACACATTTTCTGAGGATAATTTGATAATATATAACAAAATGTTTAAAACAGATATCCCTTTGGCTTAATACTTTCAGAAATAACTGGATGAATGGACAAAGAAGTATATGTAAAGTTGTTAATTGCAGTGTTTTAAATTATGAAAAACTGGAGTCAACTTTAAAGATAATCAATAGGGAAGTGGTTAAAAAAACTTCTATAATCAAACAACAAAATACTATGTAGCTAAGGTAAGGTAAACTTAGCTAGTAACTAGAGGCCCAGTGCATGAATTTGTGCACCAGTGGGGTCCCTCAGCCTGGCCTGCAGGATCAGACTGAAACCAGCTCTCCAACATCTCCCAAGGGGTCCCAGATTGCGAGAGGGTGCAGGCCAGGCTGAAGGACCCCACGGGTGCACCATCAGGGCCGGGGAGGGATGCGGAAGGTTGGCCAGCCAGGGAGGGACCGCAGAGGGGCTCCAGGCCGTGTCCGGCCCATCTTGCTCAGTCCCAATCAGCCAGACCCCTACAGCAAGCTAACCTACCAGTCAGAGCGTCTACCCCCTAGTGGTCAGTGCATGTCAGAGCGACTGGTTGACCAGTCAACTGTCTGCCCCCCTGGTGACCCAGTGCACATCATAGTGAGCGGTTGAGCAACCTTAGCATATCATTAACATATTACACTTTGATTGAACGAACAACCAGATGACTGGATACCTAGTATACTAGGCTTTTATTATATAGGATATATATGGAAAGATGTTTGCAATATATTAAGTGAACAAAATATTGCTTTGCATAATAGTATGCATAATGTGGTCTTACTTTGAAACATGTTTATGTATGCATAGAATAAGTTTGGAAAAATATGTACAGCAAACTCAACAATAATCATTTCTGAGTAATAGATAATATAATTGTTTACATTTTGATGACTTATAATTTTTTTATAGCAAGCACATAACTTAAAATTGTAAGATGTATTTATTATCAAAGGTCAGACATGCCTCTCTACCTGCTAACCAGAAAATTAAAAGTCAAGCAAAAAATAATTTATAAAGTAAGAGAGTAAAGTATGCCCTTAACCCCCCAAAAATCTTAGCTCTAGAAATAACCACTGTTAATGTTTTGGTCCTTTCAGTATTTTTCTTCATAGATATAAATGCTCATATATAATTTTTATTTTTCTCAAAAGTGGGATCCATTAAATATATTATTATACAACTTGCATTTTTTCACTTAATCATATATATGGATATCTTGTTTCATGTGAGTTTGCAAATGTTTACATTACTTAAATACTGCATAGTTTTTTGTGTTATTTGCATTACTTTTTAAATATTTTTTATAATTTTTTAGTATGTCCTTTTTTATTGATCTGAGAGATAGAAAGAAAGGGACAGGGAGAGAAACAGAAACATCGATGTGAGAGGGTCACTTTGATTGGTCGCCTCCTACATGATCAAGCCCAAAACCCAGGGATGTGCACTGACTGGGAAGTGAACCAGCTGCGACCACTTGGTGTATGGGAAAACACTCAACCAACTGAGCCACATCAGCCAGGGCTGCATTACTTTTTTTAATTAGAAAAGATAGGCTATTTTTGTTAAAAACAAACAAAAACCTAAGGAACTATGGCAACTCATTAGTCTTGAGTGCCCCCAAGTGGGTGCTCTTCATGGATATTAAAAGAACGCATAAAATTACGTACAAATTAATGGAAAAAAATAATTCAAAGACAGAATACTATGCTTTTCAGTATATGGCAAAAAAAATCTAATAGCTCAAAAGAAAAGATGCACGTTTTGAAATTATTTTATCAAGTAATTCTTTATTTACTTATGATGTATTACAGGCATGTGCTAAGGACTCAGGTTAAAGACAAGAAAATCAAGTTAAGCAGTTTGACCTCTCATCTCCCTCACATATAAGTGTGTATATTTGTGTCAGTGGTGGAATAGCATTGCAGAATGGGAAGTGCTGGCAAACACAATTTAAAAAAAGTTTTAAACTCACTCCTTTTTCTCTCTTCACTTTTGAACTTATCTTTACCTTTCTCCTCACATTTCAAATCTAAGAATTACCTCTACCTCCAAACATCTTGGCTCTTTACAATGTCATTTTCCTATCCATCTGAGTCTATGATTACACGTTATGTAATAATCAAAGACTCAAATTAAAAGAAAAATGGGAATGTTGGAAGAGCTTACCTAAAACACATCAAGTATATTTAGACAAAGAAAACACTGCAATTACCAAAGTCCATTTTTAAAATATGGCATCTTACTTATGCTTATTCTTTTCCAGGAAAATCGATAAACAACACTTATGACTGGAATTAATTTTTTATAATAGCTAAGCCAAAACAAAACTACATTTAAAACTATGTGTACATTAATATGTCCTTCTTTACTGACCTGAGAAATTCTATTCTGCTACTTGTAGGCATTAATATTTGATACAATCTTCTTAACTATTATAGAATTCTCTTAACTAATTATACTTACAGCTAATCTGTGATTATTTGCAAGGCTGATCATTTGCTGGGCTAGGCCATTTAGTAATCGAGTTCGAAGGGATAAGTCATCAAAGTCATGACGAAAAGGAAAAGCAATACCATCCACTATCACTAATCGAACCTAAATATAGAAGAAATAATGATATTAGATTTGGTATTAAAAACAAAACTGATAAAAAATAAAAATAAATTTAAAAAAATAAAACTGATATTTAAAAAAGCACAGCCCATTGCATAAAAAACCCTTAAAATCCAGCGTTCTATTCCCAACTTTACAAAGGCTTTATTTCGGATATATCTACTCACCCAATGCTTTTTTATTTTTTCTAATCTTCACCCGAGGATATTTTTCCATTGATTTTAGAGAGAGTGGAAGAGAGAGGGAAAGACAGAGAGAAATATCCATGTGAGAGAGACACATCGATTGGTTGCCCCCTGCACACGCCCTGACCAGAGTCAGGGCCAGGGCTGTGGCCGGGGCTGGGGAGGAGCCTGCAACAGAGGTACATACATGCCTTTGACCAAAATAGAATCCAGGACCCTTCGATCCACAAGCCAACCAAACCAGCTAGGGCATCCAATGCTTTTTTAAAAAATGTTTGTTTTCAGAGAGGAAGAGAGAGAGAGAGATAGAAACATCAATGATGAGAGACAATCATCGATTGACCACCTACTGAGGATCAAGCCCTTCAACCTAACCATGTGCCCTGACTGGGAATCGAACTGTGACCTACCTCCTGGTTCAGGTTGATATTCAACCACTGAGACACACCAGCTAGGCCAATTCCCTTTTTTTTTTTTTTTTTAAATCCTCATCCTAGAATATGTTTATTGATTTTAGAGAGAGGAAGGGAGAGGAATGAGGGAGAGGGAAAGGGGGAGCGAGGGGGAGGGGGAAAAGAGAGAGAGAGAGAGAGAGAGAGAGAGAGAGAGAGAGAGAGAGAAACATCGATAGGTTGCCTCCTGCAGGCGCCCTGACCAGGATGGAACCCAAAACCTACGTATGTGCCCTGACTGGGAATTGAACCAGCAACCTTTTTTGTGTATAGGATGCCATTCCAACCAACTGGGCCACCTGGCTAGGGTAATTTATCCAATGCTTTTGTATTAATTACCAGAAGTTAAAATGTACTCTGGTTTGATAATTTATGCACTTAAAAAAGTAATTCAGCAAAAAGAAAAAGAAGCACTTACAATTTTCTTATCAGTTGCCACTACACATTGTGTTTTACAGTAATATTTTATTGACAAAAAGCACTTTTAAGTCTTAGTTAAACAAATTTCTCAGTTAATTACATTAGTTTTTACCTTCAGGATTCCTTCTATGTTAAAACTCTTCAAATATTAAATTATCACACCTTCTTCAAAAACTTAACGATATACTTTTCCCCCTTAATTTTAAACATACTATAGGGAAACAACTAATCACTACAGAATCTGTTATAATACAGAATTCAGCATGAGGCAATTCTGTTTTAAATTATAATCAAGAAAGTTTACTTACAGATGATAAACATTTTCATGACAGTTTCAGTTCTAATATAATCCAAATAATGGCACCTACAGTGAAGTTAGAGTAAACAAATGAAAAACTATAAGGTATTTTTTCTATCTAATAAGAATTAGGCTAAAGAAGAGGGTTTTGTGAAGCAATGTACAAGCCATTTTCATAGCTTTTATTTAGAGTATTCATTTATTCATCCAGCAAATTTTTATTGACACCTATATGCTAGTCACTGTTACAGGCACTGGAGAACAAGTTCTCTTGCAGCTTATGTACTAGTGGAGTAAGAGACAATTAACATACAAACACATACTGAATAAAACAATTTCTGATAATGATAGGAGTTATGAAGACACCAAATGACGAAGAACAAGTAGCTCTTGGGGTAGAGGGAGGCTAACTTAAATGTGAGGGAAAGCATCAATGAGAAGTCAGGCAATAGAACTGAGTCCTGGGTAAGAACCTCTTGGAGGGAAAGATAATCTATGTATAAGGAGTCAAAAGGGCAAAGGACCAAAGACACAAACAAGTTTGGCATGTTTAAGGGTCAGAAAAAAAAAATGTAGTGAGAGGGAATGATAGGAAATTATATCAGGAAGGTACAATGGTGAGCTAAAGCCAAATCCTATAGGCTATTAAGCCAAGCTAAATTTTCAGAAATTATGCAAATCAGCCATTAAAAATAAAACTATAGCCGAAGCCGGTTTGGCTCAATGGATAGAGCGTCGGCCTGTGGACTGAAAGGTCCTGGGTTCGATTCCGGTCAAGGGCATGTACCTCGGTTGCGGGCACAGCCCCAGTGGGGGGTGTGCAGGAGGCAGCTGATCGATGTTTCTCTCTCATCGATGTTTCTAACTCTCTATCCCTCTCCCTTCCTCTCTGTAAAAAATTAATAAAATATATATTTTTAAATAAATAAAACGATATAAATTTTATGAGTAAATAAGTCATATAAGTATTTGGATAAAATAAAATACGGATAATAAATACTGAAAAATCACTTCTTCCTAATTTTTTATATTTTACTATTATCTATGCTCTTTAGATCATTTGCACCTATTTTATCTTTATTGCGGAACTACTACATAGTGATGTGCTACAATACAGTGTTTCTTCTCTACTCCACGTTCGGTAAGCTTGAAATCAGCCACCATAGGAGGATTTTCTACATAGAAATCAGCAAATAGCCGAAACCGGTTTGGCTCAGTGGATAGAGCGTCAGCCTGCGGACTCAAGGGTCCCAGGTTCGGTTCCGGTTGGGGGGCATGTACCTTGGTTGCGGGCGCATCCCCAGGAGGGGGAGTGCAAGAGGCAGCTGATCGATGTTTCTTTCTCATCAATGTTTCTAGCTCTCTATCCCTCTCTCTTCCTCTCTGTAAAAAATCAATAAAATATATATTTTTTTTTTAAAGAAAAAAAAGAGCCAAAACCGGTTTGGCTCAGTGGATAGAGCGTCGGCCTGTAGACTGAAAGGTCCCAGGTTCGATTCCGGTCAAGGGCATGTATCTTGGTTGCGGGCACATCCCCGGTAGGTAGGGGGTGTGCAGGAGGCAGCTGGTCGATGTTTCTCTCTCATTGATGTTTCTAGCTTTCTATCCCTCTCCCTTCCTCTCTGTAAAAAATCAATAAAATATATTTAAAAAAAAAAAAAGAAAAAAAAAAAAAAGAAATCAGCAAATAAATCAGCTACAAGTCAGAGCTTGATTTGTCTTGCTGATAGTCTAAACTTTTAATAAAGTAATGGGGAAAATGTCAAAATCATATTGATCTTAAAAATATGTTCTGTCTGTACCCATTACATTGTGAACTACACAAAAATTGAGGACATATTCTTCTATTAGAAAACTAATGAATTAACTAGGTATGATCATTAGCTCAAATCAACAAAAAAATATTCCACAGGAAAACTCCATATAATTATAGCTTTTGACACCAGGATATTTGCAGGGAGCCCTAAATACCCAGGGCATCCAAGGACCTATCTGCTCATGCCAGAGGAGCTGTATAGCCTAACCTCCAATGAACAAAAAGAATGGAAATTTGTTTTTCCTCTCCACAGTCCAGATTTTACTGAAAGTGGCTAAATTACAGAGATGTGGACCTTCTGCTAAGTGGTAACTATTCACACTGACAGCTTTCCCAAGTTTAGGATGGAAGTTCTTAGAGATGGTCTGGTGAATTTCCTTGGTTTCTCAAGAGAGTATACTGAAGGTAGAAAGCCAATGAATTACAGAATGAGGATAAAACAGGGCTTGTCATTAAACTCATAAAAGCCAAAAGTAAAACGTTACCAAATGGGGCCCTGGCCAGTGTGGCTCAGTTGTTTGGGCATCATCTGGTGTATCATAAAGTTGCTGGTTCAGTTCCTGGTTGGGGAACATGCCCACCTGGGTTGCGGACTTGATCTCCAGTAGGGAGCGTGCAGGAGGGCAGCAGATCAATGTTTTCCTCTCACATCTATGTTTCTTTCTCCCTCTCCCTTTTCCTCCCTCCCCTTCTCTCTAAAAATCTATTTAAAAGCCTTTTTTTTTTTTCCCATTGATTTTGAGAGAGAGGGCAGAGAGAGAGGGAGTGAAAGTGAGGGAGGGGGAGGGAGAGAGAGAGAGAGAAAGATCAATGTGATTCTATTTAAAAGCCTTTTAAAATTACATATCACCTTTAACATTGCAATTCTAATCTTAGCATTTATCCCATAAACATACTCACAAATGTACCCCAAGAGATATGTGTAAGGATTATCCCCAAAGCATTGTTAATAATAGCACTAAAAGTCCACCAACAAAGAACTGGTTTAATAAATTAAGGTACCTACTCCCCCCGAACCATTTAAAAATATATATATATATATATATGTATATATATATTTTTTTTTTTAATATATATTTTATTGATTTTTTTTACAGAGAGGAAGGGAGAGGGATAGAGAGTTAGAAATATCGATGAGAGAGAAGCATCGATCAGCTGCCTCCTGCATACCCCTTATTGGGGATGTGCCTGCAACCAAGGTACATGCCCTTGACCAGAATCGAACCTGGCACCCTTCAGTCCAAAGGCCGATGCTCTATCCAGTGAGCCAAACCGGCTAGGGCTAATATATATATTTTTATTGATTTCAGAGAGGAAGGGAGAAAGATGGAGAGATAAAAACATCAATGATGAGAGACAATCATTGATAGGCTGCCTCCTGCACGTCCCTACTGGGGGTGGATCGAGCCCACAACCCGGGCATGTGCCCTTGGCTGGAATCGAACCTGGGACCCTTTAGTCCGCAGGCCAATGCTCTACCCACCGAACCAAACCGGCTAGGGCCCCCCCCCAACCTTTTTAATTATGGTAAAATACATATAACAGAAATATTTACCCTCTTAATCATTTTATGTGTACAGTTTAGTGGTATTAAATATATTTATAATGTTGTACATCTCTAGAACTCTTTTCATCTTTTAAAACTAAAACTCTATACCCACTAAACAATAACTCCCATTCTTCTCTTCTCCCTGGGCCCTGGCAACCACTGTTTTACTTTCTGTCTCTATGACTTTGACTACTCCTAATACCTCATAAAAGCATATATAGCTTATTACACTTAGCATAGAGTCCTCAAGATTCATCCATGTTGTAGCATGTGTCAGATTTTCTTTCCTTTTTAAGACTGAATAATATTCCATTGTAAGTATGTATGTATGTAGCACATGTTGCTTATCTAGTCATCCATCAATGGACACTTGTGTTACTTCCATGTTCTAGCTACTGTAAATAATCCTGCTGTGAACATAAATGTACGAATGTATAAATATGTCTTCAAGACCCTGCTTTCAATTCTGTTGGCTATATACCCAGAAGTAAAATTGCTGTATTATATGGTAGTTCTATTTTCAATTTTTTGAGGAACTGACATACTGTTTTCTACAATCATACCATTTTACTTTCCCACCAACAGCAAAAAAGTACCTTCTTAAAATGAAATATGCAGCTGAAAAAAGAATAAGGTCTATCTGTATGTAATGATACAGAAAGATATGCAAAACACTAAGCCAAAATGGAAGGTGCAGAACAATAATACAGTATAATCCCATCAACAAATTTTAAAAATGGGGAACTAGATATTATAATATGTATAAAAATATTTTTGAGAAGACACACAAGAAACTATTAATAGTGGTCAACTTTAGGGAGAGGTACTAGGAAGCAATAGCAGAAGGGAAATGTTATTTTCCATTTTATACCACTCTACACAGTTTGTTTGATAGGAGCTATTCCACCATTACTAGAGGTGGAACCTCTTTTTATATTATTTCAATTTCTTACTTTGGGCATAGTATTAATATATACAAGCTAAATAAATGTAAACATAAATAAATTATAGGGCAAGGAATAAATAAGTTTTCTGAATTGGCTTAACCAGACACTTCCTAAGATATATTAGTTACATTGGTAAGTTATATTTCAGTAGTTTGAGCCATACCTTTGCATGTTCTGAAAGGAAGTCTGAGAGTAGATAAACTTGTGCCAGTAGCTCTGTGTAGTCATGACAACGAAAATAATAAATATGGGAAAGAATGTTTTCAAGAGTGAAATTCTCCAAAGCCTTCGGGTGTGCTGAAATAAACAAGAAAACAATCTTAAAATAATTAGTTACCTGTTTTGATATATTGGTGACTAAAGAAAAACAATACTTTTGAATAACAAAATGCTTCACTGTGAACAGAACTCTTGACTTTATTTGAAAGATGACAAAATTTTAGCAAAATCCCTATAAACTATCATCTCATAATTCCTGTCCTCTTCTTTCATCCTTTCCATTGTTTCCTTACATACTAGGCTATGTAGAAACTGTTTATACACATATACAACTAGTTTTTAATGCCTGTGTTTTCATATTTCTAGTTATTGGCTTCCACTCAATAGAGGTAACATACTGGAATTTCCCTTTCTTGTTTTTTTCCCCCACAGGATTGCAAACTAACAGTTAATAGGAAAAATGTTCAAAAAAAAAGTCTTTTCCCCTTAAATGCTATAGTATAACTTGATAATTTAACTAGAACCAATGATATAAAATGAAATTCCCTACTTGGATTGGATTTAAAAAATAAGCAGTTTGGAAACCAGAAACACCAATCAGAAAGGATATATGCACCCCTATGTTCATAGCAGCACAATTTACAATAGCTAAGATATGGAAACAGCCTAAGTGCCAATCCCGCTTTCCTGTCTTTCTTTTCTTAATTCCCACCTCCCTACCTCAGCCTGGTTCACCTGTCAGGCTGGCCCTGACACTGTATGTGCTGCCTCTCACAATCACATCAAAATTACAACTAAAAGTCAGAACAACTATCATCCAGAACCACGGGAAAGCTGAGTGGAAGTTCTACAACTAAAGAAGTAAAGAAGAAAGAGCATTGAGACTGGTAGGAGGTGCAGAGGCACGGAACAGGCTGGCACCCAGGTGCGCTGCTTTTTTAATCGGGAGGGAGTACAAGCTCTTGCTTGCTCTGAACTCCAGTTCCAGGTGAGACTCAGGGGGGACCCAGACACATATGGGGAGAAACTGGACTGTCGGGCATCAGGACAGGAACGTGAGGGTGGCTTTTTCTTTTTTTTTCAGACGGAGGTGTGCACAGCGATCATCGTTCCTGCACAGGGGAACTCTCCAGTGCAGGGCTGCCTGGCAGCCATTGCTGTTTGCTCCACCCTAGTGATTCCCTGAGATCCCGCCCTACCAAATTTATAACCCCACCCAAACTGTGTGCAGTGGCTTTTGCATATGAATGGCATGTCCTTTCTCAGCCTAAAACCTGTCAAACAAGCAGCAGCTGGGTCAGGGAGCCCCAAAGCAATCAATCCAGCAGCAGCAGCCTGCCTTGCTACACAGCTGGGCCTCGTCTGGGCACTTCAAAACCCAATACAAAGGGGAGGAATCTGTGGATCTCTCTGTAGCTCCTGCTGGGTGGCCTCAGGCAGTGGCTGACTTTGCACCTCCTTGGAGATCTAAGAGCCAGTGTACCCAGTGGTCAGTATGAGACCATACCAGATTACAACTCTTCACATCCATAAGCAACACACTCAGGGGGCAGACTCAGTGAGCACCAAAACCCCAGTGAAGCAAGTCCTGCCCCATAAGGGTATCTCCAGCACAGCAGTTCTCCCATCGTAGACAGAGCTGGTCCTCACAGCCAATTGGCCTGGAGGTCAATTCCTCTCAGTGATACCAACAGCAATCAAGGCTTAACTACAACAAGACTGTGCACACAGCCCACAAAGGGTACACCAAGAGTGTCCACCTCAGGTAATTGGGGAGGCTGAGCTACTGGGCCCTATAGGACACCTAGGACACAAGGCCACTCTATCAACACAGGAAAGCAGCCAAAATGCGGAGAAAGAGAAACATGTCACAAATGAAAGAAATTGAGGAAAGCCAACTACTGGATATAGAGTTCAAAACCACGGTTATAAGGTTACTCAAGAATCTTCTAGAAACCTCCGAGAAATTTAGTGAGACCCTCAAGGATATGAAAAAGGACCAACTAGAAATTAAGCATACACTGACTGAAATAAAAAATAATATACAGAGATCCAACAGCAGACTAGAGGATCCAAATAATCAAGTCAAAGATTTGAAATACGAAGGAGCAAAAAACACCCAACCAGAAAAGCAAAAAGAATCCAAAAATATGAAGATAGTGTAAGGAGCCTCTGGGACAACTTCAAGCGTACCAACATCCGAATTATGGGGGTGCCAGAAGAAGAGAGAGAGCAAGATATTGAAAACCTATTTGAAGAAATAATGACAGAAAATTTCCCCTTGCCCTGGCCGGTTTGGCTCGGTGAATAGAGCGTACACTGGCTCTTAGACTGAAGGGTCCCAGGTTCGATTCCTGTCAAGGGTACATGCCTGGGTTGCAGGCTCAATCCCCAGTGGCGGGTGTGCAGGAGGCAGCCAATCAATGATTCTCTCTCATGATTGATGTTTCTATCTCTCTCCCTCTCCCTTCCTCTCTGAAATCAATAAAAACATTTAAAAAAAAAAAGGAAAAGAAAACTTCCCCTACCTGGTGAAAAAAATACTTACAAGTCCAGGAAGTGCAGAGAACCCCAAACAAAAGGAATCCAAAGAGGACCATACCAAGACACATCATAATTAAAATGCCAAGGGCAAAAGACAAAGAGAGAATCTCAAAAGCAGCAAGAGAAAAACAGTTACCTACAAGAGAGTACCTACAAGAGACTTCCAGCTGATTTCTCAACAGAAACTATGCAGGCCAGAAGGGAGTGGTAAGAAATATTCAAAGTGATGAATAGCAAGAACCTACAACCAAGATTACTCTACCCAGCAAAGCTATCATTTAGAATTGAAGGGCAGATAAACAGCTTCAAAGACAACAAGAAACTAAAGGAGTTCATCACCACCAAACCAGTATTATATGAAATGCTAAAGGGTATTCTTTAAGAAGAGGAAGAAGAAGAAAAAGGTAAAGATAAAAAATTATGAACAACAAAGTGACAACAAATACATATCTATCAACAAGTGAATCTAAAAATCAAATGAATAAAAAAATCTGATGAACAGAACAAACTGGTGAATGTAATAGAATCAGGGGCATGGAAAGGGAGTGGACTGACAATTCTTTGGGGGAAGGAGGTGTGGGGGGTGCAGGAAGAGACTGGACAAAGAGCTTACACCTATGGACGAGAACAGTGGTGGGACAAGGGCCTGGGGTTGGGTGGGAACTGGGTGGAGGGAAGGTACGGGGTGAAAAAGAGGAACATCTGTAATAATCTGAACAATAAAGATTAAAAAAACAAAACAAAAAACTGTGGTACATTTACACAATGGAATACTTTGCTGCTATAAAAAAGAAGGAACTTTTACCACTTGCAACAGCATGGATGGAGCTGGAGAGCATTATGGTAAGCAAAATAAGCCAGTCAGAGAAAGATAAATATCACATGATCTCGCTCATATGTGGGATATAATGATCAATATAAACTGATGAACAAAAACAGATCCAGAGACAAGGTAGCACTGAACACACTGTCCAAACTCAGAGAGAAGGCAGGGGAGGGGAGGGTTAGAGATCAACCAAAGGACTTATATGCATGCATATTAGCATAACCAATGACACAGACACTGGGGCTGTGGGGACTTGCCCTTGGGAGTGGGAGTGGCTGAGGGGGGAGGGATCAATCAGGAAAAAAGGAGACATGTAATACTATAAACAATAAAAAAAAAAAAAGAAATAAGCAGTTTGGCTTTGTACATATTTCAGAAAAAAAAACACTTAAGAAGTGTTGCATTTTTAAAATGTACTTATATTTTAACATTGAAAAATAAACCCCAAGAAATTAAATTTCAGAAAACATTGCCTATTACAAATATACTAAATTTTTAATTGATTTTTTAAATTGTTGTTGTGTGTGTGTGTTTTTTGTCTTTTTTTCTTCTTCTTCTTAAATTGATTTTTAGAGAGAGAAGGAAGAGGGGGAGAGAGAGAGAGAGAGAGAGAGAGAGAGAGAGATCAATAGGCTGCCTCCTGCAAGTCCCCCACCAAGGATCGAGTCTGCAACCTGGGCATGTGCCCTGACAGGGCAGTGCATAGAACAATACTCAACCAACTGAGCCACAACAGCCAGGGCCAAGTATACATTTTAAAAGTTCATTTTTAACCAAAAAAATGACACCTTAATCATACACCACTCACGAAAAACTTTATATCGCAGTTTTATACCAATAATATTTACAATAAGATTTTAAGACACTATTACAGCCCTGGTGGGGTGGCTCCATTGGTTGGAGCATCGCTCCCTACACCAAAAGATTAGACTCTGGACCAGGGCACATACCTAGGTGTCAGGTTCGATCCCCAGTTGGGGTGTACACAGGAGGCAGCCAATCAATGCTTCTCTCTCACATCAACGTTTCTCTTCTCTCCCTTTTCCTCTCTCTAAAATTAATAAAAAACATATCCTCAAATGATAATAAAACAAAACAAAACACAACACTATTACAAATATACATTGTGCCTACGGCCTTGCGACCCTGAATACGCCTGTTGTTGTCAGATCTCACAAATATTCATTGTGACATGGCTAGCTTTAAGGACTTTCAGCAGATATACTGGTCATTAGTTAAAGAGGACACTTAGCACTTCCATTAAAATAAAAATATACAGCCCGGCTGGCGTGGCTCAGTGGTTGAGCATCCACCTACGAACCAGGAGGTCATGGTTCAATTCCCAGTCAGGGCACTGGGCGGGGGGTGGGGTTTGCAGGCTTGATTCCCAGTGTGGGGTATGCAGGAGGCAGCTGATCAATGATTCTCTCTCATCATTGTTGTTTCAAACTCTCTCTCCCTCTCCCTTCATCTCTGAAATCAATAAAAAAAAAATATAATATATATGTATTTTTTAAATTCGGCTGATTACAAACATTTAAAGGAAATACAAGGATATATGAAAAGCATTGTTTTTTGAAACATCTAGAGCAGTGATGGCGAACCTATGACACGCGTGTCAGCGCTGACACGCATAGCCATTTCTGATGACACGCGGCCGCTGAGGCGGCCACATGCCGAGGATGAAACATTAGCTGCTCCTGAGGATGAAACATTTGCGAAATAATGTTTTTTCCTCAAAGTGACATACTACCCGAGTTATGCTCAGTTTTTTGGCGAAGTTTGACACACCAAGCTCAAAAGGTTGCCCATCACTGATCTAGAGAAAAGAATAAAGACTGTACATCCAAAAAATAAGATAAAACAAAGCAAATTTTTTAAAAAGTCAAACCAGAAACCATTTAATTTTATAAGAAACTGAAAGGACTTGAACTTGAATATAAATTACCTTTACATTTTTATAGAAAACTTTCTTTTCACATAATAAGTACAAAAAACTTCCAAACACTTTAGCAATACAATTAGCATAGTCATGAAGTCATTTACGTACTACTCATAGCCCCATAGGTCAATCATCTTAATGTTCCAAATACTTCCAAACATAGTTTTTGTTTTTGGAAAAACCAGTATGAAAGTCAATACACTAAATGCACTGAATATAGTGAGTGCATTGAGACAATAGTTACAGTAAAGTTCCAACAAAATTAGTTTACACCTGGCAGGTCAAAGTATGATTTGAAGCCATACACTGAAATACATACACAAATTTTGCCCTAGAGCTCCTATAGTGAGGGCCATAAAAGGGGAAGAAAAGGCCAATTCAGGTTGTGGCATTTCTAATTTTTAAGAAGGCTATGAGAATTTAACACCAGTACATTGTCAAGTCATTAAGGTTAATTTTCCAAAATGGTCTCTCGCTAAGACTTGAGATGAGTACAAATGCAAATTTCTTTTACAATACAGAAAAAAAGAGAATCACCTGCTAACTTACCCTCTTCCATACCTGTTCCTGCTATAAGCTGAAGGTGCTGAATGCAGGCAGTAGCAAGATCTACCACTCTATCAACCATAAAACTTCCCTCTGTATCAATAAAAACTGCTTCGCCTTCCACTCCTCCAAAACATTCTGGTATCTGCACATCTACTGCCAACTGCATACTATCAAGAGAAAGAAGTCAAATAAACAAATCATTATAATGATCTTCTAACATAGTGATCTTCAAACTCCAGATTACCAAATGTTTTATAAATGCAAATATACAGCCCAGACAACAGAGATGGCTGATTCTCCATGGCTCCAAAACAGGGTGGGGCTAAAATAGGATTACAACTGGGAGTACAAGAAAGTTTATTCTTGTATTATTATTTACTAGAGGTTGATGCAAGAAATTCGTGTACTCGGGGGCGAGGGGTCCCATAGCCCGGACTGCACCTTCTTGCAGTCCAGGAGCCCTTGGGGGATGTCTGACAGACGGCTTATCACTGCAGCAGAGGTGGGAGAGACGCCCATCACTGCCACTGCACTGGCCAGCGGTGAGCCTGGCTTCTGACTGAGTGGCGCTCCCCCTGTAGGAGCACACTGACCACCCGGGGCAGCTCCTGCATTGAGCATCTGCCCCTGGTGGTCAGTGCACGCCTAGCGACCAGTCATTCTGCTGTTCATTTGATATTAGCCTTTTATTATATAGATTATATTATTTTCCATATAAACTACTGTAAGCCTACTATTTTTATTATAAAAAGCTTAATCTAGTTTTATTATATTATTTTCCATAAAATCTACTGTAAGCCCCACCCTGCATATGTGAATCAATTGATGCTTGGATTAGGGAAAGGGTGTGCCTATAAAATCATGGTTAAGGAATTTTAGTGGTTTTTTTAGGCCTCTGGGAATGGAACCCTTTCTTACTATATATAAATCTACTTTTTTTTTTAAGTCTCAGATTTTTTTTAAAATAAGTTTTTATTGATTTTGAGAGAGAGGGATAGAGAGATAGAAACATTGATGAGAAAGGAACTTCATTGATTGGCTGACTCCTGCATGCACCCCTACTGGGGATGGAGCCCACAACCTGGGCATATGTCCTGACTAGGAATCCAACCGGCAATTTTCTTGGTTCCTAGGTGGATGCTCAACCACTGAGCCACAGTGACCGGGCTCTACTTTCAAACATTTGATTTTCAAATATATTCTCTGGAATTAATTATGTAATAAAGTAGAAGACTGCTTTTTTATCCTAATGACTACATTACAATGTTGTAAAAGAAACACTTTTTATATCAAAATAATCATATCAATTTATCAAGATGGAATGCTAAAGTAACACAAATATTCAGTTGGTTTTTGTTTGAGGCACATACACAAACACAAAAATTTGTGAACACATACATGTCTTTTTCGGTCTGACTATAGATCCTTAGCACAATACTCTATTACTTACATAAAATGTTAAGCCTACCCTTAAGAAGGGAACATTTTAGTTTACCATAACTGAGTTTTTCCAACACCTGGTGCACCACAAATTTCTGTTGTTTTGGTTAAGGGTACTCCACCCCCAAGAATATTATCTAGTGCTGAACAGAAGGTAATTATAAAGTTCTGGGTATGCTCCTGCTCAAGAAGATCCAGTGCTGTACATTTCTTGCCTGACTCAGCATGTCTTGGTTTATCTGTGAGACATTCTCTTCTTATAATTTGCAGAGCTTCTAAGGCTTCCTCTTTAGATATCCCAACTTCTGAAAGTAGAGTAAGAAAAAACACAGATTCTTGAGAGATTCGAAACAGCATACTATGCTACTTGGTTTTCTTTATTAATTTTAATTTTTAGATAGCAAAATTGATGCCAAGAGTAGATAAACATAAAAATGTAACATTCCATTAACTATTTAACCTTTCAAGTTAATAAATGGATTTATAGCCGAAACCAGTTTGGCTCAGTGGATAGAGCGTCGGCCTGTGGACTAAAGGGTCCCAGGTTTGATTCCGGTCGGGGGTATGTACCTTGGTTGCGGGCGCATCCCGAGTGGGGTGTGTGCAGGAGGCAGCTGATCGATGTTCTCTCTCATCGATGTTTCTACCTCTCTATCCCTCTCCCTTCCTCTCTGTAAAAAATCAATAAAATATATTTTAAAAATAAAAGTAAAAATAAAAAATAAATGGATTTATGTTTTCTCAGTCCTCACATACTTAAAAAATTTATTACCTCAGAAATAGAATTGAGCCCTGGCTGATTTGGCTCAGTGGATAGAGCACTGGCCTAGGAACTTAAAGGGCATGAGTTTGATTCCTGGTCAGGGCACGTGTCCTGGTTACGGGCTCCATCCCCAGTGGGGGATGTGCAGGAGGCAGCCGATACATAATTCTCTCTCATCATTAATGTTTCTCTCTCTCTCCCTTCCTCTCTGAAATCAATAAAAATATATTACAGCCGAAACCGGTGTGGCTCAGTGGATAGAGCGTCGGCCTGCGGACTCAAGGGTCCCAGGTTCGATTCCGGTCAAGGGCATGTACCTTGGTTGCGGGCACATCCCCGGTGGGGGATGTGCAAGAGGCAGCTGATCAGTGTTTCTCTCTCATCGATGTTTCTAACCAATAAAATATATTAAAAATATATATATATATTATAAAAATAAAAGAAGTGCATGTGGCCCTGGCCAGTATGACTCAATTGCTTGAAGTGTCCTCCTGTACACTGAAAGGTGTTAGATTCAACCCCTGGTCCAAGTACACACAAGAGGCAACTGATCAATATTTCTCTCACATCAATGTTTTTCTCTCTCTCCTTTCATATCTAAAATCAATTTTTTTAAAAAGAATTTGCATTTTACAAAGTGCATGTATTATTCATAATAAAAACTTTTCATGGGGAAAAAAAACTTTTCATGGGAACACTGGCATGAAAAATTCAAGTATCACTCTATTTAATGAGAATAACTATTTGATGCACAAATATTTTATTTATTTTTGCACAAATATTTTAAACAATATACTTTAAACAATATACTTACGCTTTCCTTAACTACACAATTTCATTCCTATCTGATAATATGGCCTAAGAAGATAAAAAAGTAATTACAAAATAAGCTGCTGCCCTGGCCGATGTGGCTCAGATGGCTGGCCGTCATTCCCTGCAAGGAAGGTTAGGTGCCTAACTTGTGGGCTCAATCCCTAGTAGAGGCTGTGCAGAGGGTGCAGGAGCAGCAGGTCGATGTTTCTATCTCATCAATGTTTTTCTCTCTCTCCCTTCCTCTCTCTGAAATCAATAAAAACATATTTATAAAACAAAAAACAAGCTGAGGGGAGAAATAATTGTGAGGATATCACTTAAGAGTTTGATATATCAGTGCTTGATTTGGTAAGAATATAAAATATAAATTTGGTGCTAACAAAACACAATAATGATAAGGCAAGGAAAATCCTATACAATTTGAGAGCTTGAACTCTGGAGTCAAATTACTTGGGTCTGTAAAGCCTGGTTGCACCACTATGTAGTTGCCATGTTTGGGTAAGTTACTTTTTTGCGTCTCAGATTTTTTTCTTCTACAAAATGGATATGAGACAATACTTGTAAAAAGCTTGGTAGAAAACCAGGCCATCCAAAATGCTCAATAATTGTTAGCTTTTTTAAAATAAATATTTTTTATTGATTTCAGAGAGGAAAGGAGAGGGAGAGACAGAAACATCCATGATGAGAATCATTGATCGGCTGTCTCCTGCATGCCCCACACCGGGGATCAAGCCCTCAATCCAGGCATGTGCCCTTGACCGGAATTGAACCCAGAAGCCTTCAGCCCTCAGGCAGGCGCTCTATCTACTGAGCCAACCAGGGCAATTGTTATCTTTTTATCATTCAGATTCTCTCATTCCTTTTCTGGAAAACCAACTTGTTGAAAGAAAAAGAGCCCATCAAACTTTGGGGGACACCATGTGAGGTGTAAGATTTAAAACAAATAATTAACATTGGGTCTACATTTATTCTTTTTTGGGAGGGGCACTGCTCTTCCCCCCTTCTTCCCCCCGCCGCCTCCCGGAGCGTCCAGTACTCTCACTCTGCGCTCCTCTCCCGCCCCCCACCCCTCCGCCGGGCTCAGAGAGCACCACCACCACCCACATTTATTCTTGGGTGACTAGTTGAAACCTCATTTCATATTGTTAAGGACAATGACTTACAGTTCGGTTCTATCTTGATATTATAGTTCTAGGCATACCATCGTATAATGTACTCAGCGAGACTGACTGCGGACAGCTTTATTTTTGTTTGCCTCAGGATGCACTGGTCCCCACCAACGTATTATCTAGTGTTCTGGAATGTGAGGTTTAGGGTTTTCTCAGGGAGTAACAAAAAGAAGCACTGTCTTCTTTCTACCCCTTTCCTTCACTCTTAGTATCTCTAGTCCTATCACGAATCCTTCATGTTTCAAATTTAATCCCTGTCCCTTGGGTTTAGGAACAGCGAAAAGTAAACAGCCCATATGAGTTCCAATCCTGGCTCTACAACTCCCTAGCCCAGTCATTATGAAAAGTTCCTTAACCTCCCCGAGCACCAGTGCCTTCGTCTGTATACTGGACATGGCCCATGTAAAGTTCTCAAAAGTACTCTTTTGAGTATAAATGACGTAATCCTCAGAGCATGCAGCAGGGACGGACAGAGAAAGCAATCAGTAAATGTTCCCAAGACCACAGTTCTAACCGTCCAAACCATGTTTAAGTATAATGAAGGAGCCTTTTCACGTTGTAAACGCTGCCGTGGGCGGCAGCAGAATCTGCGGAGACTGAGAGCGAGAGAACAGAGACGGAGGCGGCACAGATGGCGGCCCAGGTACCACAGTTTAACGTCGGGAGTCGTTACCTTTGCTGAGCTCGGAGGGTTTCACCTCTAGGAGTTCCTCAGCAGTTTGGAATCCTGCAGACACCATTTTCACCCGCACCGCTGGGGACAGGGGAAAACTAACTAAATCCCGCTGCATTTCAAAGCCGGACCGCTAGCTCGGAACTGCCAAATTCCAGGCGGCCGAATTCCCCACGCCCGCGCCCGGCCGCGCAGCGTGACGTCAGACGTAAAGCGGAAGGGGCGGGGTCTGCGGCCTGGCTGCACGCGGCCTTGGGCTCTGCGACTCTGTGAAGGCATATATTAAATTTCCCCAAGAACGCGCCTTTCTGTCGTCAATCTTCCAAAGCCCAATACGGTTTCCCCATAAAAATACACCCTAGGAGACCCTTTCCCCCTCCCTATGTGGGAGTCTGTACTTGTTCTTTAATAAATTTCCACCTTTGCTATACCATCTTCTCTCCGTGAATTCATTCTTCGACTCCAGCGGACAAAAAAATAAATAAAAACACCCTAATAGCCCTAACCGGTTTGGCTTAGTGAATAGAGCCTCGGCCTACAGACTGAAGGGTCCCTGGTTCAATTCTGGTTAAAGGCATGTACCTTGGTTGCCGGTTGGTCCCCAGTAGGGGGCGTGTAGGAGGCAGCTGATTGATGTTTCTCTCTCATCCATGTTTCTCTTTATCCCTTTCCCTCTCTGTAAAATCAATATATACACACACACACACACACACACACACATATAATATATATATATATTCACATATATATATATATATATATATATATATGTTGGAGACCGCAGGATGGAGAGCCAGGCCCAGTGGGCCCTACACGCCACATTTCCTCACATCTGCCCATGGGTGAAATCCCAGGGTTGTTAATCCGTGTGATCACCCCGGTGGGAGTAACGTGCACCCACACTGGGCAGTTACCGGTTTGGGATATGGAACGGACAGATAAGGATTAATCTGGGTCCCCATTATAGGGTTCCAGCCTCTTGGGCTTTCTCTTGCTCTCTCCCTTGCTTTCTCCCCCTCGCCTTTCCCGCCCTCGCCATCGAGAGGGTATGGTGGACTAGCCCGCCACCTGCCTTTCCCGCCCTCGCCATCGCGAGGGATTATGGGCTAGCCCGCCTCCTCCAGAGATCGCTCCGCGTCCAGCCCGCCCACCCACCCACCCGCCGACGCCTCTCTGCGAGACCAGTGTGGAGCAAGCTGGGTTCTGAGGCCGTTGGTTCGTCACGTCCTCACCCACCAACGGCTTTCTGCGAGACCAGTTTGGAGCAAGCTGGGTTCTGAGGCCGTTGGTTCGTCACGTCCTGCCTCGCTGAAGAAGTTGCTGGAAAAGTAAGCAAGTAATCTCCCCCGATATTACTGGGCATGGGCTCCCCGGGCTAAGATGCAGTAGTCGGGTGACGCCAGAGCTCCTGTTCTGGTGCAGAGTTGGGAAAAGACTGCCTGCAACACAGAGGACTTGGAGGGACTTGAGGGGTGGTTTACTGAATCTGTCCTCGCCTAAGTGAGTTATGAATTCTTTCGGGCCAACATAGGATGGCCGCTTTAGCAAATCCTTCACGTTTCGAACGCTCGCTACCGGTCCGCTGGGAAAACACGGCAGCTCACAGCACCGTTTTCTTGAAGCCAAAATGAAAGCCTAGTCCCCTTTTACTCTACCACGAGCGACTTCCAACTTGTGAGCCCCTCTTGGGGTGGGGGTGCATTCGAAAAGTGTTTGTCCCCAGTTTGGCAGGGCAGAGGAAGTCGGGTAGGACTGATCAAAATGTGGTTTGTTGCCAGTCGGTACGTTGCTTAACCGCTAGTATGAGCCACATCAGGGCACACCGTGGGCATTCCATAAAGTTGTCCACAGGGAGGATTCACGCTTATGCCTGTAAAGCAACTGGGGCCTTGGGATGGTGCTAACACATGTAAGGATAGTTCTTCAGTTCGTTTGGTCAAACTCAATGGGATGGGCAGTGCTTAGAATTTTGTTTCATTGGCATTGGAGAGTTAAGGAACTAGTTAACTCTATCTGTGGCTGTACAATTATGTGTTATTTATATCTTATTCTGACCCTTGAATTGCCTGTAATTATTGTTTTTACCATTATTCTTAAGTTTTTTTAAAAAGCCTGTATAATCAGGCTTTTAAACTAGGATCCAAGTTTAATAGGCCAGGCTCCAGGAACTAAGAAAACTAGGATTTATATGGAAGGTACATCTTCCTTCCTGTAGTATCAGGTTTTCTCAAATATGTTTTGGGTTTTTTTTAGAGAGAGAGAGAGGAGTTGAGTAATTTAATTGGTAAACCATTTAAAACATTTTCTATTGAATAAGTATTAATATATTGTAGAGTGAACTGCAAACATAAAAATACATTTTAAGATAAAGACTTTGAAGAGAGATCCTGTTTAAACTGGACACTTCAGTAGTCTCCCAACACCTCCTAGGTATATGTTTTTATTTTTCTTTGCAATTGGGGTTACTTGTTGAAAAAAGTTTGAGAGGCACAATGATGGATGTACTCTTTGGAGTCATACAAATTTGGTTTTTATCACATCTCTGGAAATTACCAACTGTGAGACTTTCAGCAAGTTTACTCAGTTTTCTCACCTGCAAGTAGAAGGTAATATTTCATGGGGTTGTTGGAAAGATTAAATGAATACATATTAAGTATTTGGCACAGAAAAGGTATGTAATAAACCTTAGTTTCTTTCTCCATTTAAAAATGTTCTGATATGTGTATTCAGTTGAATGAAACCTAGCTCATCCAAGTGCTATGCTGTGAGACTTTTTTTAAAAGTGCCTATAGCTCTAGCTGGTGTGGCTCAGTTGGTTGAGCATCGTCCTGTGTACCAAAAGGGTTCCTAGTTCAATTCCTGGTCAGGACACCTGCCCAGGTTGCAGGCTCAATCCTCCGTTGGGGATGGTGTGTGTGTGTGTGTGTGTGTGTGTGTGTGTGCGCGCGTGCAGGAATCAGCTGATAAATTTTTTTTTCTCTCTCAAATCAGTATTTCTCTTTCTCCCTCTGAAAAATCAATAAAAACGTTTTAAAAATAAAATAATCCGCCGAAACCGGTTTGGCTCAGTGGATAGAGCGTCGGCTTGCGGACTGAAGGGTCCCAGGTTCGATTCCGGTCAAGGGCATGTACCTTGGTTGCGGGCACATCCCCAGTAGATGTGCAGGAGGCAGCTGGTCGATGTTTCTCTCTCATCAACATTTCTAGCTCTCTATCCCTCTCCCTTCCTCCCTGTAAAAATCAATAAAATATATTTAAATAAATAAATAAATAAATAAATAAATAAATAAAATCATCTCAGAGGGAAGGCGGGGGAGGGTGGGAAGTAATCAACCAAAGACCTTGCATGCATATATGCATAACCCATGGACCCAAACAGTGGGGTGGTGAGGGCCTGGGGTAGAGGGCCGATGGGCTGGAGAGGGTTGATGGGGGGGAAAAGGGGACATATGTAATACTTTCAATAATAAAGATTTTTAAAAAAAAAGAAAGCAAAAATAGCCCTAGCCGGCTTGGCTAAGTGGATAGAGCATCAGCCTGCGGACTGAAGGGTCCCAGGTTCCATTCCGGCCAAGAGCACATGCCTGGTTTGCAGGCTCGATCCCCAGTAGTGGGTGTGCAGGAGGCAGCCGATCAATGATTTCTCTCATCAGTGATGTTTCTATCTCTCTCTTCTTCTCCCTTCCTCTCTGAAATCAACAAAGAAATATTAAATAAATAAATAAATAAAAAATAAAAGTGCCTAAAATTGTAAAGTGCCAAAGAAAAGTTGTTTTACATATGTGATGTGATTTGATTTGAAAAACCTCTGGCCTTGGCCATTGTGGCTCAGCTAGGCATAGTCTGGTGCACTAGAAGGTTGCTGGTTCGTTTCCTGGTCAGGACCTATGCCTGAGTTGAGGGCTTGATCCCCTGGGTTGGGGTGTGCAGGAGGCAGCTGATTAATGTTTCGCTCTCACATTCATCAGTGTTTCTCTTCCTCTTTTCCTATCACTTCCTCTCTCTCTCTCTCTCTCTCATAAAAATTGATAAAATATATTTTATAAAAAACTCTGAATCAAGTCCAGTGGCGTGGCTCAGTGGTTGAGCTTTGACCTATGATCCAGGAGGTCGTGGTTCGATTCCTGGTCAGGGCACATATAGGAGGCAAATGATGGATGTTTCTCTCTCCCTAAAATCAATAAACATATCCTTGGGTGAGGATAAAAAAAAATTGCAATGATAAGTGAAAAACATTAAAATTCTCCACTCAAACAAGGTATACAAGTATTTTTTGTTATTCTTTTTTGTTTTTATTTTGTTAAACAGTGAGAGCAAAATAACTTTCTGGAATATAAAAATAAGAGCTGACCCCAGCTGGTGTGGCTCAGCAGTTGAGCATCAGCCTATGAATCAGGACCTAGTCACAGTTCGATTCCTGATTAGGGCACATAATTTCAGGCTCGATATGCAGTAAGGGGCGTGTAGGAGGCAGCCCATAGATAATTCTCTCTCATTATTAATGTTTTTATCTCTCCCTCATTCTCTGAAATCAATAAAAAAGATTTTTTAAAAAATATTGGGAAAATAGGGTGATTCTGGTGTGAATCTTGTAGAGACAAAGACAGGTAAACTTGGAAACTCCAATTCTAATTTACAGTGAAGCAGGAAGGAGAAGATTGAGAAGGCTGATTTTATATATATATATATATATATATATATATATATATATATATATATATATTAACCATAGCCTAAGATAGGATATCCTCTTTTCGAAGAGTGTATTATGATTTTAGGAGGGCTCAGGAATTTCTTGTAGGATGGATTCTCTGGTAGTCTTGTTCTGGATTTCATAGGCACCTGTGAAAAACCAAAAGGATGACCCTTGCAGTGTTGAGCTCGAAAAGGTTTAAGGATATGCCGAAACAAAAGGTTTAAGGATACGCTGAAACACTTCAGAAGGAAAGACACTCTTTTATCTTGAAGGTGGATTTTCAACTGTGAGGGCCATGATCACACTCCCACTGGGGGGAGCTCTTTGACCTTTTCAAATGTGTGAGTGTAGGAGGGGTTGCTGTGTGAGCTTTTCCCTAGTTTTCTCCGTTCAAAATTAGAATTAGTGTTTGTGCAACTGGTCTTCCAAGTAAGGGTGATCGTTTGCCGCATATGTGAAAGAGCACGTTTTGTACATGTCCTTGGAACTTCGAACTGACAACCTATTTTTAGCAACACTTGGACTGGATTTTTAAATGTAGTTTTGCAAAATTTCATTTTTTCTGCCAAATTTCATCTTTTTAGACTTGCTTTATCAGTTATGTTGAGCATGCCTTGATGACCTGCGCCCAGGCATCACAGTGATGTCATTAGCTCCAAGCCCTTGAAGAAAAGAACAAATTCATATTGTTTATCTTTAAATCTGCCGAGTGTCTTTACCTTTGTTTTATTTGAACAGCACCACTAACTATACTAGGAAAAGGACTCGGTGAGATCATCAAAAGGGGTGTGGAATATGTAGATAAGCGCAGTGACTGCTGGTCTTGCTTACAACAGACATATATTTCCTAAGATTTTGAAGTATCCAGATATACAAATTATTGCTCCATGGTAATTTTAGTTTGAAAACTCTATTCCAGAACTAAGAGGGTCAATAGGATGCATGATAAAAGTGATCCTATCTTGAAAAGTGATTTGAATCTGAGGATTAAGTGCCAGGCAACACTCTCAACTCATACTTACCTGGCAGGGGAGATACCATGATCACGAAGGTGGTTTTCCCAGGGCGAGGCTTATCCATTGCACTCCGGATGTGCTGACCCCTGCGATTTCCCCAAATGTGGGAAACTCGACTGCATAATTTGTGGTAGTGGGGGACTGCGTTCGCGCTCTCCCCTGAATCAAGTTAGTTTGAAAAGAAAGATCCTGGGCTCATGTCATTGTTCTTAACCCAAAGCATTTCGTTATTGCATTACCATAGAAGCAAGCTAGCTTTATAGATAACTCTGGAGATCAGAAGCCAAGTGATAGGGCTACCTTTCTTTCTTTATGTAAATCTTCATTGTTTTTATTTTTCCTTTTTTTTCTCTTAATCTTTATTGTTGAGAGTATTGCATGGATCCTCCTTTTCCCCCATTAAGCTCTTTCAGCCTGCTCCCTTCCCCCCCACCGCACCCTCATCATCCCATTGTCTGTCCATTGGTTATGCATATATGCATGCAAATTCTTTGATCTCTTCCCACCCCTCCCCTGCCTTCCCTGTGAGGTTTAACAGTCTCTTTGTTGAAATATTACATGTCTCCCTCTTTCCCCCATTGACCCCTCTCCAGCCCGCTACCGTCCCCTGCACCAGGCCTACCTTTCTTATAGAGGAGAATTTGTCCCCTTACCTGTTTTGCTGTTTCAAGAGTCTTAAATCCTGACCCACAACTCAGTGAGATTGGTTTCTTAGAGTATTGTCCTGATATGCTATGAACACATCAATAACTGGAACAGCACATTTATGTTTCTCATTGATGTTTCTCAACTCGAAAAAAAATTAAAAAATAGACTACATTTATATATTCTTTGTTGTCCCTTTCTCCACTTTCCCAGCCAGCAATTTAGCATCTTCTCTAGGCTGTTATCATTCTGTCCTGTCCTTACATCTGTTTGTCTGGCCTGCCTGCTTCCCTCTTCCATTCTATTAGGACCCTGTAGTTACATTAGGTCCACCTGAATAATTCAAGGCATTCAAATCCTTAATCATATCTGCAAAACCTCTTTTGCTACAAAGTAAGGCAATAATAGTCACAGGTTCCAGTGATTAGAACTTAGATATTTTTGGTGGGCCATTATTCAGCCTACCCCATCAACAAAGCCCAAAGACAGATTTGTCAGGAGCTATAGAATTACAACACTAAAAGGTGCTTGGAATATGTAAATAAGCACAGTGTCTTGTTCACATTGTACATACATTTCTGATTTTTGCAAATATTACAGTATCCAAAATGTTATTGTATGTCTTTTACTGAGATTTGGAGAAGTCTTTATTTTGTAAGTGATGGTATAGGAATAGCATGAAGAGAGTGACTCTATGTGTTTAGTTTTGGAATCTCCAGCAACTCATACTTATCTGGCAGGAGAGATACCATAGTCATGAAGGTGGTTTTCCCAGGGTGAGGCTCACTCATTGTATTCCAGGTGTGCTGACCTCTGTGATTTCCTCAAATGTGAAAAATTCAACTGCATAATTTGTGGTAGTGTGGGGCTGCGTTTCTGCTTTCCCCTGTTTTATTCTATGTTCAACAGTAATGTATTTTGGTGTGAGCAAGGGTTACTGCATGCATGTTGATTCACATATACCAAATTGTCTAGCAGAGTAGGGTGTAATTATTCTGTTGACCAGTCACTGAGCGACACTGGCCAGGCTGCATCTTTTTAAATTTTTATTTATTGGTTTTGAAAGAGAGAAAAAACGGGAAGGAGGAAGAGAGAAGAACATTCATCTGCGGTTCCATTCATTGGTTGATTCTTAAAAGTGCCCTGACTGGGGATTGAACCCACAACTTTAGTGTATAGGGACTATGCTCTAACCGACAAGGCTCATGTACAAGTTTCTGTGTGGACAAATGTTTTCATATTTCTTGGGTATATAGGTAGGAGTGGAATTGCTGAGTCATATAGTAACTCTACATTTAACTTTTTGAGAAACTGTCTGTTTTCCAAGTGGTTGCACCATTTTACATTCCTACCAGTAGTGTATAAGGGTTCCAGTTTTTTTCACATTCTCACCAACATTTGTGTTATCTGTCATTTTAATTCTAGCCATCCCACTGGGTGTGAAGTAATATTTCATGGTGGTTTTGACTTGCATTTCCCTAATAAGTAATGGTGTTAATCATCTTTTCATGTGCTCATTGGCTATTTGTATATTTTCTTTGAAGAAAAATCTACCTAGATCTTTTGCCCATTTTTAAATATCAAATTGGATTGTTATTTTATTGAGGTGTAATCCTTTATATATTCTAGATGCAAATTCATATATATATATATATATATATATATATATCACAATTATTTTTTCCCATTCTTTGGGTTGTCAGTGTCCTTTGAAGAACAAAAGTTTGTAATTTTGATTAAGTCTTTTATCTAGGTTTTCCTTTGTCATTTGTGTTTTTGATGTCAGATATAAGAAACCATTTCCTACCTTAACTGGTTTGGCTCAGTGAATAGAGCATTGATCCTCAGACTGAAGGGTCCCAGGTTTGATTCAGGTCAAGGTCATGTACCTTGGTTGCAGCTTGATCCCCAATAGGGGGCATGCAAGAGGCAGCTGATCAATGTTTCTCTCTCATTGATGTTTCTGACTATACCTCTCTTCCTCTCTGTAAAATAAATAAAAATATATTTAAAAAAAGAAACCATTTCCTATATTCTTGTATTTTTTTATATATGTATTGATTTCAGAGAAGAGAGAGGGAGAGAAATAGAAACATCGATGATGAGAGAATCATTGATTGGCTGCCTCCTGCAAGCTCCACAATGCAACCTGGGCATGTGCTCTGACTGGGAATCAAACCTGTGACCTCCTGGTTCATAGGTCACCGCTCAACCACTGCTATTTTTTAAAAAAATCCAAGAATAGATATTTTGGGAAGTGGTGAATAAATAGGAATGGAGGGGAAAGAATATGTAAAATATGGTGATTACTATGGAGTTTAAATGGGAAAATTCCAGGTCATACAACTGTGACTGCGAAGAGATCACAAAATAGCTTTCTGGCCCTGGCTGGTGTTTCTCAATGGTTAGAGCACAGGCTCTTGCATCAAAGAAGGGTCAAGGGTTCAATTCCCAGTCAAGGGCATGTACGTGGATTGCAGGTTCAACCCCTGGCCCCTGTAGGGGCGCATGTGGGAGGCAACCAATCGATGTGTATCTCCTACAACAATGTTTTCTCTCTCTCTCTCCTCTCCTTCCCTCCCTCCCTTCCTTTTTCCCTTTCACTCCCTCTATAAAAAAAAAAAAAAAAATCAATGGAAAATATCCTCCGATGAGGATTAACAACAAAAAATAGCTTTCTGAGTTTGTAGCTCATTCACTGACCCTTCCAAAGGCTAGTTTATGGTAGCAGAAGCTGGTATTTGGACTTGCTTTTGGTTATGGTCTATTGAAAGTCTAGTCCAGAAGATGCTCTGCCATTCCCTCTCCCAGCAGTGTTTAGTTACGGTAAGTCTGAAATTCCTTTGGAGTCTCCTATTGACTGTTTATATTAAAGGGATGGCAAGCCTTTTAGTGAACCAGCAGCCCAGATTGGGAGCATGCTGTTTGAATATTATTTATAGATCTCTGCTGGAGCTGAGACAAAGGTGTGAGATGGACATTTGGAAGTGAGCTATAGAAAGGTCTAGTTGAATTCATACCAAAGTTGGCATCAGAAAAGTGGGTGCAATTTTAAAAAATATATATATATTCCATTGTGAGAGGAAGGGAGAGGGACAGAGAGCTAGAAACATCGATGAGAGAGAAACATCAGCCAGCTGCCTCCTGCACACCCCCTACCGGGGATGTGCCCGCAACCAATGTACAGGCCCCTGACCAGAATTGAACCCGGGACCTTTCGGTCCGCAGACCGACGCTCCATCCACTGAGCCAAACCGGCTTCGGCAGCACTTTTTTTTTTTTTTTAGGAAGGAAGCATGCCAGTTGAGAAGGGACTGGCCTTTGAAGAATTGCCCTAATTACAGCAAGAGGGGAGAAGGAAGCCCTTGAAAGAAACTGGGGAAAGAGCAGAGGGGAGCATTGTAGTTAGGTGTTCCAAGAAAAGGCCACTGCTGGTGGTGCTGAGGGGTCGCAGATTGCACTTTCTCAATCATTAGTCACTTGTGACCTTTGGAAAAACCCAGCAATTTTTCTGCATTTGGTAGAGCAGGGAGAAATGGAAAGAAAACAAGCATAATATGTGAACACCGAATTTCAGTCCAGATCTTGGATTCCAAAACTCTCACTCTTTGCGATACACCCCACTAGCAGGTAGCCACGGCATTCTCGATCGGACGCCCTGCTCCTTCCTCCCTCCTTGGGAGGAAACGGTACAGGGCTGGCGTGGACGGTGGGTCTCCAGGGACCCTTGAAGCCGGCTCACGACTAAAACGGCTTCGTGTCCGTTTGCTCACGGGACTTCACCCGGGGAGATCCGAAGACCTTCCGCTACAGCGAAAGTTGGGAGAGGGGAGCCTTCGGTCAGGAAAATAGCCCGGTAGACGTCGCTTAAATCGGGTGACTGGGAGAAGGAACCGACCTTCCCAGGCCTTCGCGATAGTGCGCAGCTGCGGATTCCGCCCCTCCAGGCTGCGCGTGACGTAACGCCGAGAGGCGGAGTATGTAGATTACAGATTTAGGGCCATTTGGAACCGTGTTCCCTGGGAAGATAAGCATTATATTCCGCTGTGACCAATACTAAGACATAGTACGCAAATATGAAATTTTAGTCGCTATATGTAGATAAAGGCCAATTAGAGTGTTTTCAGGAGTGACCCGAACCTTACAGTGGTGTACTCAGCAGCGGGTAGTGCCGGGGACAAGCCCAAAGCATACTTACCTGGCAGGGGAGATACCATGATCACGAAGGTGGTTTTCCCAGGGCGAGGCTTATCCATTGCACTCCGGATGTGCTGACCCCTGCGATTTCCCCAAATGTGGGAAACTCGACTGCATAATTTGTGGTAGTGGGGGACTGCGTTCGCGCTCTCCCCTGATTATGTGTATGAACAATAGGCTGAAACTTTTCTTCTACTTTTTTCTTTCTGCAGACAATAGTTTTAATTCAGCAGTTTGTTGTAGAATGTGTTGATTTCTATCTTATGGCTTGATTTGTGGCTTACATAGATAAGGCAACAAAGGACTTATTTATTAATTGGTTCTGGTTAGAGGCTGGAAGACACACCCTAAAGACAGACCTGAGTTGGCAGGATAGCAGTGATCTGAAAGATTTGTAGGGGTGCCAGTGTTATCCTTATCCAGGTGTGCGGGAGCTCTCCAAATAATTATTGTGCTGAGTGAGGGGCTGTGATGTTATTCTATATTGGCTTATTTGTGGTCTTTGTCTTGGTCACTGTAGTTGGTTGTTTTATTCTGGGGCACAAGAAACTACAGTAATAATTACTGATAATGTCTTCATTCCTGGAGGGTAAATTAAAACAATGACAACTGCCGAAACCGGTTTGGCTCAGTGGATAGAGCATCGGCCTTCGGACTCAAGGGTCCCAGGTTCGATTCCGGTCAAGGGCATGTACCTTGGTTGCGGGCACATCCCCAGTAGGGGGTGTGCAGGAGGCAGCTGATCGATGTTTCTCTCTCATCGATGTTTCTAACTCTCTATCCCTCTCCCTTCCTCTCTGTAAAAAATCAATAAAATATATTTTTAAAAAAAATGACAACTAAAAGATGGTAAAATCAGTTTGAAGCTATGTCTATCTGATGCTAATCCCTATGTTCAAACTTTAAATACTATGCAAAATAGCCTTCAGATTTGGTCCCCTCATTCTGAAGAAAAATATAGTCTGATATTATTGAAAGTCTGTAAATCTGTAACCTGTATCTCACAATCAGTAACATCATTTTAATGTACTTTCTTCTAGTAATTTTCCTTAAGGATACATATTTTTACAAAATTGCAGTCATGGTATATATATCATTTCATCTCCTTTTTTCCTGTTAACCTTATAATTTTTTTCATGTTGTTTATTATATTACTGTTATGTTGGCTAAATAATCCACTTCTCTGTTACTTTGATATCTAGGGTTTGAGAGTGATTTTTGTTTGTTTGTTTGTTTTTCAATTATAAGTAAATCTGTGATGGATACCCTTGTGTGTGGGAGGACATTGTCTTTCTCTAGAATTACATCCTTTAGGTCAGTGGTCAGCAAACGCATTAGTCCACAGAGCCAAATATCAACAGTACAACGATTGAAATTTCTTTTGAGAGCCAAATTTTTTAAACTTAAAGTTCTTCTAACGCCACTTCTTCAAAATAGACTCGCCCAGGCCGTGGTATTTTGTGGAAGAGCCACACTCAAGGGGCCAATGAGCCGCATGTGGCTCGAGAGCCACAGTTTGCCTACCATGGCTTTACGTCAATTAAAAGAAATTTCTAGGGAAAAAGGTGTGAACATTTTTTGGCACTAGATGTATATAATTATGGTTACTTTTTTTTATTTTACTCTAAGTAATAAAGTCATGTTACAGAATATTTATGAGGGGGAAAACATTAGTCCATAGTTCTTATTGACACTAACAAAATTATGTTAGTTTGCATTCTGGTAAATTTCCTTTAAGTTTCTCAAACTTTGCCTTTTTAGAAACAGCTTAAATCAGAGTGATACCATTGTAATCAATAGTATATATTCAATTTTATATTCTGCTTTTTTTTTTTGCATGCAATATTATACAATTTAGTCTTTCCTCTCATTATTTTTTCTTTTTTTAAATATGTTTTTATTGATTTTAGAAAGAGAGAAAGGGAGAGAAACATCTGCCTTGGTTGTCTCCTGCACGCCCCTTCCTGGGGATCAAACCCGCAACCTGCGTATGTGCTCTGATCCGTAATCCAACTAGCGACCTTTTAGTGCACAAAATGATGCCCAACCGATTGAGCCACACCAGCCAGGGCTTCCCTCTCGTTCTTAACTTGAAATTCTTTTTATAATAAACTATGAACTATGAAATTAAAAAGAGATCTAGACTTTGAAAGATTAAAGGAATCAGGGAAAGTAGTTTCTAAAAATTTTAAAAATATTTATATGTCACCTCTACTCCCCCCAATAATTTAAAGCACTTCTTTTTTTAAAAATATATATATTTTATTGATTTTTTACAGAGAGGAAGGGAGAGGGATAGAGAGTTAGAAACATCGATGAGAGAGAAACTTCGATCAGCTGCCTCCTGCACATCCCCTACTGGGGATATGCCCACAACCAAGGTACATGCCCTTGACCGGAATCGAACCTGGGACCCTTTAGTCTACAGGACGACGCTCTATCCACTGAGCCAAACCCCTTAGGGCAAGGAACTTCTTAAGATGCCTGACATCTATAATAATAAAAACATAACATGCTAATTAGACCGGACAGCCGAATGACCTTCTGGACATCCTTCCAGACGACCTTCCGGACTCAGCCAGGGCTGCCAGGGCCAAGGTAAGCCGTTGTGGCTGCGAATTTCATGCATCGGGACTCTAGTATTAAATAACAGGGAAGCCCTGACCGGTTTGGCTCAGTGAATAGAGCGTCGGCCTGCAGACTCAAGGGTCCCAGGTTCAATTCCGGTCAAGGGCATATACCTTGGTTTTGGGCACATCCCCAGTAGGGGGTGTGCAGGAGGCAACTGATGGATGTTTCTCTCTTATCGATGTTTTTAACTCTCTCTCTCCCTCTCCCTTTCTCTCTGTAAAAAATCAATAAAATATATTTTAAAAAATATCAGGGAAAACAACTAGAAGTTACCCTAAAAATCATTAATTACAATTTTTTTCAATTCATTGATTTGTGAGAGAAACATCAACTTGCTGCTGCATTCTTGCATGCACTCATTGCCTTCCCCTGTATGCATCTCCACAAGGGATCGAACCCACAGCCCTGGCCCATTGGAATTTCACTCCAACCAACTGAGCTATCCAGCTGGGGCCATTTTTAAATTAATTTATTTTTGTTATTGTTGTTAATTCTCACCCGAGGATATTTTTCCATTGATTTTAGGGAGAGTGGAAGAGAGAGGGAAAGACAGAGAAAAACATCGGTGTAAGAGAAATATATCGATTGATTGCCTCCTGCACGAGCCCCAACCAAGGCTGGGGTCAGGGAGGAGCCTGCAACCAAGGTACGTGCCCTTGACTGGAATCCAACCCCGGACCCTTTGGTCTGCAGGCCGACGCTCTATCTACTGAGCCAAACAGCCTGGGGCTGGAGCCATTATTAATTATTCAGAAGTAGGTGTCATATCTACAAGTCTGCTCATTGCAGTAATAGATACATGTAGATATGATGGCAGTAAACTGGAAGCAGCAGAATATTGATCATATAAATTATGACAATATATAGCAAAGGAATGAAAAAATGTTATAAAACAGGTATGAAGTATAATCCTGTTTAAAAAAAAATATATATATACATATATAAATATATATATAATCCTGTTTAAAAAAATATATATATATATATACTAGTAGCCCTGCACACGAATCCGTGCGCCAGTAGCTCCCTGCTGCCCTCCAGTAGCTCTTCACCCACTGCCCCACCCTCTTGTAGCTCCCCTCATAGCTTGCTGCCATGCCCCCTCCTGTAGTTCTCCACCACCCGCTTGTAGCTCTTGTAGCTCACTGCCCCACCCTCCTGCTGATCCATGATCCAGTCATTAAGCGGTCGGTCATTACACTTCACCGAGTAACGACCATTTGCATATTATATCTTTATTATATAGGATAATTGGAGTTACCATATATAATATTGAAGTATTAACAGTAGTAATTTCTTACTGGGATTGTGATTTATTTTAATTTTTAAAAACCACTTTTTGTCTTTTCCTAATTATCTGCATGGGAAATTTATCACTATTGTAATAATAAAAAATACCATCCAAGAAAAGAAAAAAATACCATCCAAAATAAATAAAACAAAACAAAGGGTTTTTAAAAATTATATGCCTAGGCCCAATAGGTGTTGCTCAGTGGTTGAGTATCTGCCAATGAACCTGGAGGTCATGGATTCTATTCCCGGTCCGGGCACATGCCCAGGTTGCAGGCTGGATCCTCAGAAACGGGGTGCAGGAGGCAGCCAATCAATGATTCTCATCATTAATGTTTCTATTTCTCCATCTCCCTCTCTGAAATCATTTAAAAAAAACACAAACAAGCAATAAAAAACATTTAAAAATTATGTGGCTAAGAGGGAAATAGCCAGAGATTTACAGAATATGCCACCCCAAAGTATGCCATTTTGGTATAAGGATTATCTTGAGCTAAAAACATTTGAAAAATACCAGATATATGAAGAACGTTCTTGACCAACCCCTTTCTTTCTGAAAGCAGGAGATTAAGCTCCCATGTAAAAGATACTTTCTGATCTACCTTTAGCTTCCCTATATATGTTACTTTTTCACAATTGCCTTTCTTTATTCAACCTAATACAAAATTATTTAGGTGTTGCCACTTATTTTCGTCTTCATTTTTTCATGAGGGCGCCTGTGTCTGGTAAACTTGGGTTAAATAAATATGAGTGCTTTTATACTGTTAAACTGTATCTGCCAATTTTATTCTTAGGCCCAAGACCCTAACAGATAGAGGTAGTTTTGCCTCTACATACACCATTAAAACCTTTGATGCTGCAGTTGCTGCAGAGTTGTTTTGCCCAGGTCTAACCAAAAGGGCAGAAAAGAAAATAGGTCTCACCTATTTTCGTTCTCTAAAATGAAGGGGGAGGCATTCGGCTTCTTACCAAATCCAGGGTGAATGCTGCTTTCCTTTATGCTGAGAGCTGCATACTAGTCACGGTGAAGCCCGCTTTGAGTCCCGCATCTACACAGGGCACCTGCCCAAGGAGTAGAATGGCCCGGGTGGGGTGAAGGTGCTTGAGGCTGCCTGTTACATACATTCTCATTCAATTCTCACAGAAACTTTGGTAGGTGGGCGGGCATATTACTCCCTGTTTATAATCTGGGGAAATAGAGACAGAGAGACGGGGTATGACCTAGGCCGGGAATGGAGGCGCAACTCAGCTCCGGCATAACCACTGTGCTGCTGCCTTCCCCTCTGCGGGCCTGGAACCTCTACCTCCCAAACTGCCCTGCCCTGCAGCGCAGACGGAAGACTCGTTATAACAGATCCACGCCAGAACCTGTGCCCGGAAAGGCGAGGAACTGAAATCTTTCTCCAACTACGATTGTCTTCCGGGTGGTCGCCGGGTCAAAATAGAGCGAATGTATCAGCTTCAAGTATCAGCGTGACGTAGAGTGACGAGAGGCGGGGATATGTAGATGAGCAGCGCGGTGACTGCTGGTTCGAGTGTATTAACGGGGCAAAATTTCCTCTGGGTACCCAAAAGAATGTATCTTAGTCTCTGTCATATAAAATCACACTGCAGTTTAGAACCGAAGGGCAAAAGGACTCTCAGTATAATTAACCATGACTATAAAGTGTGTTGAGGATGATGGTGACGTGCCAGGCAAAGTGAGCAACTCATACTTACCTGGCAGGGGAGATACCATGATCACGAAGGTGGTTTTCCCAGGGCGAGGCTTATCCATTGCACTCCGGATGTGCTGACCCCTGCGATTTCCCCAAATGTGGGAAACTCGACTGCATAATTTGTGGTAGTGGGGGACTGCGTTCGCGCTCTCCCCTGACAAACTAGTTTTGCAAAGAAAGAATTTTGTGTTTAAAACGCCTTTCAGGACAAGTTAATTGTTTTTAGAGAGAGAAGCATCAGTGATGAGAGAGGATGATTTATTGGCATTTTTTTTTACATTCCCCCACTTGGGTTTGAGCTTGGAACTGCCTCCTGCCAACCCCCTTCTGAGGATTCCTCTCCTCAGGCCAACGCTCTATCCACTGAGCCAAACAAGCTAGGGCTCTCCTTTTTGTAAAAAAATATGCTTTAATTGATTTCAGAGATGAAGGGAGAGGAAGAGAGAGATCGAAACATCAATGATGAGAGAGAACCATTGATTGGCTGCCTTCTGCACACACACCCCCACACACACACTGGGACCAAGCCAGCAACCAGGGCATGTGCCCTTGACCAGAATCGAACCCGGAACCCTTCAGTGTGCAGGACAACGCTCTATCCACTGAGCCAAACCAGTCCGGGCTATTTTATTATTGTTGTTAAATTAGATACAAATAGTTATGTGGCTGCCTTTAATACATTAAGTACAGTAAAGGCTTGTTTTTGTGGTATTTTAGCCCACTACTCAGGTTTTTATTATAATAGGAACCTTTACTTACTGATTTGAGAGAGGAAAATATGGATCCAGTTGGTTGGTTTCTGTATGTGTCCCAAAGGAAGATTTCCAACTGAGGTACCTTTCCAGGTCCCTAGTTAAGTTTTCACTCTGGTTGTGGAGTAACGGTTGTTATGTAGAAGGGACACTATGAGTCTAAAGTAGTGAAATGTACTTGTAGCTGAACACCCTGTGAAAACTGCCAGGTGTTGGTGAAGATCTGGAAAAATTGGAATTCCTGTGCACTGCTGGTGGTGGGAATACAAAAATGGAATGACCACTATAGAATATGCATGGCAGTTTCTCTAAAAAATTAAATATGCAGTTTCCATATGATCCATCATGGATATATACACAAAATAATTGAAAACGGATCTGAAGAGGTATTTGTACATCCCTGGTCCTAGCTAGCAGCATCATTCACAATAGCCAAAGGTGGAATCAACACAACTGTCCATCAGTGATGCATAAACAATATGTGTGTGTATGTGTACCCATACACACACATAATGGAATATTATTCAGCCTTCAAAAGGACATTCTGACATGCTACAACACGAATGAACTTTGAGGGTGTAGTGAACTCATCCAGTCACAAAAGGACAAATGCTGTATGTTTCCATTTATGTGAGGTACCAGGAATAGTCCAGTTTATAAAGACAGAAAGTAGAATGGTGGTTGCCCGGGGCTGGGAGGAGAAAATGGGGAGTTAGTGTTTCATGGGTATGGAATTCCTGTTTGGGAAGATGAAAAAAGTGTTGGAGATTGATGGTTGCACAAGAGTGTTTATATAACTCACTGCCAGTGAACTGAACACTGAAAAATGTTTAAAATGTACATTTTATGTTGTAAATATTTTATCTCAATAAAATAAGCAATAAAAGATTAAGCAGCCATGTCCCATGCAGGTGAACATTCAAGTATGACAGAGCCTGAAAACACAAGTTGGGTTTGTCCAGTCGTAAGAAGATAGTGGGGACTTTTTTCAGCAACCCAGTGTCAGGAGTATGGGGAAGAACAAACACCACATTAACAGGACCTCAGACATAATCCACCCATGTTGGGTTATGACCCCATTCGAACAGCTTCATTTTTACTGAATCACCTCTTTAAAGACCTTATCTGCAAATACAGTCACACTCTGAGGTACTAGGGGTAAGGGCTTCAATATATGTATGGAGGAGGAAATACAGTTCAGCCCCCATTGGCCATCCAGATCATCATAGAAATATGCCATGCTGCCGAAACCGGTTTGGCTCAGTGGATGGAGCGTCAGCCTGCAGACTCAAGGGCCCCAGGTTCGATTCCAGTCAAGGGCATGTACCTTGGTTGCGGGCACATCCCCGGTGGGGAGTGTGCAGGTGTTTCTCTCTCATCGATGTTTCTAACTCTCTGTCCCTCTCTCTTCCTCCCTGTAAAAAATCAATAAAATATATTAAAAAAAAAAAAGAAATATGCCATGCTTTTTAATACCCAGAAATAGTAAGGAGGCAAAAGTGAGGATAGGACATGACAGCTTGCTATAAAAGCTTCAGTTCATATTTAAATTAAACTATTTTCTTAGTTACTATTGTTTGCCTAAGGACAATATTATTGTGGTGTTTTTGAATTACCAGGTGGCTGCTTTTAGTCACTGATGTGGATATTAATAAATACCACAGGAAATAAACCCCAATAACACCCAAGATATTAGCATTTTCCACATTTTTGTCAGTGGATAAATTAAGAAGAGTTACTTCTCAGTAACCTAAAGCCTCCTGGCTAGTGAAGACCTACCAAATGTGTCAGCCTTCATGGCCTTTCCTTTTTTTTTTTTTTTTTTAAATATATATATTTTTTATTGATTTTTTTACAGAGAGGAAGGAAGAGGGATAGAGAGTTAGAAACGTCGATGAGAGAGAAACATCTATCAGCTGCCTCCTGCACACCCCCTACTGGGGATGTGCCCACAACCAAGGTACATGCCCCTGACCGGAATCGAACCTGGGACCCTTGAGTCCGCAGGCCGAAGCTCTATTCACTGAGCCAAACTGGTTAGGGCGGCCTTTCCTTTTACTTCACCTCATATCACACCCTCTGTGTCTCCCCATTGTGATGGCAACGATACACTTTTTTTTTTTTAAAGATATATTTTATTAATTTTTTACAGAGAGAAAGGGAGAGGGATAGAGAGTTAGAAACATTGATGAGAGAGAAACATCGATCAGCTACCTCCTGCCCACTCCCTACTGGGGATGTGCCTGCAACCAAGGTACATCCCCTTGACCAGATTCGAACCTGGGACCCTTGAGTCCGCAGGCCGACGCTCTATCCACTGAGCCAAACCGGTTAGGGCAGCGATACACTTTTAGGTGTCATACATAGCAACTGTTACATTTGAGACACATGGTAGGTGTCACACAAACACATGATTGCATGAGGTCAGGTGTGGATACCACATGTAGAAAGTTAAAATTTCTCAGCATGGTTCATCTCATACACAGTAACCACTAACCACACAGTTTACCTGGTGCCAGATACACCTCTAAGCTCTTTTACACGTATTAGCTCATTTAAACCTCTTGGCAACCCTCAGACTATTATCATCCCCATTTACAGAGGAAAAAATTGAGGACTATCCAGATTAAATAATTTTTTCAAGGGCACATAGGGAGCAACAGAGCTTCAGAGTCTGAACTGTGTACCCAATCCACTATGTTATACTGTCTAAATATTTACATTACACTGGGGATTGAGCTTGCAACTCGGGCAAGTGCCCTGACCAGAAATTGAACAATGACCTCTGGGTTCATAGGTTGATGCTCAACCACTGAGCACACCAGCCAGACACAAACATGCTTATTTCTAATTTTCCTTCCTAGTAGTCATTACTATTTTAGTCCTGAGAATTAGTAACAGATATATTCAGTTCTTTAATTTCAACAGTAACATTGAGAATAAACGTTAATCTTGTAGAATTTCAGTAATCATTTCCCTAATCCTGTTCATTATAAATGAAAATGGGAAAAAAGTTAAAGAAATGTGTGTAAAATGTTTTTTAAATTAAAAACAAAAAGAAGTAGTGAAAGAATCCAAGTTGCTTGCTTGCATTTCTGATTCAGTTAGAATAAGCATGTTACTTTCTTTTGAAACAGGATGTCTCGGGCAATTCAGCTTCCGGTTCCCTGTCCTGTTCGGCTTGGTTCCTTAAAAGATGACTCCTTGGAAGCTCAGCTCCATGAATATGTTAGAGAAGGGAGCTATATAAAAGTGAAGAAGGTTCTTAAGAAAGGTAGGCCCTATCTTGAAATGGCAGATGCAGCTGGGTCCACGTTTCTGAATAGCGTTGGAAGGAAAAACAGGTCATTCCTAAAAACTATGAATTCTTGGGGAAATCAGAAGTTAAATGAATGAGATGAGATGTTTCCTACCAATGCAGTCATATTGTTTAATAGAGGTCTTATGCTAGGGAACTATTGATACTGGCTTTTTAGCTACACTTCTCTGTATCATATTTTTAGTGGTTCTCTAGTGGTTATAATAATGTATCTTTAATTTTTCACAGTCTACTTAATCTTGTACCACTTCACATAATACAAATTTCAACCATATAGGCTCATTTCTCCCCTTCCCCCACCCTTTATTATAAAGATTCCATAAGTGTTATATTTGTATAAGTTTATAATTTTTTATTTGAAGAATCATATATACTCTTAAAGAAATTAAGTGGTTTGATATGGTGGTCTAGGGGTGATTTTCTTTATATTTTTCCTGCCTGGGTTTGCTTACCTTGAATATGCAAATTAATATCTTTTACAAATTTGGGAACCTTTCTGTCATTATTTCTTCAGACACTGTTTCTGTTCCATTCTCTCCCCACCTTCTGGAAATCCACTTATATTTATGTCAGACTTTTTGTATTGTCCCACAAAGCTCTGTTAAGAATTTTCTTCTATTGTCAATTTGATGACTGTTCCTCTGTCGTATCTAATCTGCTCTTAACCTTACCCAGGTTCAATAATTTGCTAGTGACTCACAGAATTCAAGGAAACATTTTACTTACCATTCCTGGCTTAATATAAAGGACTAGAGGCCTGGTGCACAAAATTCGGGGAGGTATCCCTCAGCCCAGCCTGCACCCTCTCCAATCTGGGACCCCTGGAGGGATCGGGCCTAAACGGGTAGTCAGACATCCCTCTCACAATCCAGGACTGTTGGCTCCCAACTGCTCACCTGCCTGCCTTCCTGATTGCCCCTAACCGCTTCTGCCTGCCAGCCTGATCACCCCCTAATCACTCCCCTGCCAGCCTGATTGATGTATAACTGCTCCCCTGCCAGCTTGTTTGCCCCCAACTTCCCTCCTCTCCTGACCTGATCACCCCTAACTGCCCTCCCCTGCAGGCTTGATTGCTCCCAACTGCCCTCCCTTGCAGGCCTGGTCCCTCCCAGTTGCCCTCCCCTGCTGGCCATCTTGTGGTGGCCATCTTGTGTCCACATGGTGGCAGGATCTTTGACCACATGGGGGCAGCCATCTTGTATGTTGGACTGATGGTCAATCTGCATATTACTCTTTTATTATTTAGGATAGAGGCCTGGTGCATGGGTGGGGGGCCAGCTGGTTTGCCCTAAGGGTGTCCCCGGATCAGGGTGGGGGTTCCCTTGGGGCATGAGGCGGCCTGGGCTAGGGGCCTGTGGTGGTTTGCAGGCTGGCCACGCCCCCTGGCGACCCAAGCAGAGGCCCTGGTATCTGGGATTTATTTATCTTCTACAATTGAAACTTTGTAGCCTGGAGCAGAGCCAAGCCTTCTGCTCACTCCCTGTCGGCAGCCATTTCTGTTGGGATTTATTTATCTTCTATAATTGAAACTTTGTAGGCTTAAGCGAAGGTCAGAGCAGGCCAGGGCTTCAGAAGCTTGGCTTCCTCCATTGCCGGGGGCAACCCCTAGCCTCCTGCTCTTTCCAACTTCGTGGCTGCCACCATTTTTGTTGGGATTTATTTATCTTCTATAATTGAAACCTTGTTGCCTTAAGCAGAGGCCTGGGCTGGCCAGGGTGTGCAGAAAGCTTAGCTTTCCTCCATCGCCAGGGAAACCCAAGCCTCCTTCCTGCTCTCTCCGTGGCTTCCTTTCTCGATTCCTTTATTCCAGTGCTAACTGTGTCCAGTCACACTCAACATCCGAGTGCAAAAGGCCTGACGCCCTGGACCCAGGTGGTGCCTGGTGTGGTGGGCAGGATAATAGTATCTTGCTCTGGGTTGGAGTAAGTTGCCTGCAACATGTGATTGGCTGCTAGTAGGAAACTCTATGTTAATAAGCCCTAGGCTAATATTGTTGTTTTGAAGTGTTTCTTCTAAATTTACAAGTGAAAATGATGTTTTAAACTTTGCCATTGAATGGAATTTTTATGAAATATTAAATAGCGTGTAATTTGTAAGGTTAAATTGACCTAAATAATGTCACCATAACTAAAATGTGTGTAGCTGCTGTAGACCCACCAGAAGCTGGGGACTGTAACTTAAGACTATACTTTCAGGGATCATTTCTATAGTCTGTTACTAGAGAAGTTTCTCTGATTGTGTAGAGCACCCGAAACCACGAGGAGGAGGTGTAGCATTCTCTCCTGAGCGTGAAGCGGGCTCTTGGTGTTGTTTCTACAACTGCCATCAGCCATTGATGATCGCTCTTCTCTTCCTAATGGAAGAGTAAGAGGGAGGGGATGCAATCTGAGTGGTTTCCTATTCCTTATGTTTAAATGTCAGTATAATTGGTGGTATCCCTGAGTGATTTCTTGCAGCATTCTCTTTGAAAGGTGATTCTTATTTTGCCAAAAGGACTTTTAAGGGGGAAATAAGTATTTGGCTTTGTTACTCTATTGGTTGGTTCCTGTATATACTCTCATCTGATGAGGCATTCTAAACACTTAGGGATTTACAGCTAAGAGGGAAGAGGAAACCAGCGAAATCGGAGGGGACGAGGTGCGGAGGCGAGTGGGTCGGGCTGGTGGCGGGGAAAGGGGCTTTTGTTCCAAACCTAGGGGAGATTAGCTCTCCATCACCCTGAAATCCAGCTTCTGGGGACCCGCGGGAGACCCAGATGCCTGCGGGGAGAGGCGGGACTCCTGCGGAGGTGCGCCCAGCAATCAGTGTTTGCTGCGCTGGAGTGCGGAACGAGGGGACTTAGAAACTTGGAAGGCAGAAGGAGCAGACTCGCAGCCATTGCGGCTCGCCGCACCATGGCCTGTTGGCGCCCTGGGACCCGCCCTGCCCTGAGACCCGACCCACCCCGCACGTTTTGAAGACCCGCCCCGCAAGTCTTCCAGGCGCATCTATGCTCCAAGCAACGGCTTATGCATGTGGGTGGCCTGCCCTCTGGCAGCGGACCAGATGAACTGCTGTTCTAGTCGGACTGCTCCAGGGCCACTCAGACAGGAGGAGGAAACTACAGTTTTTCCTGTAATCCCTGCTGAGTGCCTAAGGCAGTGGCTGATCTACGCCCCATTGGGGACCCAGAAACGAGGGCATCTGGTGGTCTGTGGGAAATGACACCAGACTTCAACCACGCACATAAGGGACACATCCAACAGGCAGATTCAGTGAGCGCCAAAGCCTTGCTGCACCAAGACCCGGCCCATAGAAGAGTCTCCTGCACAGCAACTCTTCCTTTATAGACAAAGAGAGCCCTCCCGGTGGCACCAGCAACAATCAAGACTTAACTATACAAGGGAGGACTGGGATGGAGACATAGGGCGGAGGCCTGGATGTTGCCTGCCACAACAACTTTGAGGCTGCGACGGGAGAGCGGAACAGACACCACCCAAAACCACCATAGGGCTGGCTGAGTGGATGCTCTGCAGCTAGAATAAGAGGGGTATGCGGGATGATGCTGATGCAGATGACCCAAGGACCACACTTTGGGAACTGCGGCTCGGGCGACGCAGTGGCGACCTGGAGCGTGCTCGGCTCGGTCCCCCCGGTGGTCTCCGGCTGAGGGGGCGGCTCCACTTGCTGCCGAGCACGGACAGACGGGCCCCTGTGAGACGTGGGGTGGGGGACTCCGCGCTTGCTGGCCTCCGAGTCCTTCAGGAATCTCGGTGCCCCGGGGGCGGCTGGGTGCGCATGCTCGGCGACCGGCCGCTGCTGCGGACCCAGGGGCCGGTGCGGCAACGCCGGACCGGCCCGCTGCCACACACCGGGCGCACCGGAGCTTCGCCGAGCAGCCGCCCGATGAGTTCTGCGGCGGCCGTCCTGGAGCTCTGGCAGGATGGCCGGGGGGGTTGCTGGGGGGGGTTGACCGGCGGGAATTGGGATCGGGAGGACGGGGCCCCGCTGGGACCCGGGTGCGGGCGGGGTTGCGCGCCTCTGGGCTCGGGAGTGGTCGCACGCCTCCGGGTATGGGTGGGGCCTCGCGTCCCTGGGTCTGGGTGGGGCCGCGTGCCCCTGGGTCCAGGTGAGGCCGGATTCCGGGTCCAGGTGAGGCCAAGTGCCCCTGGACCCGGATGACGCTGGGTCCCGTGCCCGGGTGAGGCCAAGTGCCCCTGGATCCGGGGGAGGCCTCGTGCCCCTGGGTCCGGGTGAGGCCACATGCCCCTGGGCCTGGGAGAGGCCACGCACCCCTGGGTCCGGGCGAGACCATGTGTCCCTGGATCCGGGTGAGGCCACATGCCCCTGGGCCTGGGAGAGGCCACGCACCCCTGGGTCCGGGCGAGACCATGAGTCCCTGGATCCGGATGGGGCCTCATGCACCTAGGCCCGGGTGGGGCCGCGTACCCCTGGGTCTGGGGGAGGCCAGGCGTCCCTGGGTCCAGGTGAGACCATGTGTCCCTGGATCTGGGTGAGGCCTCATGCACCTAGGCCCGGGTGAGGCCACGTGCCCCTGGGTCTGGGAGAGGCCAAGTGCACCTGGGTCCGGGTGAGACCATGTGTCCCTAGATCCGGGTGGGGCCACGTGCCCCTTAGTCCGGGTGAAGCCGTGCCCCTGGGTCCGGCCGAGACCAAACCAGAGGGAGTCGGACCTCCGTTACCACCATTTGTCCACCATCCAGAGCTGAGGGGTCAGTGCTGACATGTACACATAAGGAACTGGTGGACATTGAAATTGGGTCTCAAAAGAACTGTTGGTCCAGAAAGAAACTCACTACAGACTGATCCATCTGCCTGTCAGCATAACTATTATTGCTCATCTCACATTCAGTTCTCATAAGTATATAGCTAGTGACATATGATCTCGCTCATCTAGGGGAAATGATGAACAACATAGACTGAGGAACAAGAACAGAACCAGAAGCAAGGAGGCATTGGTCGGACTATCGGGCCTCAGAGGGAGGATAGGGAAGGGTGGGGGGAGGGGGAGAGTTCAACCAAAGGACTTGTGTGCATGCATATGAGCCTATCCAACGGTTAAGTTCAACAGGGGGTTGGGGCATGCGTGGGGAGGGGGGGGAGGGGGATGGGGGGATGAGGACAAATATGTGACACCTTAATCAATAAAGAAATTTAAAAAAAAAAATAAAAAATAAAATAAACACTTAGGGTTGTTTTGATGCATGGGATGAGGTTCCAACCAACGGAGCCAAAGTGTATAAACCTTGTTTTTATCATGTCTACTTATTTAAGATCTTATTTAAGATAGGCTTTGATGTTTCTGTCTCTCTCTAAAATCAATCATTGGTTAGCAGCCTCACACTGCTCTCAACCCAGGCATGTGAATCCATCCGTGACTTACGGGTTCATAGGTTAGATGCTCATGCTGTTTTATTTTTTTCAACCATTATTTAGCATTTAATATCCATATCTTTTTGGCACAATCCTTTGTTAATTTTCTGCATCTGGAGTTTTGGTTTGTTCCTCTTTGTTTTGTTTTTTAATCATCCAAAGATATGTTTTTATTGAAGGGATTGGGGAAGAAGAGACATCAATGGAAACATGGATGGATTGCCTCCAGCAAATTAGAAAAGTCCCTTCCCTACAGATTAGGGAGATGGTCTGGTAGGGGAGACAGATATGCAGGGCCTTATAAGCTATTTAGATAGCTTTTATTTATTTATTTTTAATATGTTTTTATTGATTTCAGAGAGGAAGGGAGAGGGGAAACCTGGGCATGTGCCCTCACCGTGGCCTCCTAGTTCAACCACTGAGTCACACCAAGCGGGCAAGATATGTTTCATTTTTGGCCCAAGAGCTGGAAAGCTAGGAAGCTTTAAGCAGGGGAATTATTTGTTTAAAAACAAAATTCAGCCCTGACCGGATGGCTCAGTGGATAGAGCGTCGGCCTGCGGATTCAAGGGTCCCAGGTTCGATTCCGGTCAAGGGCATGTACCTCGGTTGCAGGCACATCCCCAGTGGGGAGGGTACAGGAGGGAGCTGATCGATGTTTCTCTCTCATCGATGTTTCTAACTCTCTATCCCTCTCCCTATTAAGAAAAAACAAAACCAAAAAAAAACAAAATTCATCTCTGGCCAGTTTTGCTCAGTGGTAAAAGTGTCACCCCGAGCACTGAAGGGTGGTGGGTCTGATTCCTGGTCAAGGGCCCATACCTGGGTTGCAGGTTTGACTTTCTTGCCTTAACCGGGGTGCCTGTGGGAGACAACCAATCAATGTCTCATATCCATCTCTCTCCCCTCTCTCCCCCCTCCCTCTCTCTCTTACCCTTCCACTCTCTCTAAAAATCAATGGAAAAGAAAATATCCTGAGAATTAACAACAAAAGCCCTGACCAGTTTGGCTCAGTGGATAGAGCGTTGCGCTGTGGACTGAAGGGTCCTGGGTTCGATTTCTGTCAAGGGCATGTACCTTAGTTGCAGGCTCGATCCCCAGTCGGGGGTGTGCAGGAGGCAGCTGATTGATGTTTCTAACTCTCTATCCCTCTCCCTTCCTCTTTGTAAAAAAAATCAATAAAATATATTTTTTAAAAAAGAATTAACAACAAAAACCCCCACAAAATTCAAACAAGTATATCTAAGACCTAATCAGCTTTATTAAGTAATTCATGAATTAGGCATCAGCCCATTCTTTGAGGGGTACAAAACAAAGTTCTTATTAGGAAGTAGGGTGTGCCAAAGGAGTTAGTAGTGAAAGAAAAGAAAGGTTAATTTTGGGGTTGGGATGTACTTTCTTAGGGGAAAGAGAAAGAGAAGGTTTTTTAAAATTATGTAGATGGCCTCTTCTTTTTAAAAAATTTTTTTTTGTTTATTTTATTTTATTTTTTAAACAGTCAAAATTTAATATATGCACACAGTTTCATATATATTTTGTTGTTTATTTAAGAGAGGAAGGGGGAGGGAGAGATAGAAACATCAATGATGAGAGAGAATCATGGATTGGTTGCCTCTCACAGGCCCCCTGCTGGGGATGGAGCCTGAGACCCCAATGGTGAACTCCTGGTTCATAGGTCCATGTTCAACCACTGAGCAACACTGGCCGGGGTGGGTATTTTTTCTTTTTCTTTAAATAGATGTATGTATTGTCCTGCTTGCTTAAACACAATTTACAATTTTTATGTACCTAATGATCATTTGATTTGGAAAATATTTATATAGTACAGGACAAAATAAAAAAATAAGGCGTGCTTTGCAAATGTCAGAGTTCCGCTTTGGGTCACGCTTTTATCTTCCACTTGTATTTTTTCTTGTGAAAGGTCTCCGCTTCCACACAGAGGTCCAAACTGAGGCTTGTGCCCACGCCCCGCGCCCGCGCACTTGGTTGTAGTCAGCGTGTACGTGGTAAACGACGCTGCGGCACTGGAACTGCGGGAGAGGCGGGGCGGGGTTGGTAATTAGTGGCGTGTGATTGGCTGTTTGGCAATTGTATGCTAATTAAAATGTCAGCTTGAACTGTTTTTGGAAACGCTAGAGGATTTAAAGCACTTTGTCGAGCTTTCTGAATGAAAAGATTTTGAGAGAATACATGGCAGTATATGTATGGGTGGGATAGGACCACTTTAGAAAAATTCGCCATCACTGTAATATGTGTGGGTTTCGTTCGCTTCGGAAAAGCCCACGGCATTGGGTTAAGACTATACTTTCAGGGATCATTTCTATAGTCCGTTACTAGAGAAGTTTCTCTGATCGTGTAGAGCACCCGAAACCACGAGGAGGAGGCGCAGCGTTCTTTCCTGAGCGTGAAGCTGGCTCTTGATGTTGCTTCTGCAACTGTCATTGGCCATTGATGATCGTTCTTTTTTTCCTTCGGGAAGAAAGAGGGAAAGGACGCAGTCTGAGTGGTTTTTTAAAAGTACAAAAACAGTTTTAATTGGTTTACAACTCCATTTTAGGGTTTAGCTTGTCATGCTGTTTGCTGACTGCTGAATCTTTCTGTTTCCAACAGCAGGGTTTATGGGAAATTTGCTTAACTTTGGCTCAGGTTTGGGTAGGCACCAAAGGTACAGCTCACAGGAAGGTTGTATATAGAAAAGCTATAGCTGATGATTGTGAACAACACAGTTGGTATTGAGAAGGTAAACATGATTAAAGATAATGGGGTAGTTATTTCAGTAATACCAAAACCCAAGCTTCCCTTTCTGCTAACACCTTTGCAATTATGGGTCATGCAGAAGCCAAACCATTCACAGAAATGTCAGCTTGGTGCTGACAGCTTAACAAACTTTAGGAAGTTAGCAGAACAATTAATTCCCTGGGTGAGTGTTGGATAACAAAGCCCCCAAACCAGAAGACATTGAAGAGGAAGATGATGATGTTCCAGATCTTGTAGAAAATTTTGATGAGGCATCAAAGATTTGGAAGCTGGCATGGACTAGACTTAACAAATCAGCTATGTGGCTCCAAAGTTTTACCAACACGAAGAACATCAACTATTACTGGTTCAGTAATACAAATATTTTGTATATTAATAATGCTGTTTGTTCAGCATTTTTCGTCATTTGATTTTGCATTTTGTACTTCCTCCTAGGATCTTAATAAGAAGTATTGGTGCACTTTGAGAGTGTTTGTTTTTTTTTTTTTTAATATATTTTATTGATTTTTTACAGAGAGGAAGAGAGAGGGATAGAGAGTTAGAAACATTGATGAGAGAGAAACATCGATCAGCTGCCTCCTGCACACCCCCGACCGGGGATGTGCCCGCAACCAAGGTACATGCCCTGACCGGAATCGAACCTGGGACCTTCCAGTCCGCAGGCCGACGCTCTATCCACTGAGCCAAACCGGTTTCGGCTTGAGAGTGTTTTGATTTTTGTGTGTGTGTTTTTTTGTTTGGGGTATTTTTGGTGTGCATTTGTGTATGTTTTTGTATGTGTGTGGGTATGTGCGTACACAGTGGAGAGCAAATTGGAAAACAGTTCTATTTATCCTCCTCTTTTCCCCAGTAGAAATAAAACAAACCTTTACATTAAAAACAAAAACAAACAAACAAAAAAAGCTTTGGCCCTAGCCGGTTTTCCTGAGTGGATGGAACGTCGGCCTGCGGACTGAAGGGTCCCCGGTTTGGTTCCGGTCAGGGGGATATACCTTGGTTGCGGGCACATCCCCGGTAGGGAGTGTGCAGGAGGCAGCTGATTGGTGTTTCTTTCTCATTGATGTTTCTGGCTCTCTATCCCTTTCCCTTCCTCTCTCTAAAAAATCAAGAAAATATATTTAAAAAAACAAACAACTTTGGGCATTGACCTCTTTCCCCATCAAATTAAATTTATATTTTATTGGGGTAAAAAGATAAGGCCTTCTGTTCCAAGTAAATATTTTATATTACTGTCCCCACCCTAACAGGGTATCATTATTACCACCACCCCATTCCTCATGCCCTCTGTAGGTTAAAAAAAAATTTTTTTTTTCCACACAGGAAGTGGTAAAATGCTTCAGTGCAACTTCCTGAATAAGTAACGTGTTTTTTAAAATTGATTTCAGAGAGTGAGAGAGAGAGAGAGAGAGAGAGAAACATCAATGATGAGAGAGAATAATAGATCAGTTACCTCCTGCTCACTGGGGATGCCCTGACCAGGAACCATGACTTTCTGTTTCATAGGTTGGCCAGGCAGTAAATAACGTGTTTTTTTTTTTTTTTTAAATATATATATTTCAGAGAGGAAGGGAGAGGGAAAGGGAGATAGAAACATCAATGATGAAAGAGACCCAGGCATGTGCCCTTGACGGAATTGAACCTGGGACCCTTTAGTCTGCAGGCTGACGCTTTATCCACTGAGTCAAACCAGCTCACATAGGGCTTTTCTTTTTTGAGAAACAGTTTGCAGTAGTAATACATATAAGTGCTGTAAAAGTAATTTTGATTTTTTGCCCCTTCATATGAATTTTTCTAGTTTTATCTCAGAAAATGTCCTGTTCTTTACATTGATCCTGGTATTTGCTTTGCAGGAATTTATGTTGATGCAGTTAACTCCTTGGGCCAGACAGCACTTTTCCTTGCATCATTATTGGGCCTTACAAAATTAGTTGATATTCTGGTGGATTATGGATCAGATCCAAATCAGTAAGTAGATAATTTTCTATTATCTAGAAAATAAATAGTAGTGTATGCTTTTAAGATGAGTTAGGGCATTTGGAAACTAATCTGACAAGATATTAAAATAACTTTTACTAACTTATGTCAATGACATACAGTTGTATGTGTATGTTGAAACATACCTCCAACTGTTAATAAAAGCAGTTTTACTTGGCCCTATGAAATAAGTGAAACTTATTCAGTCATTCATGCATTTATTAACTAGTTAGTCATTAATAGCATGGTTTCATATTTTACCCCAGGTTATAATTTGTATGATTTATTTAAGCAGTTTTTATCAGTTAATATACTTAGCATCACTTTATCAGGATGATTTTTGCCTGGCTCTTGTAGTTGTTGTTTAAAAGAATCTGCGATTAATAGTTGGTCCAAATTTTAATGTGGATACAGCAACACAATGTAATGAATCAGCTTTACTGAACACTTTTGATTTTCCCAGAGCCGTTCCAGACACTAAGCTCTCTAGATCTTTACAACTACCTCCTCGACAGAGATGAGACAGCATGTATTTTTGCAGTTCACACAGGATAGAAACAAACAGGTTTTGAATGCTTACATGATTCAATCTAATTTTCATAGTTATGCCAGAATGTGAACCAATCATAAAAGTCATATAGTAGCTTGCCCATATTACATGAAGAGGTCCTGTTCAAGGTATTTAACAAACCATATTGATGTCAAAAAGTTTTACTTTTCTGTTGTTGTTCTCTTTTCTGTTATAAGATTGCTTACTTAGTGGGAGAAAACTTCGGAAAAAGAAAAAACCCCACAAAAAACAATCAGTATGATAATTCTGTCACCAAGAGATAATACAAAGAAAATTTTTGCTGTGTTTCCATCCAGAATTTCTCTAGACTAACATACACGCTCCTGTCTCTACTGTATTGTTAATTTCAAAGTTCAGAAATAAAGGACTCCCTCACCTGATGTTTGCAGAAAACAGCTCTATAGAGAGGCCATTTGGGACTCCCTGCAGTTCCACAACCAAAAATGCAACATTTTCCAGTCATTTGCATTTACATTTGTTTTGTAGATGTTTATTGCTGTTATATAGATATGATTCTTTACAGAGAGGAAGGGAGAGGGATAGAGAATTAGAAACATCGATGAGAGAGAAACATCGATCAGCTGCCTCCTGCACACCCCCCACTGGGGATGTGCCCGCAACCAAGGTACATGCCCTTGACCGGAATCGAACCCCGGACCCTTCAGTCCGTAGGCCGACGCTCTATCCACTGAGCCAAACCGGTTTCGGCTGTTTTCTTCTTTTTTTTTAAATTGAT